>NW_026652283.1:65210475-65620151 GCF_009828535.3 Hylobates moloch
GATCGCGCCACTGCACTCCAGCCTGGGTGAAAGAGCGAGACTCCTTCTAAAAAAAAAAAAAAAAAAACAAAAAAACAAAAAAAGAAAAAAAAAAGAATTCCAAAGTTATTTTGATTATTCCAAAGCCTGGGGAGGTATCTACATCTTTTTCAGTGTACAGTTTAATGGCCTAGAAAAGGAAGATGAGAAGTGGGAGAAGAGCTGTCTGTTTCTTCACAGCCTGGAGTGGTTTGGTGGATGTCATTTAACTGCAGTCTGGATTTGCCAAGATGCTCAAACTCCATCTCTTCTTCATAGTGTGTCTTCTGTTTGCTCCCAGCAATAATAATGTGTTTCATTTTCCTCTAATCTTTTGTTCTTCCTGCACAGGCTAACAACAGAATATCCAGGTCACTATGGTGAGGAAATGGACATGATTTCCTACAATTATGATTACTATATCCGAGGAGCAACAACCACTTTCTCTGCAGTGGAAAGGTGAGAAAGATAGCCCCTTCCCCATAGGCTAGGGTTAAAGGAGTTGGCACTAACTCCCTGCAAGGATTATACCTGCAGGAATTTATAAACACACACACACACACACATATGTAGAATACAAGTGCAAATTTCTTACATGCACATGTATTTCTGCAGGAACTTTGACCTGAGGTTTTCCTTATCTTAGTTTCCTACCTGGTCAAGGATTAACTGCAGTTTTGGCTGGAAAATGGGAGGCAGTGGGAAGTGAGCTGTTCTCACGAGCTCACCTCATGGAGCTGCTCACCTTGGAGATGAGGGTGGCTTCCAGCCTGCTCAAGAGCAGAGAGTCCTAAACTCGGTATCCCTTGATGGCCTAAGCTTTTTCCCTCACTCAATTTCAAAGAGCACTTTGCCTCATTGAAACCCCAAGAGGAGAAGGCAAATATGGTTAGAGGAGTGCCCATTGTCAAAATGGGCCCCCTTTCAACCCTGTGCCTCTATATCATCCCCACTTTGGGTTTTAGGAAAGAAGAGAGAAGAGAAAGAAAAGGGATTGGAGATAAGAAACACAGAGAACCTACTTAGTCTGGGCTGCTATACCACATTACCTTAGACTGGGTAACTTACAAACAACAGAAATTTATTTTCACAGTTCCGGAGGCTGGAAGGTCCAAGATCAAGGAGCCAGCAGGTTCAGTGTCTGGTGAGGGGTTGCTTGCTGCTTCAGAGATGTTGCTTTATTACTGTGTCCTCACACACGGTGGAAAGGGCAAGCCAGCTCCCTTCAACTTCTTTTATATGGGCACTAATCCCATTCATGAGAGCAGAGCCCTCATGGCTTAATCACCCCCCTAAAGGCTCCTCCTCCTAATACTATCACATTGAGTATTAGGTTCCAATATATAAATTTTAAGGGGACACCAACGTTCAGACCATAGCATCTACCAACCATATTTAGAAATGAAAGGAGTTAACAATCCCTCAGTAAAGCTGCAAAAATTAATGAAAGAAGAGAATTTAAATGGCCTAAAGATAAAAACAGCACTAACACTTTTTTCATCACCTTTCTCTCACAATCAACTCCTTAATCCTATCTCAAATACATTAAAACAGTAAGAAGAAAATGAGAATTGTACTTCCTATTAATATAGAGAAATGTGTGGGTAAATTCAGGTGTTAATGATTGGTTTGGCCTACTTTTATTCAGCTGATAATCACTTTACACAGAAATGAATTCCTGAAAAGTTACCCATAAATATTTTGCAAACTGAATAACACATTAACTCATTAGATAGTATGCTATAATGAATTTGAGTGTGACACATCTTTGGTGTGTGTCTGTGTTTTCAAACAGAATTACATCTTAAATAAAGTTAACTTATTTAATATGACCTAGAATTTCTTTTTTTTAAAAAAAAGACATTAAGTAGCTCTGGAAAGGCACAATATATGTTGCAGGCTGATCAGCAAAAAACTTTATGTTTACCCATAGGCAAACCACTCAGTTTGCACACATTACTTATTTTTACTTTAGATACACTGTAAACTAGCTTAGTTACCAATTTTCTATAAGCAGCAAATTAGAAAGGGAACTGAGTATATACTACTTAGAATGAAACTCATTCCACCAATGAGAATAAATAGCTGGATGACATGACAACAAATACGCTTAAGAAAAATAAAGAAAATGAAACGTTCAAGAACTCAAAGAACATGGGTTGTCATTTAGCAGGGCCATGATCCCCAAAGTGCAAAACGAAATAATAGGGGCGCTCAATGCTCCAAATAATGACTTCAGCTCAACAAGAAAATTAGTTCTATGTTCCCTGTTTAAGAAAGCAGGAATTAATACAGTAAAGGAAGAGTGCCATCCAAGATTAGTATGAAATAAATATATTTGAGTAGTTAAAATGCTCAATTCAGTTTTCAGTAAATTCACTTTTCAGTAAATTTTTTGGTTATGTGGATTACCCAGAATCATGAAAAACTGAAATATTATGTCATTGCATTAATTTAAAATGAATATCCTCCCCCAAAATGAAATAAAATAAATATACTCATGCAATTTTGCTACTGTCATCAAAAATAAGTAGCTTAATGATCCACAACTTGAGTTTCTTCTACTCTGCTGAAAGATGCCGAGGCCACCAGCTTGCAGAACTATTGTCAACTATTGTTTTGCACAAGACTCCTTGTGCAAGAGCTTTCCCTCCACACGCAAATCATAGTGGTTTCCTCTTAGAATGCAGTTTTTCCATCTATGTGCTATTGACATCTGGGACCAGATAATTCTTTGTTTCAGGGTCTGTCCTTTGTATTCTAGATGTTTAGCCTACCCACTAGATGCCATTAGCACCCTACCCCAACCAAAAGAAGTTGCAGACATTGCCAAGTATTCCCTTGGGGAGCAAATTTGCCCCCACTGTCCTGGTGTGAAATCAGAGACTGAACCTAGTGGAATCATTTGGTCTTCATAGGACCAAGTCTGAGTTTTGCTCAGCATCAATTAATAGCCTTTTAAAAGAGTAGTTTGAATGCCTAATCATAAGATCTTGTTTATCTGTGTTTGCTGGTACACAGATAAATAAGACCTGGCTGCAGTGATTACAGTCATTTGGTAAACCCACATGCCACCAATTTTCTAATTTCCTTCTAAAACAATCTATGGCCTCTTTTGACAATTGCAGGAATCAAAATATCACCCAGGCCCTGGTATCACCCAGACTCTCAAGTTGATCACCCAGATTTGTGTTGAGGGACTCTATACCCAATTGTTCTAAACAAACGACCCGGAGCAACAGACTCAGAATTAGAAAGCCTGCCTTAGGCTGTTTGAGCAGAGTGAGCCCTGCTTCCTAGGACTAAGAGCAATCAGCCCCATTTTTCAGTTTAGAAGCTGGATGGAGGCCTTGTTAGTCATAGTGTTTAGGATAAATTGTTGAAAAGAGGCCTTGCAGATTGAAAAGGGAGATAGATAATTCTGAGTTTGTAAAGAACCCCACCAAGCTTTGGAATGATTTGCATAATTAAAAATGGAAAAACTCTTCATTTTTGCCCTTTGTCAGGACTGTGCAAAGGGCATGGCAGCCATGTGTTCTTCTGGGCTTAAGATTACTTAGTTAGGCAGACAGTGTGGTTTAAGAGGAAGACCAAGATTTGAGTACAATAAATGGCGAATCTGAAATTGTCACCTATTACTTGTATTACTTTAAAGCAAGTTAATTATTTCTCTGAGCCTGGTTTTTCACCTAAACAATGACTTGTTGTGAGGATTAAAAGAGAAAACACGTAAAGCATCTGGTGCAATGCCAGATATATTAGAGGGTACAATTATCATTATCTCTGTTCAACAATATTAGACCACAGGAGTGTCATGCAATGTAGGCGCTCAATACATTTCTCTTAAATGGATGAATAAAGAACATAAATTTGCCCCGAGCAAAGAACATTCCTTGAAATGTATCCACACCACATTTTTCAAAATTTAGTAATGCTATGTACACTCTTCCCATCCCCAACCACTTAAACACATAGGCAATTCATAACAATTCTTGTGATGCCAGAATGGCAGCCATTTTCTGTTTTACTTTAAGGGATTTTTTCATTCCTCTGTAGCAGTGTTTTCTGAAGGGAAACACATGTGTAGCACAGAGCCCAGTGCATGGTGAGCACTCAGCATATGGTAAGTGCTCAGAAAGAGTCAGTGGGAAAATGGATGGACTTTTTAAAGCAAGATTTTTTTTTTTGAGACAGGGTTTCACTCTGTCACCCAGGCTGGAGTGTGGTGGCACCATCTCGGTTTACTGCAGCCTCAACCTCCCAGACTCCAGCAATCCTCGTGTCTCAGCCTCCCAAGTAGCTGGGACTACAGGCATGCACCACCATACCCAGCTAATTTTTTGTATTTTTTTGTGGAGTCGGGGTTTCCACATATTGGCCAGACTGGTCTCAAACTCCTAGCCTCAAGCAATCCACCTGCCTCAGCCTCCCAAAGTGCTAGGATTACAGGTGTGAGCCACCAAGCCCAGCCTAAAACAAGATTCTTTACAATGAAATGGAGATGATGTTAAATAAATGCTTTTATTCCAAGCTGTTAACCCACAGGTCCTTGAGGTACTTTCTGGAGGCAGCAGGGGTGAGCTGACCACCAGTGATGAACAGAGGCCTCCACACAGCCAGTGACCTAATTAGTCACCTTCAAGGGTGACCTGAACTCACAGATTTGTCGGTTCTTGGGAAACTGCATAAAGATGTCTTCTAAGAGCAAAGTGAGGTTAAGTGTCCCTTCAGTTCCCAGATCCTCCAAATGTTCTCTGCTGCTGTTTCCCCAGCAGCGATTCTTCCTGCCATGTCCTTTCTCACTAACATTCATTTTCTGACTCTCCCTCCCACAGGGATCGCCAGTGGAAGTTCATAATGTGCCGGATGACTGAATACGACTGTGAATTTGCAAATGTTTAGATTTGCCACATACCAAATCTGGGTGAAAGGAAAGAGGCCAGGAGACCGGAGGGTGTCCATATATGTTAACATCAGTTGGATCTCCTATAGAAGTTTCTGCTGCTCTCTTTCCTTCTCCCTGAGCTGGTAACCTGCAATGCCAACTTCCTGGGCCTTTCTGACTAGTATCACACTTATAATAAAATCCACAATTAAACCATGTTTCTCACTTTCACACGTTCCATAGCAACTGCTTTATATGACTGATGATGGCTTCCTTGCACACCACATATACAGTGCGCATGCTTACAGCCGGGCTTCTGGAACACCCGCTGCAGCCTGGCTACTGCTTTTTACTGCAGAATGAACTGCAAGTTCAGCATAGTGGAGGGGAGAGGCAGAACTGGAGGAGAGGTGCAGTGAAGGTTCTCTACAGCTAAGCCTGTTTGAATGATATGTAGGGTCCCCACCAAAAGCAGGCTTTCTGCCCTGAAGGACATCTTCCCACTCCCCTGCTCCACATGAGCCATGCATGCTTAGCAATCCAAGTGCAGAGCTCTTTGCTCCAGGAGTGAGGAGACTGGGAGGTGAAATGGGGAAATGGAAGGGTTTGGAGGCAGAGCTGAAAACAGGGTCGGAAGGATTTCCTGAATTAGAAGACAAACGTTAGCATACCCAGTAAGGAAAATGAGTGCAGGGGCCAGGGGAACCCGTGAGGATCACTCTCAAATGAGATTAAAAACAAGGAAGCAGAGAATGGTCAGAGAATGGGACTCAGATTGGGGACTTGTGGGGATGAGAGTGACCAGGTTGAACTGGGAAGTGGAAAAAGGAGTTTGAGTCACTGGCACCTAGAGGCATGCCCAGGATTCCTAGGAAGGCTGGCAGACACCCTGGAACCCTGGGGAGCTACTGGCAAACTCTCCTGGATTGGGCCTGATTTTTTTTGGCGGGAAAGGTTGCCCTGGGGATCCACTTTCCTTCTGTGTGTGGCTCAGGAGTTCTTTTGCAGAAATGGCGCTATCTTTTCTCCTCCTGTGATGTCCTGCTCCCAACCATTTGTACTCTTTATTACAAAAGAAATAAAATTATTAACATTCACTATGCTGAAAATATTTAGGGTCAGTTTTTGCTCTCTACTCTTTCCCTTGCTGATTATTTATCCATTCATTCTGAAAATCCTGGTTAGCATTGTGGTTTGTGCCAAGCACCATGCAAGGCCCCAGGAATACAATGATGACAATGACAGAGTGTAGTGGGGGAATCAGATATTTAAGACATAAAGTGCTAAATGCTTAAGATTAAACAAAGGAAGGAATCACATTTCTTGGCCTTTGAGTTTAGTCTAATCTTTTCTCAGCATCCTTCAACCTTCCTCATCCCAAGATGTCACATGAATTTTTAACCACAGGAAGTCCCTCTTTTCTTTATCCACAGCAGATTGCCTCTTTTTTTTTTTCTGATCCATGCTGCTCTTCCCTCATGCTCTCTCCCAGTGGACCCAGAAGAAGAGCCAGCCAGGCAAAACCACAGGGATCGCCTACCCTTCCATACACCCCATCTAGGTGGTCAAGGTGGTGACTCTCAGCCAATGGTGATGATATTTCCCACTGCAAGATCCCAGCATTGTGATGAGGGAGGCAGGGCTAAGGATATCTTCTCCTGCCTTAACCCCAAAAACACTTTTTCACATTAGAGTTTTGCTTTATTTCCTCCATGCCATTGTTTCTGCCTGTCTGGCAATTTTAATTTATAATAAGAAGCTTCGGTGTTCTTTTTCACAAAGGGAGCCATTAATATTTTAGCAATTGCAGCCTGGTTCAGGATGGCAACCAGGAAATAGTCTTAGTTGGGTATGCGGAGCACAGCAGGAAAGGAGACAAGCAATGCTAATTGGCTGACTTGGTGTCCATGAAGAAAACAAAAGGCTGGTGAGAGGATAGGGAGCTGGGAAGGTGCAGGGAGCATGGCTGGGGGAGGAGAGGCTGCAGCTGGGAGAAGCCAGGAGACTGCAAGAAAATATAAGTCAAGAAAAAAAAACTTTAAAGCAATTCAATAAACAGTGCCTGTGCCAAGTGAAATAAAAGGAGTTTTTACTAAGAAGAAAACTATTATTTGCATGTAGATAGGCCAAGGACAATGACAGAAAAGACATTGTCAACTTGGTTTGAATCTGAATAATTATACTTTATGTCATAGGTCATTCATTAAGAACTAAGTGTCAGAGTGAATACTAAATCCCAGATCTGGTAACTGCAAGTTTTGTTCTCTGTTTTTTCATTACTCCAATCTTTCCACTAACTTGCTCCACAGTCTTGGATAAGTCACCTCTCCTTTCTAGGCCTACTGTTTAAAATGAGGACATTTATCTAGGTAACCATTGTGGTTTCTCGCAATTCTAAGAATCTCTGAACTCTATCACATCCTGAATTGTTTATAAAGGGATTTTCTAAGGCATTTTCTTCCAGGAAAGGAGCCTAGAACTAAAGATGATAACCTAGGGCCTACTGCTGGCTCTGACAGAGGGTGGCTGTGTAAGATTAGAGAAATCCCCAAGCCCCCTTCCCCTCATCTGCCCAGTACAGGTAGGAATTCCTTTCCAAACAACTTTACAAGATGCTGGCCACATACGACGAGATAATAGAAAGAGGAGATACATGATTCCTACCTCACAAGGCCTTCAGCCTAATGGTGAGATGAGAAGATAGATGATGACAATAACTGCAAGAAAGTTTCCTGAGGAAGCTGAGTCTATGCTGGGCCCTGAAGGACAAGTAGGACTTCTGAGGTGAGTAGAAAAGACTGTAGGCTCTGGCGTCAGACTTCCTGGACACAAATCATGGTCCTGTCACTTCCCAGCTTTATGACCTTGGCCACGTCACCTACCTTTCCTGAGACTCTATTTCCTTACCTGTAGAAATATAGTACTTACAACACAGGGTTACTGTAAGAATTAAATGAGATTACATAGTGTCTTGCACATAATAAGTACCCAATAAATGTAGTCAGAGAAGGAAAACAGTGTTAGTATATATTGGAAATAAAATTCCGTAGGTAAGCTGGATTTTAGTAGACGTCAATAATAGGAAACATTTATCAAGCAAACTTAAGTCCCACTTACATTTGCTCAGTAACTGAATCAATAAATTATCAAGTGTTTATTATATACCAACCATTTTACTAGGCACAGTTCCTGCATTCTGGAGAATTATAAACTAAAAGAGTTAGTCAAGCAAACAAACCGTGACAGTACAATATGAGAAGTCAAGGGCAGGCTGCGTTTCAATAGAAGGTAGTGAGAGGTCAGGATAGGAAAGGGGATGGTAGCATTTAAGGCAATGGAAACGATATTATGGAAGGCAAAAAATAAGGTATGGGTTTGAGAAAGGTTTTCCAGGAAATACTGGCCTTACCAAGGGGGCCTGGGAGGTCCAACATACAGTCATATTGCTCAAAAGAGAGATTGGTTGCTCACATCAGTACCATAAGGCATTCCACAATTTGGACATGTTAGTTGTAACTTATTCTAGCTATCTGGAACTCAGATGGCCTGGAGAAGTTCTCTCTCCATCCTGGCCCTTCATCCATGTGTGTATCTTCATGCTTGATTGCTTTAACCCAAACATGAAAATCAACACTTTTGTAAGTTCCTTCAGAAAAATACATTCTCTCAAAAGCATTAGTGTTCACAAATGCTTAAACAGATCTGGGATTTAGTCCCCACAAACTCAAAAACAACAACAACAGATTCCACATATTTCTGTCTTTAAAAATGTTCTTGTTCACCAGGAAATCAAGGATTTCCATCTCTCTAGCTGGTCCCCCAGCTGGCTCCAAGCCTACTTGGTTCTTCTCTCATTAATCAGAGAAAATGTTTCTCAATATAGTCCATGACCAAACAGTTGTGCACATCACAGTGGCCAATAGAACAGAGATCACATAGTCAATAGCATCCACTCTCCTTTTAAAGTCTCAATCAGTTTTAATTAAACCACTTCTGTTTAATCGAACCACATTATTAAGAAGTGCTATCTGAACCTGGTAACCATCCTGAGATCCAGAATTGGTGAGACTGGATAGGCAGAACCCTTGACAAAATGTTACTTGGGTGTAGCATCCCTTTCCTATTAACTTGTTGAATCTCTGTTATTAAATGTATTCCTTTATAAAGCAAGAATTAAAAAACACACCTACCTTAAAATTTATGGTAAGAAATAATAACATATTCATGCATATCTCAGATTTTCATATCCCACGCTTATCTCAACTTTTCATAGAATGAAATATTTCTAAAAACTGAAAACCAACCAAAACTCCCTATTAATCTTAAAACCTGTTCATTAGATGCCACCATGCCTTGCTAAGCACTTGAATCTACCTTTGTGTGACCTTCTTCTTCCTCTCACATTAATGCAGTCCTATTTATCCATAAGGAGTCCAGTTATTAATGTGAATGAATGACTGTATCAGTGAAAAATGCTCAATAGAAATATTGCAAAACGCAAATTATGAATTTGCGTTGTAGCATTGTTTATTCCTTTGTGCTTCTATATACTTTTCCGCCTTCCCCAACTTATAAAAACAATTATCATTGATTGTATTTATAATCAAATAGAAAAGTAATTTTAATCTTATAAAACAAAAAAAGTCAGTGGCTGCCAGGCAATTCAATCCTAGGACAATGTTTCAGCTGAAAGGTGACCATATGGTTACTTCATGGAAAGAAAGAGATTATGAAGCCAGGCCCTTTCATCTAAGCGGCCGCCTAATGGGTTATAATTTAATATGCAGAACTACCTGCTCTTTCCAAGGTCTCTAACCATCCCCAGAGACAATGGAACAGATGTGCAGCCTGTCATAAGGCCAATGTGAAACCAACATTTACAGCATTAGCTGGAAATCTTCTCTCCACATCTTCCACTCATGGAAATCCTACTTCAGGGCCAAGTATAAATTCAGCTTCCCCAGGAAACTTCCCTGACCCTTCTAAGGCTGGGGCTCTTCAATCCCTCAGCATTCTGTGTCTTTATCTTCATTTCCCTGAGGACAGGAGTCTCATTTCTATTTTTTCTTTGATAGATTTCCCATGCCTAGTTAAGTGTTTTACACATAATGGGCATCCAAGACATGTGTTTTTAAACTAATCTGGATTTCTGGTTGGTTTCAATAGATCGATCAACACTCTAAGCAACCAAAAACTGAAAAAACACTTTGAAAATTATGAAGTTCTACTAAGAGGCAAGGTATTATGATGGTACTGTGGTTCTGATGGAGGTTAATACCACTCTTACTCTCTTTATTCATCATCATTAGGTAATCATTCATTTAATCCCTTTAAGAGCTATTCACTAATGATAAGTGAGTTGGAAAGTATAACAGAATCACAATGATCATTTACACATTCAGAAAGTGTATTTTACCATCCTGGGTAACATAACAATTTTGGTGTTTTTATGAACTGTGAACTGTATCAAAACCAACACGTGAGCAGCTAGCACAGTACTAGGCATAAATGAGAGAAAGTCTCACTGAATAACTTCTTGGGAGACTGGGGGACCAAGAGGCAAAGGGGCTCAGGTTGGTAAAATAGTGTAAACCTGTGAAAATTTGGATGCTGTTTTTAAGTCTCATATAAGCATATGAGTTCTAGGGGTGGGGTAGGCAGGGATTTTTGTCTGATATATCCCCTGCATCGAGAATAGGGACTGACCCATGGTAGGAATTCAACAAATATTTAATGAAAAAATAAAAGTAGAGCCCTAAGACAGACCCTAATGCAGATTATGACTTCATGAACATAGACCTTATAGCCCTTTCTTTTTCTTGTTACTCCCACTGAAAGTGTACCTGTGGGATTACCTCGTGATTAGATGGACCAATTCAGTGAAGCTGGTTTCTCAGAATTAGGTAGCTTTCTTTTTATACAGCTGTCTAGCAGGCATTCGTAGACCCTGCTGGTGTCTGGAATCTGTCCGCCCTGTGTCTGGTAGATTTCAGCTGACCTGGGTGTCTCTGTGGGCCTCTTTTGTTGGCAGACTCAGAGGTGAGCTCATTAGCCATTACCCTCTTGGAAATATGTTTTGGGAAATCAAACATGCTCTGAGTCACATCTGTCTGCCGCCTACCACGACAGTGTAGCATGCAGACTGGTTCTGCCAATAGGCTTCTGGGAGGAAGAAATGGAAAATCTGTCATGGTATGAAACTGCACAGCTCAACTTGGAGAAGGACTTCAGTACACAGAAATTCACAGAGTGAAGGCAGGCTCTTAGTTCTCTTCATGCAAAGGTAAGCCTCGAGAAAATTCCCAGGTCCCTGAAGAGGAGGAGAAAAAATAGAAAGGTGGACAAGTGGATTGTGTTGGGCAGGGCAGCGACACTCAGTGCTTTCCAGAATGGCACTTTGGCTTGTTCTAAATGGATAATATCACATGGCTATGCTTTTGTACACATAATGTTGACCGCTACTTCAACAAGGTGCCATTAACCACCTTCAACAAGGTGCCATTAATCACCTTCCTTGCTCCTGGTACAAACTGAAGAAAGCCAAGAAGCATAAAACACACACCTTTCATCAGAGAGATTTTTTGTTCTAGAGAGGGAGACAAGAACAAAAAACTGGAAAGGTTAATGAATAAAAGAAGGCTGCTTACAATCACACACCCAGTGAGTAACACACACACAAAATCTTACACTATTGCAGAGAGCAAAGGATCACTATGAGCTGGAGAAATAGAAGGCATTAGGACACGTAGAAGATGAAGAAGACTTATGCCAGCAGCAGAGACTTTCTGAGCAAACCTATGGAAGTGAGGAGGCTCTTCAAGAAGCCAAGAAAAACCTTGGGTCTCCTAAACCCAATTCTCAGGCTGGAGCCCAGTGAGGCAAATGAATTGCCCAAGGACACCCTATGAGTGAATGATGGAGACACTTAGAATTCAAGCCTCTGGGATCTGAGCTTGGTGATATCCTCTGTCAGGTCCCTGTCCAGTGAGTGGTTTAGTGAGGCGAAGGGAGAGGGAGAGAACATGCATTGCAAGCTCTTGCACTCTGTGCTCAAACAGGCTTTCCCATTTACTACTCACAGATACCCTAGACTGGCATAGTTACTGCCATTTTATAGATAGGTTCAAAGGTCCCTGAAATAGTAGGTGACTTGTCCAAGGTCATACAGCTGGTGGAAATGGATGTTGAACTGAAGTCTAGCTGTTTACAAAGCCCAGTCATCTCAGCTACGTCAACTTGGAGTCAAGGGTTTCCACTGCGAGTAAGGAAAGATAACTGCTTTAAACTCTGCTTTTTAAATAATGTTCAATTTGAAATCGTTGAATAATGTCCAACATGAAAAAATGATTCAAAGATTTATTCCAGTATTTTAAAAATTGCCTCTGGAGGGAGAGATGGCATTGTACGGTGGTCAGGAGGACGTTGTTGGAAGTTAGAAAGCCAGATGAGTTGTCTGAAAATAATAATGTTGCTGTTTTATATTAATGTAAACATTACCCGACTGTTTTATATTAATGTAAACATTACCCATTATAATAAAATCAGACACAGGTTCAACATCTCCTGTAGTAACAATAACTCTTGTCTGCCTTCTAAAATGACTCCTAAATAACAAACCCTCCATAAACTCAATCTAACCCTTTAAGCAGAATTGCTGTGACAACCGAGATCATAATTGTCTTTGTTTGATCCTTCAGCCTCCACAATTGTGTAGGCTCTCCACACCGAGTCATGGCCTCGTTTATCTTTGCCATGTGTGCTCTGGGAAGCTTTCTGCCTAGAGAATTAGCACACTCAATAAACATCACTGTTCTCTTCAGTTGATTAAACTCCAGCATGCTCGGTCTGTTAGCAGCATGCTGCTATGTTGGGCTGATATCACAGTTCTAGCTCACCTCACCTCATATTGCTCTTTTTCAATGTTATCCTAGACTGTGCAGGTTATTTGCATCATAAACCAAATTGATCACTGGGATCTGAGAGTTATAATAGATTCTAGACACATAAATTATTTTTCATTAGCTTTAATTGCCAGTAAAGGAATTTGGACACTTAATCTAAGGAAGTGAAATAATGTGATTCAGCTCTATTAGACAATGTAAAGCTCTCACTTATTAAAAAAAAAAAAGTGTAGAAAAATAAGCAAATTTCCAGTAGCTGCAACCTTAATGTCCTTCCACAGAAAGCCAATCTCTATGGCCACCAACAGAGCTGTCTTTGATGTTATGTGCAGCTTCAGTCCACACTGGCTTCAGTGCCTTCAGAGCAGGTCTCTATCTCCTGAAGATCCAGGTCTTTGATTCTCCTATGGCTCTAAATATATGTACCAAATAATAATGATGACAACAATTAATTATTTTTGTGCATACTCTGAGCCAGGCTCTTTACTTAACCTTTATATACACCTCCTGAGACTCCAATATAGACTGTGCCATGCTGCCTCCTATAGGAGTAACGACTGCTCATGGCGTATTTTCTCTCACCACGTAGGGCTCAGCCAGCATGAGCACCACATCAACTTAACATCAAAGCTGACTTCGAACATTGAGGCTAGTAGGTCTTTTCCTGGTACACATGGTTCATGACTGTATCCCCAGTACCTCATAGAGTACCTAGTGCATTGTCGATGCTCTGTCACAAATATATGTTTGCTATAAATAAATAAACCCAATAAATAATAAATAAATAAAATATAAACATATAAATGGAATAAACTCACTAAGTGAATATTTTCGGAGTGAATGAATGACTTAGTTGATTATTCTTGGTAGATGCTCTAAGTGGCAGTCCCTTCATTCACCTGTTCTTCCCGCAGACTCTTCATTCATAGTCTTTCAATCCATATTCTTTCACTGTTGCTTTCATTCCCATATCCCCAAACATTTACACTATCTGTGACCTTAGAACTTCTACCCCATGGCTCTAAAAAAATGAAAAAATATGACCACATATTCCATTTTTTCATAGACTCATGCCTGACCTCCTCATCTTTACTGAATCCTGGCTTTCCCTGCAGTCCCCTTGAGTGAGGGTCATGCATTCATGTAGGCTCTGAGTCCTGTGGAATCTCTAGAATAATTTTCACCTGCTAAGTAATTCTTGAATCTGAGCCCTTTCATCTGTTCTCCAACTACCTCCTTTATTGAGATCCTTAGCCTTGCTTTCCTGTCTCCTTTGGCCTAGGCTTTTCTTTAGGAAGTCCATTTAATTGATGAAGGGAGATTTTTCCAAAACATAAATCCAATAGGTTGTATCCCCACTTAAAATTTTTCCTAAACACTTTCCAAGCAAACCACATAGTCTTTCAGTGGCACAGCACCCTTCACACACACCACCAGGTGTCTGTGCTCTAGATATGCAGAATTAGTCACATTTCCCTGAAGAGATCATGTGTCCCTATGCCTCCATGCCTGTTCACATACAATTTCCCATGCTTGGATGCCTCTGTACCTGTACCTTCTTTCCCCGGAGGACTTTGGTGTGTTTCCTGGTTTCCAAGGTGAGTTAATAGTTCCTCACTGGTGCTACCATATACCTGATTATACCTACGTCATAGCACTTGCCGTACTTCTGCATTTTTTTCTATTTTGACAGTAACTAAATGTTCTCATTGTCTCTTCATACCCAGTGCCCAGCCTATGGTAGGTGTTCATTAACTATTAACTATATAAATATTTAAAGAATGAAAGGAGAGTCTTCTGACCCCAGGGAATCTACACTTCCATGGAAAATAACCACGAGAAGAACTCATCATCTGTATTCCAGACTACTGCAATGGCTTTCTACCTAATGTAGCTGTCTTTGTTCTTGCTGTCCCCTTCAAATTCCAGTTACACACAACTGCCAGAGTGATCTAACATGGAAATCTTTGACTCCAATGCTTACACTTGCCACGTTCCTCATAGTCGATGGGTTTAAAGTCAACTTCTTAAAAAGGTGTTAATGTCCTCCATGGAGTAGTGTCCTCTGTCTCTCATCTCCTCACTCCCTGCCTTCCTTGATCCCTCTCTGGCTGGTTAGGAGACAGGGAGGAAATACAGGAATCTTAAAATATTGTGTACAGAACACCATCACTGCCTTTGCCATAATGCTTTATGGTGACTTTATGAAAATTATGTTCCAATGGCCAGACAGTAAATTCCTTGAGGACAAGGATTGTATTATATTTCTCTCTAAGTCCCTGATAGATAGCACAGTTTCTGGCCCATAGTAGGTGCTCATTTATGGGTATTGAATTAATAGTATCTAATGATAGGCAGAATAATGAGTTGGCATGAAAAATAGCACAATGTGTTGCAAAGGAAAGCAAACTTTTGGACAAAGATCAGGTGTTCCAGCAGACTATAAGCTAAATGTATGCCAGAATGATACAGGATGTACATTTCTCATTAAAGTTCTTCAACTGAGAAGAATATTTTATGAATATTCTTTGGTTCAAATCAAAATCTTATGATATCATAAAAGGTATGTTTAAAATAAAAATGCAAATTCTCTTCATAAATTCAGCTAATTTCATAAAGCAAAAAGCTTCTAGTACACATTTTCAAAACTAATGATACATAACATTAACACGAGTGCATTTACTGGTAGAATACACAGCAGCTAATGACATTCCATTACATGTTCCCTCTCATTGGTAGCCACCACTTGATGTCTCCTATGATTAGGCAAAGATTCAGTCAATTGGTCAACAGTACTAAGTAAAATCATCTTGTGGGGACAGCACCATATTTGTTGCAATAGGGAATAATAAAATAACAGGTTTCTGACACTCAAGCATTTCACAACTTATTTAGTGAAAATAAAGGGACACCCATGAGCAATAAGAGATAACCTATAAATACAAAAATGCCTGCAGTCAAATGTGTTCTACACATGATTATTACTAAGAAACACAAACATAGTAAACAACCGTACAGTTCTTCCACAGGCCTGTGTGGTGATACTACTGCCCCCACCTTACAATTGAGGGGGTAGGCATCCAAACCCTGTGGCCTGCCCAAGTTTACATTGCTATATGAAATAGAACTAAGACTTAAACTCAAGTCTTCTAACTCCCCAATCCAAGCTCTTTTCAGTACCATGCAAGAGGCAAATGTCAGGTTTTCCAAAAAAGTATCCTTCGTCCTTCCAAGTTCCCTCCAAAATGAGATTTTATAGACTAGCTCTGTTAAGGCAGATTTGGTTACATGTATTGGACTAGGCAATCTATAATGTGTCTTCCAATTTGAAAAGTACATAATCCTCTCTAGTCTGTATTTATGGGCACCATCAATTCAGCCATAACTCAGCCATTGTGACTGAACTGTTTCGTCAGGCAACCAATCAGGGCAGTGAAGAAACAAACAATATACCTGATTTATTTAACTGAACAACTTAAGCACAATGGTTAAACTGCTCAAGAATGGAAAAAAAAAAACAGTCTTAGCCCAGCTTAATATTACCTCATTCCTTCAGTGTTATATTTAACACACTGAATCCCTGTTTGTAAATGGCTCTATCCCCTCATAAAAATTGCATTTTGGCTATTAGAGCTTTTAATAAAATTTATTTTGATGACATTTATTAGACTCTTCTGGCTTCCTTCATATCTCTGTAATCTTACATAATACCCTATAGTTTATTTTTTTAATTTTTATTAAGTTACTGAATGTGTTGTCACTACTATTATTTAAGCATCACATACATTAAATGTCTACAGAATTCTCCACTTTCGCATGAGACCATAAATGTGTCTTGAACTATTAATCTGAATCACTATTCAAAGAGAATCTTCCGGGGTTGTGGGGCGGAGATGACCAACTAGAAGCAGTGGTGATTGGAGGCTGCCATCGAAAATAACCAAAACAGTGTGTGAATACAGCACCAGCAGTCCAGGTATCCAAGTTCCATCATCAGGATTGACTAGGCAGCTGGCATGACCCATGGAGAGAAAGGAAGAACAGTATGGTACAATGGCTCACCTGAGAGCGACATGGGGCATGGGAGGCCCCAATCCCCAGCCAAAGGATACAGTGAGTGAGCATGCTACCCAGCCTGGGAAACTGTGCTTTTTCCATGGAACTGTGCAACCCATGGATCAGATGGAAAGACCCCACTTGTGAGCCCACACCACTGGTGCCCAGGGTACTAACCAGGGAGCCATATAGATTCTCAACAGCCACTCAGCTAGAATCTGCTTAAACCTACCGAGTTCCCAGGGAGAGGGGCAGCTGCCTGTTGTCTAAGCTGTCTGAGCTCTTAGGGGAGAGGTGGCAGCCAACACTGGGACCGCTAGCTGCCTAACACACTAAGCTCCCAAGGAAAAGGAAGGGCAACAGCCATCTCTACAGCTCCAGGCTGCACTTTTCCCCTGCTGGAGCCAGGGAGGCTGGAGGGCTTGGTCCCAAGATGAATCCCCACAGCCCAACACACTGGCTGTGGCAGACTGCAGCCAGAGTGCCTCTTCAGGCCTGACTCTGACCCATCCCTCACTGGGTGGGACCTCTCTGCAGGAACTCCAACAACTCCAGCCAGGGGCTCAGAGACAGAACTCTGATCTCCCTGGGCTTGAACCCCTAGGGGGAGGGGTGGCCATACTCTCCACAGACCAGAAGACATAGCCTTTCCTCCTGTTAGTTCTGAGGAATCTGCCACACAAGTGGGATTCCCCCAGCATGGCACATCCACTCCACCAAGGGATAGCCAAAGTGCTTCCTTAAATGGGTCCTATTCCCTATACCACCCAACTGGGCGAGACCCTCCAACAGGGATTGTCAGACACCCTATGCAGGAGCATTTCTACTGGTATCAGTTTGGTGCCCCTCGAGGTCAAAGATGCAAGAGGAAGGGGCAGGAACCCATCTTTGCTGTTCTCCAGCCTCCTTGGGTGACAGCTCCAGGCGCAGGAGCAAACCACGTGAATAGGGCCTGAAGTGAATCCCCAGCAAACTGCAGCAGCCCTGCCTGAAGAGGAACCTGACTAATGAAAGAAAAACAAACAGAAAGCAACAACAAAATCAACCAAAAAAGTCTTCACAAAACCTCATCCAACAGTCAGCAGCCTCAAAGATCAAAACTAGACAAACTCATGAAGATGAGAAAGAATCAACGAAAAAATGCTGAAAACTCAAAAGGCCAGAGTTCATCTTCTCCAAATGTTAACAACACTTCTCCAGCAAGGGCACAGAACTGGACAAAGGATGAGATGGAAGAATTGACAGAAGTAGGCTTCAGAAGGTGGGTAACAACAAATTCTGCTGAAGTAAAGGAGCATGTTCTAACCCAATGCAAAGAAGCTAAGAACCTTGATAAAAGGTTAGAGGAGCTGCTAAGTAGAATAACCAGTTTAGAGAGGGACATAAGTGACCAGATGGAGCTGAACTTTGTGAAGCATGCACAAGTATCAATAGCCAAATCAATCAAGCAGAAGAAAGAATATCAGAATTTGAAGACCATCTTACTGAAATAAGGCAGGTAGAAAAGATTAGAGAAAAAAGAATGAAAAGGAAAGAACAAAACTTTTCAGAAACATGGGACTATATAAAATGACCAAACCTATGATTGATTTAAGTACCTGAAAGAGACAGAGAGAATGGAACCAAGTTGAAAAACACACTTCAGGGTATTATGCAGGAAAACTTCCCCAACGTAGCAAGACAGGTCAACATTCAAATTCAGGAAATAACAGAGAACACCACTAAGATACTCCTCCATGAGAAGATCAACCTCAAGAAACGTAATCATCAGATTCTCCAAGGTCGAAATGAAAGAAAAAATGTCAAGGGCATCCAGAGAGAAAGGCCAGGTCACCTACAAAGTGAAGCCCATCAGACTAACAATGGATCTCTCAGCAGAAACCCTACATGCCAGAAGAGACTGGAGACTGATATTCAACATTCTTAAAGACAAGAATCTTCAACCCAGACTTTCATATCCAGCCAAACAAAGCTTCATAAGTGAAGGAGAAATAAAATCCTTCTCAGACAAGCAAATATTGAGGGATTTCATCACCACCAGGCCTGCCTTGCAAGAGCTCCTGAAAGAAGCACTAAATATGGAAAAAAAAAAAAAAACAACTGGTACCAGCCACTGTAAAAATACACCAAAGTATAAAGACCAAAGACACTATGAAAAAACTGCATCAAGTACTGTGCAAAATAACCAGATAGCATCATAATGACAGGATCAAATTCACACATAATAAAATTAACCTTAAATGCAAATGGACTAAATGCCTCAATTAAAAAACACAGACTGGCAAACTGGATAGAATCAAGACCCATTGGTGTGCTGTATTCAGGAGACCCATCTCAGATGCAAAGACACACATAGGTTCACAATAAAAGGATGGAGGAAAATTTACCAAGCAAATGGAAAGCAAAGAAAGAGCAGGGGTTGCAATCTTAGTTTCTGACAAAATACACTTTAAACCAACAAAGATCAAAAAAGACAATGAAGGGCATTACATAATGGTAAAAGGATCAATGCAACAGGAAGAGCTAACTATTCTAAGTATATATGCAGCCAATACAGGAGCACCCAGATTCATAAAGCAAGTTCTTATAGACCTACAAGGAGACTTAGACTCCCACATAATAATAGTGGGAGACTTTAACACTCCACTGCCAATATTAGACAGATCAACAAGACAGAAAATTAACAAGGATATTCAGAACTTTAACTCAGCTCTGGATCAAGTGGACCTAATAGACATCTACAGAACTTTCCACCACAAATCAACAGAATATACATTCTTCTCAGTGTCACATGACACTTATTCTAAAATCAACCACATAATTGGAAGTAGAACACTCCTCAGCAAATGCAAAAAAACTGAAATCGTAACAAACAGTCTCTCAGACCACAGTGCAATCAAATTAGAATTCAGGATTAAGAAACTCACTCAAAACCATGTGACTACGTAGAAATTGAACGACCTGCTCCTAAATGACTCCTGGGTAAATAATGAAATTAAGGCAGAAATCAAGAAGTTCTTTGAAACCAGTGAGAGTAAAGAGATAACATATCAGAATATCTGGGAGACATCTAAAGCAGTGTTAAGAGGGAAGTTTATAGCACTAAATGTCCACATCAGAAAGTTAGAAAGATCTCAAATTGACACTCTAACACCACAATTAAAGGAACTAGAGAAGCAAGAGCAAACAAATCCAAAAGCTAGCAGAAGACAAGAAATAACTAAGATCAGAGCAGAAATGAAGGAGATAGAGACATGAAAAACCCTTCAAAAAAAATCAGTGAGCCCAGAAGTCTGTTTTTTGAAAAAAATAACAAAATAGACCACTAGCTACACTAATAAAGAAGAGAGAAAAATCAAATAGACACAATAAAAAATGATAAAGGGGATATCACCACTGACCCCACAGAAATACAAACTACCATCAGAGAATACTATAAACATCCCTATGCAAATAAACTAGAAAATCTACAAGAAATGGATAAATTC
Source organism: Hylobates moloch (assembly GCF_009828535.3). Lineage (NCBI taxonomy): Eukaryota > Metazoa > Chordata > Mammalia > Primates > Hylobatidae > Hylobates > Hylobates moloch. The sequence goes on from NW_026652283.1 coordinate 65,230,824, forward strand.
CTGGACACATACACTCTCTCAAGACTAAACCAGGAAGAAGTCGAATCCCCGAATAGACCAATAACACGTTCTGAAATTGAGGCAGTAGTTAATAACCTACCAACAAAAAAAAAGCCCGGGACCAGACGGATTCACAGCCAAATTCTAACAGAGGTACAAAGAGGAGCTGGTACACCTTCTGAAACTATTCCAAACAATGAAAAGGAGGGACTCCTTCCTAACTCATTTTATGAGGCCAGCATCATCCTGATACCAAAACCTGGCAGAGACACAAAAAAGAAAGAAAATCTTGGGCCAATATCCCTGATGAACATTGATGCAAAAATCCCCAAAAAAATACTGGAAAACCAAATGCAGCAGCACATCAAAAAGCTTATCCACCATGATCAAGTCAGCTTCATCCCTGGGATGCAAGGCTGGTTCAACATAGGCAAATCAATAAATGTAATCCATCACGTAAACAGAACCAGTGACAAAAACCACATAATTATCTCAATAGATGCAGAAAGAGCCTTCGATAACATTCAATATCGCTTCATGTCAAAAACTCTCAATAAACTAGGTATTGATGGAACATATCCCAAAATAATAAAAGCTATTTATGACAAACCCACAGAATGGGGAAAAGCCAGAAGCATTCCCTTTGAAAACCGGCACAAGACAAGGGTATCCTCTCTAATCACTCCTATTCAACATAGTATTGGAAGCTCTGGCTGGGGCAATCAAGCAAGAGAAAGAAATAAAGGGTATTCAAATTGGAAGAGAGAAAGTCAAATTGTCTCTGTTTGTAGACAACATGATTCTATATTTAGAAAACCCCATCATCTCAGCCCAAAAATTCCTTAAGCTGATAAGCAACTTCAGCAAAGTCTCAGGATACAAAATCAGTGTGCAAAAATCACAAGCTTTTCTATATGCCAGCAATAGACAACCTGAGAGCCAAATCATGAATTAACTCCCATTCACAATTGCTATAAAGGGAATAAAATACCTAGGAACACATCTAACAGGGGACATGAAGGATCTCTTCAAGGAGAACTACAAACCAAGGTAATAAGAAAGGACACAAACAAATGGAAAAACATTTTATACTCATGGATAGGAAGAATTAATATCATGAAAATGGTCATACTGCCAAAAGTAATTTATAGGTTAAATGCTATTCCCATCAAACTACCATTGGCATTCTTTACAGAATTAGAAAAAAAATACTTTAAATTTCATATGGAACCAAGAAAAAGCCCATATAGCAAATACAATCCTAAGCAAAAAGAACAAAGCTGGAGGCATCACGCTACCTCACTTCAAATTATACTACAAGGCTACAGTAATCAAAACAGCATGGTACTCATACCAAAACAGACATACAGATCAATGGAACAGAACAGAGACCTCAGAAATAACACCACACATCTACAACCTTCTACAAACATCTGATCTTTGACCAACCTGACAAAAACAAGCAATGGGGAAAGGACTCCCTATTTAATAAATGGTGCTGGGAAAACTGGCTAGCCATATGCAGAAAACTGAAACTGAACACTTTCCTTACACCTTATACAAAAATTAACTCAAGATGAATTAAAGACTTTAATGTGAAACCCAAAATTATGAAAACCCTAGAATAAAACCTAGGCAATACCACTCAGGACACAGGCATAGACGAAAATGCCAAAAGCAATGTCAACAAAAGCCAAAATTGACAAACGGGATCTAATTAAACTAAAGAGCATCTGCATAGCAAATGAAACTATCATCAGAGTGAACAGGCAACCTGCAGAATGAGAGAAAATTTTTGCAATCTACCATCTGACAAAGGTCTAATATCCAGAATCTATAAGGAACTTAAACAACTTTACAAGAAAAAACAAACAACCCCATCCAAAAGGGGGAAAGTATATGAACAGATACTTCGCAAAAGAAGACATTTACATGGCCAACAAACATATGAAAGAAAGCTCAACATCACTGATCATTAGAGAAATGCAAATCAAAACCACAAGATAACATCTCACATGAGTTAGAATGGTGGTTATTAAAAAGTCAAGAACCAATAGATGCTGGAGAGGCTGTAGAGAAATAGGAATGCTTTTACACTGTCAGTGGGAATGTAAATTAGTTCAATCATTGTGGAAGACAGTGTGACAATTCCTCAAGAATCTAGAACCAGAATACCATTTGACCCAGCAATCCCATTACTGAGTGTATACCCAAAGGAATATAAATCATTCTACTATAAAGACACATGCACAGGTATGTTTATTGCAGCACTAATTACAATAGCAAAGAGATGGAACCAACCTAAATGCCCATCAATGATAGACTGGATACAGAAAATGTGTACATATACACCATGGAATACTACGCAGCCATAAAAAAGAATGAGATCATGTCCTTTGCAGGGACATGGATGAAGCTGGAAAGCATCATTCCCAGAGAACTAACACAAGAACAGAAAACCAAACACCACATGTTCTCACTCATAAGTGGGAGTTGAACAATGAGAACACATGGACAAAGGGAGGGGAACAACATACACTCGGGCCTGTCAGGCAGCTGGGGGAGAGGGGAGGGACGGCATCATGACAAATAGCTAATGCATGTGGGGCCAAAACCTAGATGACCGATCGATAGAAACAGCAAACCACCATGGCACGTGTATATCTGTGTAACAAACCTGCACGTTCTGTGCATGTATCCCAGAAGTTAAAGTAAAAAAAAAAAGATATTTTTAAGGAGAAAAAAAGAGAATACTTGTTTTTTTTTAAGTTGTAAAATAATTTACTAAAGGCACTATTGTTAAACGTCAAACTAATAATTCGTTGCCAATAAGGTACATCATTGTAAACATAACAAAAGTTTAAGAGATATATGACTAATAAGCAAACAATACAATTTTAAGTGACAGCTTTCCTATTTACAAGATCATGTCCCTTCCAGCCATTACAAGGGCATACAGTGATGCCATTGCTCCCAACAGTTACCTGGGAAGGGAGCTTGAAGCTCCAAATTGGTTTGAGATCATGACTGCCAAGATCTTTAAAAGCTCGAAAAGTCTTCACTCATAAAGGTCAATTCAAAAATTCCTGGGTTTAGAAATCAAGATACTTGCTTTATACTTCCACATCAAAAAGATATGGAGTCAACCCCAAAGGAGCTAGCTGGAGGGCCCAGCCCTGACGGTATGTCCAGGCATGAACTGGAGAGCACTGCTGCTAGCCACAGCATCACAGAAAATGGAGAAATCAGTCAAATGTGGCTGTTGAACATTAGGACCATAATAAACATAGCTCATATAGCTAAAACCTAGATTGTTTCCCCACAAGATAGCATTCATTTATATCTCTAATGCTGAAAGAGCAGCTTTTTAATGTAACAGATGATCTAGGTACAGAAGTCATAGGTTTCTCTTCCTAGGATAAAAACGTTCAACAAAATACAAACTAACCAGCATCCTAGAGGCAATAAAATCTCATTGTACTGAAACATATACAAATTAAGGCTACCTTGGTATATGAACGATTTAGAAATTATGATGGAACATTCCCATAAAATTATTTACATATAAGAATTCAAGCAATTTGTTAAAGAATCAGTAGCGAGCCTCAGTTCAAACAAATTAATATTATCATCATTACATTCAACTTAATACACTTAGCCGCTACAAGGATAGTAACTGTAACCTCACTTCCTGAAATGCCACTAGTAATGTTAAGAATCCAAACCTGTCAAAGGGCAAGGTATTACAGCATTTGCCTTATGAATGAAAAAGTCCAATAATTTCAACTTAATTTTTCTAACTAGAACAAGATTCAAACATGGGAAGTTTTTTTTTTCTTCTTCTTTGCTTTTGTGGCTTTAACTCCCTTTTGTTTTTCTGAGCAAGCTGAATACATTCCCTGATAAACACCATCACTGAACAAAGGATCTAAACACTGAGATTTTTACTAAATCAGTGTTTCAAGTTGGCACAATGTTCCTACTAAGTTTCAATTAGCACGTCTTTCCAATGTCAGGGAAAAAAAAGACAAAGCCTACTATGTCCTATAAAGAATGGTGAAACATTCCTAAAGCTGTGTATTTACGAAGAAAAGGTGACTGTCCCTCAAAAAAGAGAATATTTGAAGAGCCCCTTGGAGATGTTTGAGGCAAATTTTCAGCTTTCATCCAACTCCCATATGGTCATCCTTTTTCCCCAAGGTGAATCCTGAGAAGCCAGGGACTGCGGCTTGCTTCCTCAACGTACCATCAGTAGGAATAGCTTTGAAGTATCTCAACAAGAGAGGCCTCCTAATCGCAGGCCAAAGATTTTAGCCTCAGCTTTGCCCTCAGACCACATGCTGGCTCCACTCTGTATGTGCCGGCTGCCTTCTGCATTGACCTGACTTCCGTATCTGTGCACCTGGTGTAATTGCTAAATTCCTAGGTAAATATTTTTTTCTGAAGGACAACATTTTAATTTAAAATGCAAATAATCTACTTCTAACCAAGATCACAAGCCTTAGGTAAATTTCATTCATCAGAGAAAATCAGGAAAGAAATTTCTTTGTAATGAAGTCTCTGGCTTCCAGGGGCTAAGTGTGAAACCTCATGCCTTGGACCAGGTGTGTACAGTTATAGAGGAAGTTTTGTAGGAAAATATTTCGCCAACCATGTTGGGAAAGCAGCAGCACAGCAGAGTTGGGGAGTGTGGGATACAGAGTCAGATTACCTGCCTCTCTTCCCCCTCTACAATGCTCAATCTGCACAGCTTTGGGCAAGTGACTCAGTCCTCACAAGGCAGAGTTGTTGTCTGTAAAATGAAGATAACTATAATAATTCCTCCATACCACACTGCATTCTTGTGAGCATCAGTTGAGACAGGATAAAAGTACTCTGAACACCATATGCTGATTCATTATCGTATTAATTCTACATTCTTACTTGCCATTTTAGGTTGCCTGAGTAAATCCTTCTTTTCAACTCCCTAAATGCCTTCAACTTTGAATTAGGAAGGAGTTTGGAAGCTAGTACTCACTGAGCACCAGATGTGAGTGCCACACTCTGCTAGGGGCTACAAGGGTTAACAATAAATAAAAATATGTATGTCATATGATGGTCCTGATTTTTGAGATTAAATATCTCAAATTTATGAGATTAAATATCTCAAATTTATGAGATTAAATATCTCATAATCTAGTCGTGGAGACAACACAGACACAAAAGAAACAAATACTGAAAAAGAATCAAGACAATGTCAATTTAAGGCTAATTAGGTGAGATCACTGCTGTATGGATTCACACATAACAGAGGTGAAAGATGGACAGTGCTGAGGTCTGGCATAGTAGGAGGGTAAGACTTCGTGAAAGAGACACAGGAGCTTGGGTGTGATATGGGCATTCTGAGAGACGTAGCCAAGGGAAAGCTCATCCCACAATTGAGCCACTCCTGAATTGAGGCCAGAAAAGAATGACACCACAATTGAAGAGGAACAAAAAGACACAATCCAAAATGTAGGTCTTAGCACAAGGATCCCTGCCTTCCTAGAAGCAGATGGAAATGTTGGCAAATATATAAGGAAACACTTTCACTGAAGTTGACCTCAAGGATAAATAAGAAACTATAACAGCCGGGCGCGGTGGCTCACGCCTATAATCCCAGCACTTTGGGAGGCCGAGGGGGCCAGATCACAAGGTCAGGAGATTGAGACCATCCTGGCTAACATGGCGAAATCCTGTCTCTACTAAAAATGCAAAAAGTAAATAAAAAAATTAGCAGGCGTGGTGGCAGGCACCTGTAGTCCCAGCTACTTGGGAGGTTGAGGCAGAAGAATGGCGTCGACCCAGGAGGCGGAGCTTGCAGTGAGCCGAGATCGTGCCACTGCACTCCAGCCTGGGCAACAGAGCAAGACTCCATCTCCAAAAACAGAAAACAAAAAAAAGTAACTATAACGTGCTCTGTTTGACAAGCTTGGTGAAAAGAAGAGGTGGGCCCTTGGAGTGACACCAAATACAATGAAATACTCATGCATGTAATGCCATAAGACAAATCAGGAAAAAAATATCTTACTAAAGGATTACATTTCATATTTTCCAGTATGCATATCTTTTTTAAAATGAGCATGTTTTTGAGTGTGTAACACATTCAAGTTACTATACTAACGTAAAATTTAATACTGCCACCAAATGAACTAAGGATTTTTATATGCCCATTTTACAGATGATAAAACTGAAGCTAGAGAGCAGTGGATTAACTTGCCTACATAAGTGGCAGAGTCAGGATTCCAAGTTCAATCACCTTAATAAATATTTCTTATATTTCTAGTTTTATGAGCTAATTGTTCATTCAGGTGTTGAAGCACTGCCAATATTTATAGGAGTAATAGCTAAAATCAGATATCAATCCATTCTGTAATTTTGTTTTCTTAGTGAATTGGGATGTAGCCACCATTATTCTACATTAGTGGTGGAACACTTTAGCATTTAGTTTTAGAGTGTGGAATACGCTCTCTAGGAGGTTGGTTTGAAGACCACTGCTAAGTAAATGAAAAACTTGGAGAAAGACAAAAGCAAAGATGCTTGCCTGGCACTGAGAACACTCCTGGCAGCAAATGAATTGACTCTCTAGCATTTCTACAATGCCAAGGGCTGGGATCCCAGACAGCACCAAGCGAAGGACTGCTGGGCTTTGTGAGATGCAGTCACCATTAAAGACAGCTGGGTGAAATAAGGTTTTAACAATCCCATCTTTTTAAAAACATTACCCTAAATTCCAGCTGGTCGCTCTGGATATTTTTCCCTCTGTTACCACCACCAAACTGAAAATCTTTCCATGACAAAGGAAAACCATCCAGCCCTCCCACAGCAGCCTCTTCTTCCCGAAAGTCGTGTACCGGCTCCATTAGCTTGAGCAGCTCTACCATGAGGATGAGGGAGGCTGGAATACATGAGGCTTTGTGGATAAGGCCTTTTCTTTACATTTTGACCCAGACTCCACTTCTCATCCCTGGAGGTACTCAGGCATGTGTCCATAGGCCATGGCAAAATTCAGTATGGCTAAAATATTTTGAGAAAATACATGCATTTTTTGTTGTTTTTTTTGTTTTTGTAAAAGTGTTTAAAACTTTGCAGAACCTTTTGATTTTGCTAGTAAACACCTTATAAATGAACAATACAGAAAATTGGGGAAATTCAGACAACAGGTCACTAAGACAAAGTCTTCTTACCCCAAAACAAAATCACTAGAGAAAAAGTGAATTTTTTAAATCCTAAAAGAAAGTTAGATTCCTCACAAGTCCTCATTTGGCTTTTTGTTTGTTTTTCTATAAGTAAGGCCTTTCAGTCCGAGGCAGCCCTACGAAAATGGGCTTATTAGGCAAAATTTAGCCCCTCACTCAACTAGATGGAAGGATTTAGTGCTCCAACAGCTTTTGTAGATTGTGTACCTGCAGTAAGGGAGGAGACTAGTGGTCAAGAGTGAGTAATCATCACAAGTAAAAATAAGCAAAAATAGAGAAGGAAAAGGATTTTTAAAAATATCGTAAACCTGTAAAACTGCTCCAAGTTAAAATAGCTGACCCAGTTGGTCATAAACCATACTCCATTCTGACACTGGCCCCTGAGTAGAGGGAGAGGATTTGGAACTCATCAGTAACAAAATAAGAGGAAGCTCATTTCTGGAGACAAGTGGTGAAGAGCTCTTGCTGTAGGCAAACCCCTGAGAAATAAAGAATTCCTTAAAAGGCACAGGGAAGTTAAAGAACAAAGATGGTTTTTAGAGATCTGGCTAGAGCCTCTTACTCTCAGTGACACTTCAGAGGGAGAGACCTGGTTTTTCGGAATCTTTCTGTCTTCCTGTTGGCCTCAATTGGAGCACTTTATAGAGGGCTCTGGCTCAGAAGGACAAGCTATTTCCTTTTTATCCAAGGATCAGATCATTATTCACAGCCCACACTCATTTCTGCCTTGTTTCAAATTAGCAACAATAATAAGCCTCTTTGTCTAGGTTGTCCAGATAATTACCTCTGTTCTTCCTTTCTCTTGTGAAGCTCTATCAGTGCTTTTTACTTTTGCCTCTAAAATGAAGGGCCAGCTTAAAGTGTTCTGTGAGAGGTATGTGATGAGGGAGGAGCGAAAAAGTGGAGAAGGAAAGATATTCCTTGGGAAAACCGTTGCAGAATATTGGTGAGCAGAGATGGTCATGCCAAATTTAAAAACAGAAGTAAGGGATATCCCACAATGTGAATTCATCTCCCAGGTAGTGGCATCAATCTTTCTGGGACCTCTTTATAACATAAGAAGACCAACCACCCCAGTTTGCCTGGGATTATCGCAGTATTAGCACTGAAAGTTTTGTCTCTCTAGAACCCTTCCCTGGGATTCAGAAAGTCCCAATGGCAATGGGTATGGGAGGTTAGGATAACAGTGCAAAACCCATACTGTGCCTCCAAAAAAAAAAGGGCTGGAAGTAACGTTACTTTTTACATCAAATGAATGTGACAGAGATTATCCACCCTCTGTAGTAGGTACTGCTGTTAATTTTTTTTCCCATGACCACTGATGTTGGCAACCATTATTTGCAACTCATAATGCATAATGAATCATCCATTGTTGCATTGCTTCAAGTGGATTAACTTGTGCTTTTAATCTTGTGGATTAACTACAGTGCTTTGTACTGAGATAGTGCTAGTTTCATTTTTTTAATATTGTGACTATTGTGACTATGTTTTCTAAGAATAATGAAAATAAGAATAATTATAATAGCTACAGCAGCATGACTTGGACATCTCCAAAAAAGGAGGCTGGATGGCTGTGCTATTTTAATAATAGAGGGAAGGACACATACAACTGGACTACAGAAGTAAATAACCAAAACAGAGCTACTGCACAATCTGGAGAAAAGAACTTAGGGATAGGCATGATGAACAGGCAATTATGATGAAAGCACTGACTTGGAGATTGAATCTCACAAGTCCAGGATGAACCAGGAAAGTATTAGGTCATAAGAAGGCTGTGTGGTTCTCATCTTGGGTGCTCTGTCTGGCTTTCTCCTTCTTTAATCACCCTCTCTGAGGGAAGCCAGCTACTATATTGTGAGGACTGTCATTCTCAAGGTGACTGTAAAGAGGTACACATGACAAGAAACTGCCAGCAACCATGCGAGTGAGCTTGAAAGTGGATCCTCCCTCACTTGAGCTCTGAAATGACTGCAGCCCTGACTGACAACTTGGCTGCTATATTGTAAGAGACTCTGAATGAGAGGCACCCAGCTAAAGTTGTGCCAGAATCCCCACCCACAGAAACTATGTGGTAGTACATGTTCATTGTTTTAAGCCACTAAGTTTGGGGTAATTGGTTATATTGCAGTAAACAACCAATACAATAGATGTCTTTCTCTAAGTCTTCCTGCCACAACCCACACACTTGCTGGCACTTGTAGCCCATCCTTTCCTTCTTCCCTCTTGCCACATATAACATATGTGCCACTTGTCTGAGACTAATCATCCCACCAGTGCTCCGAACCATCTCTTTCTGTCTTTTCTGGGACCTCACCCTACCGATTAGTTATTCCTTCTGTCTTGAATTAGTGTCTTTCTCTCATTTCTATTGTCACAACTTTGAAAAGTTATTCAAAACTTTCCCATAATAAACCCATTCTCAACTGATATTTCCCTCTAGTGACTTCTCTACTGTATCTCTTCGTCTTCAAAGTTGAACTTTTAAAAATAATTATCTCCATTTCTTCAACTTCCAGTTACAAACTCCATACCACCTTTATTTGAGAGAAATGAGTTTAGTCTTGCCCAAACTCCATAAACCTAACTCCAATGGCCTATTGTCCATCCTCTATTGGATGCCCTACATATACCTCACACTCAAAATATTAAAAACTGAAATTATTCTCCTTCACAAATCTGGTATTTCTCTTGTTTCTATCTCAGGAATGGCCCCATTATGTACAGTGTCTGAAGCCTTGTTGTCATTCTCTCTTTCTGCCATCTGGTGCCCAATCACCAAGCTAAGCCCCATCCACCTCCTTACTATCTGATACCTCCATCATGTCCAAGACTCCAGCCATATGGAGCTATTTAAAGTCCCTTGAACAAACTCTCCATCTTCTCTTGGATCTGAGGGATTTTTGTTTTTTTGTTTGTTTGTTTGTTTTGTTCTGTTTTGTTTAAGACAGAGTCGCGTTCTTTCACCCAGGCTGGAGTGCAGGGGCGCTATCTCGCTATCTCGGCTCACTGCAAGCTCTGCCTCCTGGGTTCACGCCATTCTCCTGCCTCAGCCTCCCGAGTAGCTGGGAATATAGGCGCCCGCCACCGCGCCCAGATAAATTTTTGTATTTTTAGTAGAGACGGGGTTTCACCGTGTTAGCCAGGATGGTCTCAATCTCTTGACCTCCCAAAGTGCTGGGATTACAGGCGTGAGCCACCGCGCCCGGCCGGATCTGAGGTTTTGTACCTGCTCCTTTCTTCACTCTATCCCCTTCCTTAGCTAACTCCTAACATTCGAAGAGGCCTTCCCTAAGCAACCTAGACTGGGTTGGGTGCGCTGCTCTGCATTCCCATAGCTTCTTGGGTTATCCTTATCATAGAACTTATGACACGGTATGGCAAGTATTTTGTTTTGCTTGCCTGGTATATTTTGGGAATGTATTTTATTCATTGCTATATTCTCAGCATCTAGGACCAGTGCTTTTCACAAAGAACAGGCACATAATAAATGTTTATTTTTGTATTTAATACAAAATTAAATATAAGCGTGTACAAATAAGCAATATAAGATTATGCTTTGGCTTCTTAGGGCTGCCCTAACAAATCACCACAAACTTAGTGGCTTAAAACAACAGAAATTCATTTCTCACCGTTCTGTAGGTCCGAAATCAATGTGTCAGCAGGGACTTGTTTACCCTGAAGACCCTAAGCGAGCATCTTTCATTGATTTTTCCAGCGTCTGGTGGCTCTTGGCACTCCTTGGCTTATGGCTTTAAGGCCTAAGAATAGTCCTTTGTGGCTCACAGTTCTACACTCTGGGCCTACAGCTCCATCACCCCTGAGTCTTTACTTTTAGGAGCAGGCCCTTTTCCTATTTCCTTAGCAGCTGCTCCACCATCATCAGCTTCTGGGTCCACAGTTCCACCCTCTGCATCATTGTTTCTTTTCCTTGAATGGTAGTACATATTTGAAGCTGAGTAGCTATATCAGTTCATTTCTTGCCTATAGAATTTTGGGAATCTAATCAATGTTTTTTAATTTTGTCTAGTCTTTGTCCCTTTCAGTCCAAGCTGGCAGTGTTTCTACTGATGTAACATTTCCAAAAACATCATGAGTATCCCACGTATGTCAAGAGTATTCACTGCATTAGACAATAGAGTTCTCCAGTGATTCTTCTTGGATAAGTGCATCTCTATTCCTGGATTCTTCTGAAATGGTTGATTGGCCATGAGTGACATGGCTAATCTCTTCAATAATAAGTTGTCCAGCTATACCCTTGGCCTTCGCTCCAGAGCACATTTTTTCAACAGTGAATTCTCTAATTTTAGCATCCTTTGTAATCTGGATAGATTGAGAACTTCCCAAACCATCAAATGCTTATTATTTTTGCTTAACATTTTCTTTTCTTTTCTTTTCCAATAAGTTTTTCAATTGCTTAACAATCTCTCCCTCAGTTTATATCTTTTTTGTTTCATCTTACTCTAAGCAGTAAAAAAAAACACACACACACACACACACACACACACACACACACAAAAAACCTAAATATCCAACTTCATTGTTTACAAGTTCTGCTTTCCAATCAATAATAGAACACAATTCAGGCAAGTTTTCTGCCAGCTTGTGAAAAAAAAAAAAATTCTTTCCTTTAGTTCCGAATTATGTTTCTGGTTTTCTTCTGATACCTCCTTAGAAACGCCTTTATATTTCTACCTGTAGTCTCTTCAAAGCAATCTAGGCTTTTTCTTTCATGCTTCTCAAAATTCTCCCAGCCTCTACCCACTACCCAGTTCCAAAGCCACTTTCTTGTTTGTACATACTTGTTACAGCAGCACCTCACTTCCCAGTACATGATGGGTACATATCTCTTTTTGTCCTGGGAAGTGAGGTGCTGCTTGCTTTTCTTTGCAGAACCCAATCAGGGATCTATCAAAAAAAAAAAGATATTATATTGAATATATTGGAGAGAGACAGAGAGAGAGATTTATATCAAGAAATTGGCTTATGTGGTCATAAGGGCTGGCTAATTCAAAATCTGTAGGGCAGCCCAGCAGGTAGGAAATACACAGGAAAACTTTATTCTACTTCAGGGAAACCTTAGTTTTTCTTTTAAAGGCCTTACACCTAATTGAATGAGACCCACCTGGATTATCAAGGACAATCTTTAATTATTTTTGAAACAGAGTTTCCCTCTGTCACCCACACTGGAGTGCAATGGAGTGATTTCAGCTCACTGCAATATCCACCTCCTGGGCTTAAGCGATTCTCCTGCCTCAGCATCCCGAGTAGCTGGGATTACAGGCATGCACCACCAAGCCCAGCTAATTTTTGTATTTTTCATAGAAACTGGGTTTTGCCATGTTGACCAGGCTGGTCTCAAACTCCTGGCCTCAAGTGTTCCACCTTCCTCAGCCTCCCAAAGTGCTGGGATTACAGACGTGAGCCACCATCCCTGGCCAAGGACAATCTTTATTTAAAGACAACTGATTGTAGATATTAACCACATCTTCAAAATGCCTTCATAAAAACACTTATATTAATATTTAGCTAAATAACTTGGTACCATTACTGTATGTATCAGTGTTCTCCAGAGAAACCAAACTAATAGGATAAATATATATAAGAGAACATTTATTACAGGGGTTTGCTTTGCAGTTATAGAGGCTGAGAAGTTCCATAATCTGCTGTCTACAAGCTGGAGAACTAGGAAAGTCAGTGGTGTCATTCGGCCCATGTCTGAAAGTCTGAGAATTGGCAGGGGGATGATATGTAAGCCCTAGTCTAAGTCCAAAAGCCCAAGAACTAGGTGTGCCAATGTCCGAGGGCAGGTGAAAATGGATATCACAGCTCAAGCAGAGAGAGAAAATTTACTCTTCCTTCCCCTTTTTGTTCTATTCAGGTACTCAAAAAAGAGGATAATGTTCACCCATATTGGTGAAGGCAATCTTCTTCCCTTAGTCTACTGATTCAAATACTAATCTCTTCTGCAACATCTTGTACAGTCCTCTATATGACAACATAAAGATACTGACTCACAAAATTGATTTATTTGACTGTCAAATCTAACAGAAAAAAATACTTAACATTGAATCATGAATGAAGTGCACACTTTATGATTTTGTTTATAAAAGTATGTAGTAAACCCTTTTTAATGAGGAAGCTAATTCAAGACAACTAAGCTTACAAGAACTCAATTTATAAAACCAAGATATTGATGTGTTAATTTAAAATAGAACTATACTAAGTGAATTAGATGCTGGCATCCTCCTGACCATTCCTCTCTTTTTTTGTAGAAAAGCCTCAAGGAAACCAAAGTTTTAAGAGGTTACTTGAGGTCTACTCTAGGTCCCAACGGAAGGAAAATATGGAACACAGGGCTCTATATAAGATACTTACTATAGTATGTGAAGGACACATACTATATAAACAAGAAACAAACCATGATGAGTAATCCATGGAGATTTTGTAGTTGATTTTCACTATAATGAAACTTTGTCTATCCTAACTAGTAAAATGGCATTGCATATTTTACTTGTGATATTTAGGTATGTCTCACAGCAATTTTATTTAATTTTTCAACGTTTTTGGCAAACACTTTACTGTTGCTTGTCTCCAACAACAATGATCTATGAAGTCATAAGTACATAAATTCTATATATGTAAGATGAAGCTTCATGTTCATTAAGCTAAAAGATACTTACCCAGTTAACCCTAGCTCTGTATATACACCCTGAACTGCCACAAAAAAAAAAACTGCCATTACTTCAAATACTTCTATCTAATAATTTTTGCTAAATAATTTGAAAATTTCAGGCAGAGCTTTATTTATCATATTCTTCTATCAAAGAACTAGGGAAGGACTGGTATTGTACCCAATAAGTGTTTTGTTTGTCTTTTTGTTGTTGTTGTTGTTGTTGTTGTTGTTAGAGAACTCTATAAAGCGTTTACATTAGTTCCTCCTATTTTGTACATGACATAGTTCTCCTTCCCCTCTAACCCTCAGGCTTGACCATCAACCCAGGCCCTCTAACATTACGAAAGGTATCCCGTATCTGATCATATCAAGATTCAGCTTCCCATGAAGGAAAACTCTATATGTGTGCAGATAAGAAAGATAACTTGAATCTCTTTTTTTTTCCCTTCCTCTTCCTCTGCTGGAAGTTCAGCAACACCATCTTGTTCTCTTCTGTCTCTTTTTGTGGAAGAAAAGAGAATGGGGAAGACATCTTGAAGGGAACTTCTCATGTCAAAGACTCTAGCTTGCTGGGATTGAGTCACTCTTCAAGAACATACAAAGGCAGGATATGCAGACATTTTGGAAAAAGTACTTGAGAACTGTAGGTACCATAGACACATTATATCTCATTTTTAGAGACTGGAAATTCATAAGTCATAAATATAATCAAGATATACATTATCTTCAATGCGTAATTTTCAATGTGATTATATTCAAAATCACAATTGTATAAAGGAAATTGGCTGCTGCTTCTAGCTTCTTGCTTTTCTTTGATAAGTTCCTCTGAGGACACTTACTTAGAATCTCCAAAAATTAAGGCTATAAATAGCAATCAGTCACTGCAGAAGAGAGGACTACTCAGCTTAAGGCATTGGGAATGTTGCCACCGTGTTACCAAGTCCTTCTCCTCAGCGTCTCTCGTTAGCATCTAACCAATATCAGCAGCATGCAAGAGGCACATCCCCTCCTTTGTCCTATTACCATCTTATGGCCATTAAGAGATGTGTTGAGAGTTATTTAAAACCTTTACAAAGGATTTATAGACTGAACACTGCTGTTTCACGACTATAATGCAAATATAGTGTTAGAATGTGCCAAGGATCCAGAAAATCTTACAAGGCAACTTTACAATTATCTAGACTAGTCTCTTAGCCAAACAGAAATCTGTTCCATGGTATCCCTTGCAAGAAATATGTTAAAGGAATGGGGTCTTATACACAATATTTAATCACTGTGATGGCTATAATTTATTGAGTACCAGGAATCACCAGGGAATGTGTCCTCACCAAAATCCTATGAGGAAAGCAAGTTTAGTGTCTCTATTTTACAAATAAGCGCCTCGAAGATTAGAAGCGCTAAGTAACTTATCAGATATCTCAGAATACTTGAAACTAACTCTGGCATTTTCCAAATTTCATGATCTCTAATTTACATTACTTCTAACAGGTAACCATTAAAGATTATGAAGTAGGGAGTGACATAATAAGCCTTTTAAGAAGATGGCTTTAATAGCACAGAAATAAGAGAGTTTATAGAAAGTTAGAGAAAGTCCTAATGTCAAAAAGGGAGAAGAAACAGAACTAAAGCATTATATCAAAGTCTAGATGAGAAATGAAATGGAAAAGAAGATTTTTGGAGACCAGGCGTGGTGGCTTACGCCTTTAATCCGAGCACTGTGGTGGCTCACGCCTGTAATCTCAGCACCTGGGAGGCCAAGACAGGTGGATTGCTTGAGCCCAGGAGTTGAAGACCAGCCTGGGCGAGATAGGGAGACCCTGTCCCTAAAAAAGAAAAAAAGAAAAAGAAAAGATTTTCACAAAAATCTTAAGATTGCAGTTTAACAATACTTAACGGGAAATATAACTGAAACATATATAATTTATTTTGATAATTCTTATGCCTTATTTCCCTTTAAACTCATTCCCCTACCTGATGTAAATAGAAATATCTGATATATTTCTCCATAAGAAGATTCTGTGCTTCTTAGGGTAGGAACTGTATTTTATCATTCTTGCTCATCATTGTGAAGTCAATGTCTGGCATATACCTAAGTGAGATAGACACTAAAATATAGTTAATTGACAAATGATTCCAAGAGTGGCCATTTAGTTCTCTATTGATCTTCAGTTGTCTTATTTTTAAAAAACTTAATTGACACCTAATTATGTACATATTCATGGGGTAAAAAGTGATGTCTCCATACGTGTATACCATGGGTAATGATCAAATTAGGGTAATTAGTATATCTATCACCTCAGACATTTCTATTTCTTTATGGTGAAAACATTCAAAATCCTCTCCTAGCTACTTTGAAATATACAATATATTATTGTTAACTATTGCCACTCTACTGTGCAACAGAATGCCAGAACTAATTCCTCTTACGTAACTGTACTTTGTACCTGTTGAACAACCTCTCTTCATCCTCCCCACTCCCTCTTCCTCCCCAGCCTCTGGTAACCACGATTCTACTCTTTAGTTTTATGAGATCAACTTTTTAAGATTCCACATGCAAGTGAGATTATGCAGCATTTGTCTTTTTGCACCTGGCTTATTTCATTTAACATTATGTTCTCCAGGCTAATCCATATTGCTGCAAATTATAGGATTTCATTCTTTTTTTTATGGCTAAATATCATTCAACTGTGTAAATACGCCACATTTTCTTTTTCCATTTATACAATGATGAACACTTAGCTCAATTTCCTCTCTTGGCTATTGCAAATAGTGCTGCAATTAACATGGGAGTGCAGGTATCTCTTTGACATATAGGCATACCTCACAGATAGTGTAAATTCAGTTCCCAACTGCTACAATAAAGCAAATGTCACAATAAAGTGAGTCACATGGATTTTTTAATTCCAAGTGCATATAAAAGTTACGTTTATACTATAATGTAGTCTAACTGTGCAATTGCATTATGTCTTTTAAAAATGTATATACCTAATTGAAAAATACTTTATTACTAAAAAATGCAAACAGTCATCTGAGCCTTCAGCAAGTTGCCATCTTTTTGCTGGTGAAGCATCTTGCCTTAATGCTGATGGCTGCTGACTGATCAGGGTGGTGATTGCTGAAGGCTGAAATGGCTGTGGTAATTTCTTAAAATAAGACAATAATTAACTTTGCCTCATCAGTTGACTCTTCCTTTCAAGCAGAGTTCTATATAACATGTGATGCTGTGTGGTAGCATTTTACCCACAGTAGAACTCTTTCAAAATTGGAGGCAATCCTCTCAAACTCTGTCACTGCTTATCAACTAAGTTTATGGACTATTCTACATCTTATGTAGTCATTTCAACAATGTACACAGCATCTTCAGCAGGAGTAGGCTCCATCTCAAGAAACTACTTTATTTGCTCATCCATAAGAAGAAACTCCTAATCTGTTCAACTCTTATAATGAGATTGCAGCAATTCAGTCACATCTTCAGGCTCCAATTCTAGCTCTAGTTCTCTATTTCCACCACATCTGCAGTGACTTCCTCCACTGAGGTCCTGAACTCCTCAAAGTCATCCGAGGGTAGGAATCAACTTCTTCTAAACTCCAGTTAAAGTTGATCTTTTGACCTCCTCTCATTCATCACAAATGTTCATAATGGCATCTAGAACAGTGAATCCTTTCCAGAAAGTTTTCAATTTTCTTTGCCCAGGTCCATCAGAGGAATCATTATTGATGGCAGCTGTAGCCTTACAAAATCTATTTCTTAAATAAAATAAGACATGAGAGTTGAAATTACTCCTTCATCCATGGGCTGCAGAATGGATATCATATTAGCAGACACAAAAACAACATTAATCTTTTTGTACATCTCCATCAGAGCTCTTGACTAGTTGTATTGTCTATGAGCAATAATATATTGAAAAAAATCTTTTTTTCTGAGCAGTAGGTCTCAACAGTGGACTTTGAATATTCAGTAAAACATATGCTGAATACATGATATGCTGTCATCCAAACTTTGTTGTTCCAGTTATAGAGCACAGACAGAGCACATTTACCATAATTCTTAAGGGCCCTTGAATTTTCAAAATGGTAAATGAGCACTAGCTTCAACTTAAAGTCACAAGTAGCATTAGCCCCTAACAGGAGTGCCCCTCTGTCCTTTGAAGATTTGAAGCCAGGCATTGACTTTGTCTCTCTAGCTATGAAAGACTTAGATGGCATCTTCTTGTAAAATAAGGATCCAGCATTTCATCTACAATGAAATTGTGTTGTTTAGTATAACCACCTTCATCAGTGATCTTAGCTAGATCTTCTGGATAACTTGCTGCAGCTTCCACATCAGCACTTGCTGCTTCATTTTGCCCTTTTATGTTATAGAGATGGCTGCTTTCCTTAAACCTCATGAATCAATCTCTGCTATGTTCAAATTTTTCTTCTGCATCTTTCTCACCTCTCTCCACCTTCATAGAATTGAAGAAAGTTATGGCCTTGCTCTTGATTAGGCTTTGGGTTAAGGGAATGTTGTGGCTCATTTAATCTTCTATCTGGGTCTCTAAAAGTTTCTTCATATCAGCAATAAGACTGTTTTGCTTTCTTATTATTCATATGTTCACTAGAGTAGCACTGTTAATTTCCTTCAAGAACTTTACCTGTTTATTCACAACTTGGCTAACTGTTTGATTCAAGAGGCCTAGCTTTTGGCCTATCTCAGCTTTTGATAATCATTCCTCACTAAGCTTAAACATTTCTAGCTGTCAATTTAAAATGAAAGACACAAGACTCTTCCTTTCATTTGAACACCTAAAGATCATTGTAAGGTTAATAATTGGCCTAATTCTAATATCGTTGTGTCTCAGGGGATGAGGCCTGAGGAGTGGGGGACAGGCAGGGGAAGGGCTAGTCAATGGAGTAGTCATAATACACACAACAACTAAGGATTAATTTCACCATCTTCTACGGAGGTAGATCACGGCACCCCAAAACAATTGCAATGTAACATCAAAGACCACTGATCACAGATCACCATAACAGAAAAAATAATAATGAAAAAATTAGAAATATTATGAAATATTATGAAAATGTGACTCAGAGACATAAAGCGAGCACATGCTGTTGGAAAAATGGCCCTGATTGACTTGCCAGAGACCTTTAATTTGAAAAAAACACAGTATCTGGCCAGGTATGGTGGCTCTCGCCTGTAATCCCAGCACTTTGGGAGGCCAAGGCAGGTGGATAACCTGAGGTCAGTAGTTCTGGACAAGACTGGCCAACATGGTGAAATCCTGTCTCTACTAAAAATACAAAAATTAGCAGGGCATGGTGGCGGGTGCCTGTAATCCCAGCTACTTGGGAGGGTGAGGCAGGAGAATCGCTTAAACCCAGGAGGCGGAGGTTGCAGTGAGCTGATATCACGCCACTGCCCTCCAGCCTTGTGAGAGAGAGAGAGACTCCGTCTCAAAAAATAAATAAATAAAATGAAAACACACAATATCTTTGAAGTGCAATAGAGTGAAGCACAATAAAATGAAGTATGCCTGTACTACCTTCTTTTTCTTTGGATATACACTCCACAGTGGGATTGCTGGACCACATGATAGTTCTATTTTCAATTTTTTTAAGGAAATTTCGCACTTTTTTTCATAACGGCAGCACTAATTTACATGGCCAATGCCAGTGTTTAAGAGTTCGCCTTTCTCCATATCCTCCCCAGAATTTGTTATTTTTTGTCATTTTGATAATAGGGACTTTAACTGGAGTGAGGTGATCTCTCACTGTGGTTTGATTTGCATTTTGCTGATGATCATGACATGTGATTTGTTTCAAGAAACCAAGCTTTACTCTAGTAAATATCACCTTCACTTACATTTTTGAAGAATATTTATTGTATTTTAATCTCATAACTGCCAAAATGCTTTTATGAAATATGTATTTTAAAAAATTCATATTTGGGCCATTCTTTGTGGAGGGCGATAAACAACGGTAAAGATAAGAAGACAATGAAATTTCTCCATTCAAGCATGTGACAGTCTGAGGTCCCTCCAAGAGCCAGGGGACTTTACTCTGTTCTTTTAAAACACTTGTTATCCCTCACCAGAGGCAACTGTCTCAAATGGTATGTATCAAATGATAATAAGCAATAATAAATAGCTCAGTTCAGGGAAATTATTCACAAACTAGAAAACTATATTCGAGGAATATATTCTTTTGATACTTGGTCAATATTGTCATCTTAATTTTAAGAAAATAAGTATGCAGGGCATGGTTTTTCCCCATGACACATGATGCCTGTGCTATCCATAGTGAACCAGCATGGTTAACTTCATTTATGAAGTATGGCCATTGTTTTTCATGATGTTAGCATCCACTGTTTGGAAACAGAGATTGGATAAATGCGAATTCTCAAGAGAGAAGTCAGCTAAAGCTTTTGACATCAATAATGAGTTATGAGTCACTGAGTTCATCTCTAAATAATAGTCTTAATGTCACCGATTGCTGTGATATTGTATAAACCCAGAAAGAAGAGTGGAAAATTATTCCTTGGCTATGACACAAAATATTACAGACCCCAGGATTCTTTATGGGAATTGATGGCTTTGGGAACTTAGTGCCCTAAGAAATAAATAAATGACTCTCTAATTACATTTCCACTGGTAGATCAACTATAGGAGACATTGTAAAACTATATTAGTTCAGCTAGAAAACATTTAACCTTATTCTCATGAATTGTTTATTCTGTTGTCCTCATATTTTAAAGGAAATGTTTTCTTTTCTACAAGGATTCAAAAATAAGCTGCTAACTTGACCTGTTAAACTAACTAGCAAACTTAGTGATGGAGCAATACAAAAACCACCTGAACAGATAGTAAAGTATGATATTATGCAGGAATTGCCTCTCCAAAGCCCTTACCTCATTCATATGCGTATAGAGGAAGTCATCACATAAGCACAGGGTCATTGCACTTCCCACATCAGCACAGGGTCAGCACACTCCCCAATTCAGCACTAGGTCATCACACTCTCCACATCAGCACTAGGTCATCACACTCCCCACATAAGCACAGGGTCAGCACACATCTTTATCCCTGAACCTGGACCTGTGATTGCGACCTTATTATGGAAAAAAACACCTTTGCAGATTAAATTAATTATACATATTTAAATGAGATCATCCCAGATTGTCTGTGTGGCTCCTTAATCCAAAGACAAGTATTCTTAAAAGAGACACGCAGAAGGATACAGACACAGGCAATAGGGGAGAAGGATGTGTGGATATGGAGGCAGATATTGAAGTTATGCAGCCACAAGTCAAGGAACACTTGGAGGTACCTAGGCTGGAAAAGGCAAGAAAAGGTTTTCCCCTAGAGGCTCTGGAGGAAGCACAGCCTTGATGATCCCTCATTATCAAACATCCGACCTTCAGAACCATGAGAAAATAAATTTCTGTTGTTTCAAACCTCCAAATCTGTGATTATTTGTTATGCCAGCCCTGGGATATCCATACGGGCATAAAAGTTACTTTTTTATTTCATAGAGCTTTGCATGAAGATAAGTCACATCCAAACTTGATATAAATACCATCTGATACAGAGACTGCCTGGCATCATTCAGAGCCTCTAGAATTTCAGCTTCCTGACATGTCTAAGTAGAATGTTTGCTTTGTCTCCCATGGGAGAGTACCTTGCCTGTGAGAGAGAGAGAATGGGCCAAATGTTTGGTGGTGAGAAGAGTGCACTGTGATGATGGTCATTTGCGCTGTTTACCAAGTATTTCTTGTGCTCCAATCTTCAGGTACATGGCAGGATTTCATTTCTTTTCTCCCTTATAGTTGAATTGAGCCATTTAAGTAGTGCTAGTAAATTAGTTGAGAGCAAAAGTGACATCTGTCATTTAACCGTAGGGCACTCCATAAAAATAGAGGCTTAACCTGTGTTGTTCATTGTTGTATTCTCAGCACCTGTAACAAAACGTGTGTTTAGTAAATATTCATTAGTTGCCAATAAAGTCATTGGCCTTTACTGACATGTTCTTCATCAAATTCCTCCTTTTGTCCAACATTTTAATTTGGGGTAGAGAATTGAAGTAACTGTGCAAAATTCAACTTTATAAAAATACAAGCACTAATTTGAGTTTTTCCATCTTCAATTGTTAATCACTGTGCCTGTCTTTATTTAAAATTTTGACTTTTTTGTTATAGATTTTTGCATTAATTTTTAAAAATATAGCATTGCAATGTTATTTACCTCAATTACTGAGGTTTTTGGTGTTCCCTTAACTTTTGCACCCAAGGCAAGTGTCTCACTCACCTCACCCTTGTCCTAGTCCTGGAATAGCTACAATTTACATATATTTTCACTTTGTTATAACGAAACCTCCAATATCCAATGAAGGTTGGAACCATGCAGGACAATATTAAAGTGAAAAGTGGTTATCTATTTCTATTCCTAGTAAACCACTCATGAGTTATCCCATGCAATCTCTAAACAAGATACATTCTTAAAAAGAGGCAAAGTATATAGATAACCTCCTGGCATTTCTCTCTGCTCCAGGATTGCTGGCTCCTGAGACATAATGTGGACTCTTTTAAAATGTGATGGGTAGCACTATAAACTGGTTTCCTCAAAATTTAGGATGCTGAAGAATTACCTAGGAAGATTATTTAAAATGCAGAAGATAGCCTACACCATCATTACCACCATCAAAACTCACACAATCGCCCCTCCCACAGTCATAATTTCATCTATTTAGAATAAGATATAGGAATTTGCAGAAACCCAAGGGATTCTTATGCAGGTAGTCTAGCTATTATGACTTGAGGAAGGTTGCAAGCTCCTTTCTGCTGCCATCTTAACCATTTATTAATGCTAATGGGAATAAATTGGCAGTCATGGTATTGAAAATGATTGGCAGCTGCTTATAATAGATAAACTCCAAAGTACCCGTGGTTTGACACAACATTAATTTATTTCTAAAGCACCAAAGTCCAATCATCAGTAGGAGAATGGATTGTGGGCTTACTCAAAGCACCCACTCAGGAACTGGTGCTGATGGAACCTCTTCCATCTTCAAAATATGGTTTGTAAGGTTGCTCCAAGAGCATACATCCAGGGAATGGACCATCAAGGAAAGACAGTATGAAGGATTACACAGAAGCTTTAGGTAGGCCAGGCCTACAAATGACAGACTTTGCTTCCACCCACCTTCCATTAGACACAATAACCACACCCAGATTTAAAGGGGCTGGGAAATATAGCCCCCTGGTTGGGTAGCTGCTTCCCAGCAAAGACTGTTTGCTATGGAGAAGGGAGTCCAAATTATTGGTAGATAGCTAGTTGTACCTGTCAATGATACACATCTATACAGGAGAATAACGGCCAGGCTTTGGATACAATGAATGGGACAACATTGAGGCAAAGATAAGGCCCAAAGTGAAAAATTGGTCTCAGGGACAAACATCTACAAATTGTCCATTAAGCCAGGAATATCTTTATGGCTACAAGTTACAGCCAAGGCTATCACATTAGCTTTCTTTTAGGCCATGTTGAAATGTGGAATACTTTGCAATTGATGTATGATCTATAGCATCTTCGATCTCATAGCTGGAAGGGAACTCAAAGTAAGATAGTTCCAGTGGTTACAGTATTATTGTTATACAATTAATGAGTCATTTGAAGCCTATAGTATGCTGAAAAATGCCTCCCCACAAAAGACACTATTAATGCTTCCCAATCCCTGGAATTGGCAAATGCTACCTTTGACAGTGTGATTAAATTAAAAATCTTGAGATTGGAAGATGATCTTGGATCAGCCAAGTGGACCCCCAAATAAAATCACATGTCTTCCTATAAGAGAGAGGCAGAGGGAGATTTTTCACACAGATACACAGAGAATGATGTGACGTGAAGATGAAGCAGAGAGAGACTTGAAGATACTGGTCTTAAATATTTGAAGGATGCAGCCACAGCTAAGGAATGCCGGCAGCCACCAGAAACTGGAAGAAGCAAAGAATAGAATCATCCTAGAGTCTCCAAAGGGAGCACAACCCTGCCAACATCTTTATTTCAGCACTGTGATGCTACTTGCAGACTTGCGTCCTCAAGAACTATGACAGAATAAATTCATGTTGTGTTAAGCTCTAAATTTGTGGTGATTTCTTATAGCGCCATGAAAGAAAATAAACACAAAGTCCAAGGAGGTTATGTGATGTGACTAAGGACTCACGGATAATAAAGAGCAGAAAGAAAATCAAAATGCCTCTTTTTGCAGGCCTCTTTTCACTACAACATTTATACTGCAGGGATTTTTAATAGATATTCAGGGACTAGAGGTAGAAATGGGGATTCAAGGGGCTAGAAGAGGAGCATGTTAGAAAAATTCATTCCAGTGTTTCCTAGCTTTCTGGCATAAACATTTGGTGGCTTTCAGGACCCCAACTTCACAGTAGGAGAGCAGGGTTTCTAGGGCACTGAACAGGCATTGACCTCCCCAGCCAAGAACATGAGTCAACTCACAGCAGTGAGCACTGCTGGCCAAGACTGCAGGATGAGCCAGCTCTTTGGGTATTTTCTTTTTTTCTGCTCCAAGTTTGTAGGCGGATCAGCATATTTTTCAAGTGAAGAAAGATTCTGGAGTTTGGTAAGCAACACCTATAGATATTAATGGCCCTTTTAAGCTGAGGCTTAATTAATTGAACAAAATGATGAATGTGGCTAAGGGTTATGGTTTGTAGATCCACGGCTCACTGAGCACACCCATATCAAGGTAATCTGCATCAAGTCATCAACTTTGCACAAAGTTACCCTTGTTCTTTCCAATTCACAAGGATGGTATCATACATTCCATTAAAAACTCAGAATCAAATAGGAGCCTTTTACTGGAATTCAGACCTTCCTATCCCCAGGGGAGTCTGAGAAAATAGGAAATCATCAGCTTGGCTCAAGAGTAACATGGTGCATATCAATGAGGGAACTACTTGAATCTCTGAACTCCCAAATTGCCATGTGTCCCTTTACACAGGACTCAGCTACACCAAGTGACTGTCTGAAGATGAAAGAGTGCTGCAGTTGCTTTCAGAGTATCTGGCTTAAGTCCTGGATGTTCTAAAACTGGTTTAGAGGTCACACTGAACCTCTCAACCTTCTTACCTGTGAAATGGTAAAATAAGAGCCTTTAAAATTATTCCTGGCTCTAAAGTCTGGGGCTGTGCATTCAAGTAATGAACATAATCAGGACTGAGACACTTGGACAGATGTACACATCCATGCCCCAGACTATGTTTCTCTGGCCTGATAGGTATTAGATAGACAGGGACTGGGTATTCTCACGTGTGACTGGAGAATATTGACAGAGCATCCTCTACTTTGCAGATATTTGTAAGCTGCGTTATAAGTAAGTGTATATTTATCTGTTACTTCCCAGAGGAACTTGGATGAAGTGTGAATCATTAATCTATTATTTCAGATATGTCTATCTGCTCTGTTGGAAAACAGAAGAGAGCTCAGTACCAAAGGAAAACATGAGGGTCTACACAAATATAAAGAACTACCTCCAAAAGACTTGTTTTCTTAAAAAGACAAAATTCTAAATTCTACACACACCCACTCTAGATAGGATAAGGAAAATGCAGCTTGATACAGTAAAAACACATAAACAAGCAAACAAAAGCATAGAATTAAAAGGCAAATGAAAATTTGGATTCAAATTTCAAAACTATTACTTGATTAAGTCAGCAAATGAACCTTGGTTTGCTGAGGGGTGGCACAAAAGCCATTCAGAGGAAGTGGAGCTCCTCCACATGCTAGGAGTGACAATGAGCAAATTACATTCTCTCAGACTCAGTTTCTTCATTTCCAATATGAAGATAATAATAACTCCTTCATAGCGTTTTCAGGATTTAAAGACAATAGTTAGTGTAATAAACTTTCTGTAATGCCAGGAATATCTAAGCTCTCAGTATCCCATAGCCAATGTTGCCAAACATTGAGAACACCATTAATGATGAGTGTCAATGGAGAGGGTGTTTAAATGACCGTTTCAAGTAGTATGGCTAAAAAGGAATGAGGAATAAAAAGGAGATAAAGGGATACGTGGAGATAGACAATGTAGCTGGTACCTTTTTTTTCTTTTTTGTCTAACAGCTTTGTGTTTTTTGTTCTTATCATGATTAATGGAGAGAGGGCCCTAAAGGAGTCAGAATTCAACACGTTTAACAGGAAAAGGAACATTCTTCCACTGCAATGGGTGGGCAGGAGGGAGGTAGAAGCAAGAGATGAAGATAACCTGGGCCTGTTGGGGCTGAGATTGCCCAAAGTTGGAGGTGTCCTGGACTGAGGGCCACAGTGCACTGCATGACATGAGGATTGAGGTTTTTGGAGGAGGAAGGGTATGAGCTGGACGCTCAAGGAGAGTCGTAAATGTTTAAAAGGTCATTTGGAGAAACAAGTCATAACCACCCCCTCATCCTACAATGAGTTTGTTCACTTTGTCTCAGGGAGTTCACCTGAGATACATAAAAAATTGCCAGGTAGAAATTCAAAACTCTAAATTTGTAGGCTCCAAATCTACAAAATTGTAAACTTTTTTCCAGCAGGTTTCTGCAGCTAAATTGAGGAATATAGAATGCGGGCCATCTGGGTACTTCAGGAATGGAGTTGCCTTGAGTGATTGGAGTGAAATAACAATAACAATATTATAATGCATAGACTCTGTGGACTACTATGAGGGGAGAAAGAGAGGGGACTAGGGGTTGAACTACCTGTTAGGTACTATGTTCGCTACCTGGGTGCAATATACCCATGTAACAAACCTGTACCTGCACCCCGTATATCTAAAATAAAAGTTTAAATTAAAACAATAATAATATTGTAATGTGCCTACTCTGTACCAGAAAGTAATTCTGGTTTAGTTAGAGTTTAGAACATACAAGTTTAGGCATTCATAAAATGCGAATAAGAGCATCAATGGCAGGATATTTTTTGTTCATCATTATTAATATTCTAATGCACAAAGGTGATTAAAAATGTGAGCACTGGATTTGCATAGGTTCGCATGGATTTAGAAATGGCACCTTTCACCATCTCAACATGGTGAAACCCTGTCTCTACTAAAAATACAAAATTGATCAGGCGTGGTGGTGCATGCCTGTAATCCCAGCTACTCAGGAGGCTGAGGCAGGAGAATCGCTTGAACCCAAGAGGCGGAGGTTGCAGTGAGCCAAGATCCTGCCACTGCACTCCAGCCTGGCAACAGAGCGACACTTCGTCTCAAAATAAAAATAATAATAATAATAAAGAGAAGTGCTTCTAATTTAGACAAGGTCAAACACTGGGACAAATCGAAGCAAGGGCTCTTCTTTCTTATTCCCCGTCCTATGAACTATTGAAGATCACTCAAAATCAACAGAGTGTGATGCCAGGAGTAGGATCTAGAGTCAGAAGAGCTGAGGCTAAGACCTGATTGACCATTGACTAGACGGCGATCTTAGACAAATTATTAAACCTCTCTCACTCTCCATTTCATTATTTGTAAATTGGGATAAGGATAAAATGACTCCACAATTTGCTGTAAGGATTAATATAGTTCTATACGTGAAAGGGCTCTGTAATTAAGCTCAAAAATGCTGCCAAATCTTAGCTGTTGCTAAAAACACATTGTCTTTGTGTAAAGGGTCTGTGTCATGCAGATCCCATACAAGATACGAGTTGTTTTGTCTTCTGAACAGAATAAGATTTTTGTAGTTTTTCATGTGTTACCAATCTGGGTCATGTTTACATTTCACAAAATGAATAAATGTAATAACAGACTTCAGGTTTCCACAAAGGAGAGTAGGGCAAGGAGATTTAATAAGGAGCACAGGCTTTGGAGTTAGACCCAGTTCTAAATCCTGCTTCTGCCATTTCTTAGCTGAATGACCTTGGAGAAGTTATTTAACTCTGAGTTTGGATACCGAGCCTGTAGAGGGAAGATTAATAATTCCTACCCTAGGGATTTAAGTTGAAAAGATAAAATGAGAAACTATGTGTAAAAACATGTGGCCCCATGCCTAGCTCATAGGAGGAACTAAGAAATTGTGTTCGTTTCCACTTTGCCATAATTTATTGTGGGCAGCATAACAACTGCCTCTTCTACTCTGTAGGAAAGAGAGCCCAAAAGAGAGTGTTCTTCAAGAAGCTTTGAGTTCAAATGGGATGACAGAAGATTTGGAGGGAGAGATCAGAGCCTGGAGTGGGAGAGTCACTAGCATAGAGGGTAATGGTCAGCCAGAGATCCCAAGTGAGGATATGGAGTCCGGGGACAGGCAGGAAATGGACCCGTCCTTTGCAGATGTCTCCAAGGCTGTGGTTTTTACAAGTGATTTTTCCACCTTACCCAGAGTGAGTTGGAAGAGCTCCTGATAACCTCCAAATTCAAAATGTATGGACTTACACCCATCTCTTGAGCCAGAAAGGAGGTTTGCAAACTTTAGGCCTCATTCAGGCATGAAGTCTCCCTAAATATGTGGGGTAGGAAAGTGTTCATCGAGGCATAAGCAATGCAGGGAAAGTTAAAGGTTTTTGCACCAGAACTGGTATTCTAAATCTGCTCAGAGGATTGTTTTAATTCAGCTGGAGGCTGCTGATGAGTGGTGGAATTAATTTCTAGTTGAGAGAATTCTCTTTGTTTCTCTATGCTCTTTCTTCCAAAAGGAGCTTAACTGTTCTTCCTGATTAATTTCTAACTGTACATATACTGAATAGAATTAAAAACAGGCAGGCATGCCACAGAAAACATCCAATGAGCTACATCCTAAAATAACTGTCTTTGTTTCAAAGACAGAGTATGGGCTGCCTATGCCAATCTCATCTGAGTTCATAACAGGGAGAAGGACGCAATGAAATCTGAACTGGCCCCGGAGGCCATAGAGCATTACCATTGCTGGTGGTGGGTCCATGGGCCCCTCTCATGACAGTGAGGGTGACACACTCACTCAGTTTTACTTACAAGAGCTCTGGAGCTGGATGACCCTTCAGTGCTGCCCCAAATTGGGGCTAGGTCAAGCTTTTATTCGTCCATATCTACCATTCACTGAATGCAGGCTGACCTGGGAAAGGAACTGTTATCTTGGGCAAGGGGGCCGTCTCCAACTGGAGACAAGGCCCAGAGACAGACTGAAGTGAGAGTGGCTGGCTCCCAACCCTCCCAATAGTTGGGGAAACAAGGGCTTCAGTCCTTAAGCAGGGCAAGGAGGAATTAATTTGAGTGAAACACTGCTGCATCCACTACACCTTCTTTCTACATTTTCTCCCGTGGAAACCACTCAGGTTATTTCTTATCTTTAAATTATATGCAACATTTCTCTCCTTTGTCTCAGGTGCCATATGGTGTTAATATTCTGGTTGATACGAGTCATTTTAAACATACAACATTTTTGGCATTTTATGGACTAAAAATTAGTTGCAAATGGACTTTTCTACCTGTCAGTTATGTGGAATTAACCAAAGTCTCTCTGAGCTATGTATAAATGTTATGTTAGTCAACAATGAACAGTGCAGAAACATACAGGCCTTCAGCAAAATGGCCATTCATTGATGCTGAGCTGCACCAATCTCTTTCATATATTTTCTATCAAATTCCAGAGATATAATGCAGTGGAAATTACTTAACACTGCTGAGACTCAATTTTCTTCATCTGTAAAATGGCTAAAACTTACTACCTTAAAGAATTCCACAAAAAAAGGAAGTACAAAAGAAGGCCCAGTAAATAAATGCCCATTATCGCTGTGTTAATCATTGTAGCATGTGACACCACCACCTTAATTCCACATGTATCAAACAGAATTTTGAAACCCTAGTAACTTAAACCACAGTGACTTTCAGCATATACAGTGACAACAGAGCCCACTCAATGTTGAGTACTGTTTTTCGTTTTTGCTTTTTGTTTTTTGTTTTTTGTTTTTTGAGTCAAAGTCTTGCTCTGTTGCCCAGGCTGGAGTGCAGTGGCATGATCTTGGCTCACTGCAACCTCCGCCTCCCAAGTTCAAGTGATTCTTGTGCCACAGCCTCTCAAGTAGCTGGGGGTACAGGCGTGTCATCACGCCCACCTGATTTTTGTATTTTTTAGTAGAGAACAGGGTTTCACCATGTTGGCCAGGCAGATTTCTAACTCCTGACCTCAAGTGATCTATCCACCTCAGCCTCCTAAAGTGCTGGGATAACAGGCGTGAGCCACCTCACCCGGCCTCAATGTTGAGAACTTTCAACAACAGACTCTCATTCATGAAAGAACAATTTGTCTTAATTACTTCTCTCAAAAAAATAGTTGTTCAAATAAATGTCAGGTTGCTGGTAATAACCAAAAGCTGGTTAAATATTGAATGCCTATTATCAAGTTTAAAGTCTTTGCTCACCTTTGGGGCTTTCTAAAAGCTGATCAATAAAAATAAATGTTGGGTTTTGATGTGTGATCACAGGCAACATCAAGACAGATACTCAGCCATTCAGGGATCAACACTACACTGGAACAACCAGTATGGAAATAGCACTAGTCAAAGGTGAAGGCCTCCTTGCAAAAGAATATGGCAAGTACATTTTAGAAGCATCTGTAGCTAAGGGAGAGGGGGAGAGCAAGGAAGATGGAGCTCTAGGTCTTTCAAATGCTTTCTTTCTGCAAATCCACTTTTGAATGGCTACAAACAACCATGGAACATTTTTGCCACCTTTGTCCACCATTTCTGTTATGATTGTATTGTTTCTGTATATAATTTTCCTCTTTTTTCCGTTTTCCAGGCTTAGGCTAATATCTTTAGCCCATCTTAACATTGGTGATTAACTAAGGAATATGGTAAAGGAAATAGGTGTTCCTAATTACTTGTTGAGTATTACTTGTTCTGGATAGGTAGATGAGTAGCTTATCTTCAAGGTCAGCTTTAGTCAAATTATTAATGTTAACAATTATAATGATTATCACTAATTGTATTAAGCATGTCTTCTGAGCCAGCTACTATTTGATGTATTATACATTCTGTATCTAATTTAACCCTTACAAAAGCTTATGAGATTGGTCGTATTATTCCTATTTACACAGGTAAAAATTAGGACTCAGTGAAGATAAGCATTTTGGCCAAGATCACAGAACTGGCAGGTAGTGAAGGCAGAATCAGTACCCAGGTCTGCCTGAGTCTAAAGCCTTTGCTCTTTATATGTTCTTAATTTGGCGTTTATTTACTAATACATTGTGAGTACCTGTTGAGTGCCACATACTTGGCTGGGCTGTAGGGACACCATCATGTGCAAAACAGAGTCCTAGCTTTCATAGATTATTTGATCAAGTAGGAATGCCAATAGGACAAATATAACTATATGTTAAAGGATATAAAGGGGGTGTGTGGAGTGTTATGGAAACTTATAACATGGACATTTAACCTAGTTTGGGGAATCAATGAAAATGTGAAAGAAACATTTAATTTGAAGTCAGAAGAATGAGTAAGAGATAACCAGATGAAGGAGAATACAGGAATATTGGAGGGAAAGTGATAGCATGTTTGAAGGCCTAAGCCAAAAGACATAGCCCATTGGAAAAAATATCTGGCCCAACAAAACTGGAGCACAAACTGCTTTATTACAGGCAGTTGGGTGAGAGGGGATTTGCTACCAGGGGGCCACAGATGAAGAATGAGTGGTAGTCAAGGACCAAGTCATGATGTACATGTGAACCAACTGAATGGTATTGAACTTTATAGCGATGTAGGGGAAACATCTAAAGGCTTTAGGGACAAGATCAGATTTATGCTTGGAGGAGGGCAAGAGTGGATGTAGGGAGCCATGGTCTGCTTTAGATATTTTATAAAGGCACAGGTAAAAGAGAAGACATTTCTAACAAAGGAATTGGAATCTAAAGAGGGGATGTAACAACTGGCAATGCTTGTTGAGAACTATGTGCCATTCATTCATTTTCAGATATTTATTGAGCACCCACTTTGTGCCTGGCACTGTTCCAGGTGCTGAGGAGGCACCAGTGACCAAAAATGCCGGTAGTCATAGAGCTTACATTTGAGCACCAGATACTAGGCACTTTAGAGATATTAATTAATTAACCCCCACAATAATGTGGACTATCACATTATTTCACTTTACAAAGAAACTGAGGTGCAAAGTAGGTAAGAACTGTCCAAGGTTTGCCTGCAGGTCTGTCTGGCCCCATGAATCTTTTGGTGAGATAAATGCAAGGGAAAGGCAAGAGACCTCGAGTGAGGAAAGCCAAAAGCACAGCATCTAATGTGGCTTCAGCGGTGAGAGCAACTCAGGATCCTACAAAGGCTAAATCTACAAGCTTTAATTCCAGTCTTGTAAATGACCCTTTTGAAGCTTTATATGATCTTCTATTTTGTTTTGCAACAAAACCACCATTGCCCTTTAATTACAGTATTTCTGTTGGGTAAAGTCCATTCTCTGTTTCACATGGAAATTAGCTATACTCTCTAGAGACAGCACTCTCAATAGCCAGGTTCCATGGAGCAGGACATGATGAATCAGTTTGAGATGTTCTGGCAGGGTGATAATGCCTGTGGGTGGTCTATTGATTTTCCTCTCATCCTGCTTCTGCTTCTCCTCCCTGAGTGTTTAATAAAGGAAACTTTGCTTTGCTTCAGTCAAGAACCAGATCTCCTCCTTGCTCTTTCTGGACAGTTATACCTTCTTAGCTCCTTAGTTCTCAATGCATCTCAGGAACCGGACCAGGATTAAAAGGCCATTTTAGCATTGGTTTCTGGAAGAATGTGCTACAAAACACTTCCCTCAAACTCATGGTATAGATGCTGGCAATGAATTTCAAAATCAGATATATTGTAGCCCGTAAATAGGCACAACATGGCCACGGATGGTGTTCCTCCTCCATTCTTCCTGCCCCCTTCCTCCCTGATCTCCTGTCCAGCTGAAGTAATTGCCATGGTTTTGCTGACATTGTTCAGACCCTTTAACCACGTCTTCAGACACCTGTGAGAGGTTTTGTGATGGTTAATTTTATGGGTCAATTTGACTAGACTGTGGAATACTCAGATAATCAGATACTCTCATGAAATATTTTGGGGGGATATCTGTGAGGGTGTTTGTGGAAGAGATTAGCATTTGGATCAGACTGAGTAAAGAAACACCACCATCACCAGTGTGGGTGGGCATTGTCCAATCTCTTGAGGGCCCAGAAAAAAACAAAAAAGTAGAGGAAGGGTGAATACCCCTCCCCCCACCCTTTTGATCTAGGACATTCATCCTCTCCTGCCCTCAGACATCAGAGGTACTAGTTCTCAGGCCTTCAGACTTCAGGATGTACACCATCATCACCACTCCCTCTCCCCATTCTCTAGCCTTCAGCCTCAGACTGGGACTTATGCCATCCATTATCTTGGTTCTCAGGCCTTTGGACTCAGGCTAAATCATGACACCAACTTTCCTGTTTCTCCAGCTTGCAGATCACATTATGGGACTTCTCAGCTCCATATTGCCATAAGCCAATGCCCATAATAAATAGGCATTCTCCTCTTATCTATCTACCTACCTATCTATTAACCTGTCCATCTATCTATCTAGAAGTCTGTCTATCTATCTGCCCTATTGGTTCTGATACTCTGAAGAACCCTGACTAATGCCGGTTTTCAGAGAGAAGATAGGTAAAAACCACTTTCCAGTTTGTATATGAGAAAATGAAGAGTGGGAAATAAAAGGACAAGTACTTTCCCCATTACAGTCAAATTAGGCAAGAATTAATTCATTTCTAATTTATGCCTGAGCTAAGTGATAAGCTCCTCAAAGATGCTGTGTTCTCTTCCACTGAAGGATATTTACACATGAGGTTCCCTGTGCTAGGAGCAATGCTCTTCTACAAATCCCATCCAAACTTCCCTTTACCAGTTAACTGTTATCCATCTACCAACTCTCAGCCCAAGATGTCCTCAGCCTAGGCTAGGTGGTATCCTCCATGTGTGCTTTCATGGGGTAAGGCTCTTTTCCCCCATAACACTTGCCTCACTTTGTGTTTATGCCTTTGTTTGTGAGATTCTGTCATTAATCCAGTGTTTCCCAATAAACCATAACAACAGACTGGTTTACCTACTCCTGATTCCCTGGCACAGTGCCTGATACATAGACACACTCAAAAATATTTATTTAATAAGTGAATGAAACCAGATTGCCAAAAGAGGAGTCTCTTTCAAAAGAGGCTTTGAGTAGTAATAGGAAAAGGAGTGAACTATATAAATCAGGGACAAATGGAAGTCTACAGTGAGGACCTGAGGACAGAATGTAAGGATAGGCCTTGAAAGTGAACCAATCACACATTCCTATGATGTTCCCTTGTTTTAACAACCTTTAATATGGTATCCACTAATTCAAGAGGGTTATCAGGCTCTCTGCCATTCCACATATGCCTAGAGAGGTAAAACTTATTCTACCAACCTCTGGCGTAAAGCAATTTGATTAGTTAACTTGGATCAACAGGTATTTATCACTGATTAGGTATTGAACACTGATCTAACTGTAAGGGATTATAGAGAAAGTATTAACAGAATGTGGCCCTTGCTCTCAAGAAGCTCACATTACAGCATATGGGCTTTGAATCCAAGTCTGATTTACTTCTCCCTGGTTGGCTGAGGAGTGAGTGTCAATTCATTGGGAATATAAACTTGAAACTTTTGTTTCTTCCAATGATGTTCACCAACTGTGCTATGTTGTTCCTATCTAACTCAGTTAGGGGTCCCCTAACCACTTCATGGCTTAATTTCTTAATTTTTCTAAATATTGTGGTTTTAAGAACTGCCTCCGTTTAGTATTTAAAGCTTAGTCCTGTTTATTTATAAATCTTTTCTTAGAATTGAATTTAAAGATTATCTCTTCCCTTCGCAAACCTCAATGCTGGCTGGAAATGCCTGTGGCTCCAGTGGGTTGGCCAGACATCTTCCCTAACAGGGTGAGGTTGCTGCCCACTTGTGGGTTAACTGCACTAGCTCATCGTCTACAGGCCACGTCATGATGTGCAGTCATTGCAACTGACCCCACTGACAAGTCTTGCTCATGCACAGATCTCCTAAGCATTAGTGATCTGCCATGAGACTTGGCCTCCTTATCAATCTGACCTCCAGCTTTATGACCCAACCTTCTGATGGGCATACATATTTGCCTCAGTCCCACCCTGATATGGTTTGACTCTATGTCCCCACTCAAATCTCATCTTGTAGCTCCCATAATTCCCACATGTTGTGGGAGGGATCCAGTGGGAGATAATTGAATCATGAGGACAGTTTCCCCCATACTGTTTCCGTGGTAGTGAGTAAGTCTCACAAGATCTGAAGGTTTTATAAGGGGTTTCCACTTTTGCTTCTCTCTCATTCTGTCTTGCCGCCACCACGTAAGAAGTGTCTTTTGCCTTCCGCCTTGATTGTGAGGCCTCCCCAGCCATATGGAACTGTAAGTTCATTAAACCTATTTTTCTTCCCAGTCTTGGATATGTCTTTATAAGCAGCATGAAAATGGACTAATACACACCCCAAAGCCTATCAACATATTTAGGTTCCCCAATCTCATCTGTCTGCCACAGTGAAGGCCAGGAGTATGAGCATGTGTAGTACATGTCTCCATGCTTCCTTGGAACTGAGAACTTGAAGAGCCCATCTTGGCATCCTTCTTGGGCAGACTGTCCCACGTACCATCTTTTTTCCAATGCTGTTTTCCTTATTCATGTGGTACAGCACAGGTCATAGAGTCAGCTTCAAAAGCAGAAACTAGCTGAAGAATGAAATGCCAATAATTTCCCTTCATGCCCAAATCCCCAATCTTTACAATCCTTGGACAGCCTTCTTCACTTGCCTGGGCTTCAGAGAGGGAAGTCTTTCCCATGGGCAGGAAGGACAGGGTTTCTCTTAATTCCTTCTGCATCCTAAGGTGACCTCCACTTCTCTAGGCCTATTATATTGGCAAAGGAGGGAACAGGGATTGGTGGGAGAGCCTCTCTAATAAGCCCATTTAGGAAGGGATCTGATAGGTCTTTTAACTTAGAATGTTGAACACTTACAGCCTTTTGTCTTCATCTTTGGGCTTTATCTCCCCTTTAGGAACTACAGGAAAAGCTGACTCAACGTCTAGTGACATATTCTATAAAGGAATAGTAGACAAGGCATGTGGCTCTAAATGAAACAGGTCTGAATGAAACAGCTTATGTCCATTTCAAAGTTTTTATGTCCAGCCTTTCTTCATTCCCATCTGAATCAAGTATAAAATAAACTCCTTTTTTTCCATAATTAATCCTTCCTGCCAACCTCACTCCTTCACCTAGGAAATGAATCTCCTTTCTCAGGATTCTTTACCTCACCCTAAAGATACACCTAAATGTTCTCTATGGCCATAAATGCTCATTAAAACTTTCCTGCTAAACTAGTTAAGTAAACTTTCTTTATCTTGCCTTCCTTTTACCCCAAATTCTCAAGTCTATCACTAACTTTCTTCCCTTCTGCATTCCTTTTACCCCAAATTCTCAAGTCCATCACTAACTTTCTTCACTTCCAATTCTACTCGCCACCCAAGTCTTTTCAATTTCACCTTAGATTTTGTTACTATTCTGAAACTTTTCTCTCAAAGATTCTATGGCATAACTACAAGTCATTTTTTCCTCATTCTGTAGGAAATTACTGAGAAAAGTTGGTATAAATATAAAGGCTAGATGAGTGGAAGGTGGGGTTGAGGTTGGGGATATGTAAACAAATATTCTGATGTAAGTAAAGACGGGAATGAGAGCAAACACAGGTCGGGAAGAAACCAGGAAGTTTCCAGAGAAGGTGTCTGTATGGCCAGCTGGCCACAAACAGTACTCATGGTCAGCAAGTACTCGTGTGTTGGGGCATCAAATTAGCTTATAGAACGAAGAAAAAAACATTTCTCTAAACCCTCAAGTCCTGTGGTTTTTGTAACTTTGCCCCTGGAGCATATTTGTAAGAGCCAAAGCAGGATGAGAGCCCACTGCTCTGATGACTAATAATTGCCCCACACATTTACACATATAAAGAAAAAATCCTATATCCTTGAATTTTTCCTTCTTATAGCAGTGGTTGCAAGAACTCCTTGACCAGTGTTTCCCAAAATCTGTTCCTTGATATGTCCCTATTCAGCAAGAGCCATGAGGATGAAGTTTTATCTGCTGGAATCTCTAGTGTCTGGACCCAGCACAAAGTAAGTGCTCAGAAATACCTATTGTCTGAATAAAGAAATGAATGACTGTTGCCCATATAAATAAATCTACCAACATTTCTTTGGTAAAGTTTGGAAAAATCTTGGTTGAGCAAAATTCCTTTGCTGAAGGACTGCTTTGAACCTTTACATTATAATACAATAGAGGGCATTTCTCAAATGCTTTTGTGCATGAGATCATGTTTCTCTACACAGCTTCTGAACGTATACATTTGGAGAAAAATTCCCTAAATAATTGCTGGTAGTGCAGCGCTAGGGCCAATTCCTCCATCTCCAGTTTACCTGCCCTCTCCCTTCATGCAGTGCCCACTTGGATCTGCCAGCCTTTGTGATGTCCCATTCTTCATATGCAAACAAAACACAACACGCACTGTAAGAACAAGGGAGTTTAAATTAACTGCCTATTTAACTGAACCACATCTCTTGGTTTTCTTCCAAATATCTATGTAAAAATGCAGCCCACACAAGAGTACATGTAATGTTTAGAAAGGGATATGGTGTTTACATTATTAGCATTTGTAATAGGTATTTGTGAGTATTGAAAATTTTATAAGGCTGTCATGAGAACTAAATCAGATTATATATGTTCTAGTACATTATACGCCCTCAAAAACCAGATGTTAAAGCCAAGTAGATCTGCAAGGCATAATGTTGGAAATTATGAATAGCATGAAAGAGAAGAGTTCTAAAAATATGCTGAATTATGGAAAATTATATATGAGTATTTGACAAGACTAGATTCAGCTGATATGACAAATTATGCCTAGATAAAGTTCAATGGAACATCATTACATCATTATTTGGTCAAATGTCAATGAGATAGAACACTCAATTTGCCTTTGTCAAAAGTTAAAGATGGACCACTTGATTCATCTTAAATATTGGTTAAGAAGGCTAAAATAAAGATAGTGGTAACGACAACTTTCTGTGTAAAAGTTTTTTTTGTCATAAATAGTTGTGCCTTTGACTTTTCTTTAGTCACTGACATTAGTCAAAAGATCTAGGCATTAGAGACAAATGTGACACTTCCTTCAAGGCCTACTAAACTTGTCTCGTTTACTCAACAAATATTTAATTTATTCTACAAATATTTATTTTGAGCATTTACTAGACAAGACAATATGCTAGTTTTTCTGGAGATACAAAGAAGAGTCAGACATGAGTTATTAAAGCCCTCAAGGGTCTTATAAACTAAGAGAATAGCAAAAGCAGGCATAGATTGACAAGATTACAAAGAAATTTATATGTGCCATAACTAATGTGCTGATAAAAAGTTATACAAACTCCTAGTGGAACACATTTTATTGTATTATAACTCTTAATTTACAATTCTGTCTCCCTTTGAAGAATTGATTTTATCTTTTATATATCTGCAGAGACAGACATCATAGGCTTTCAACAAATGTTTAATAAAAGAGTGAATGGTTGAATGAATGAAACTAAAGACTCTGAGATTTAGTTTTCAAAATAGTGCTACTATAGAATCATCTTTCATTTGCATATTTTTTAAGAAACAATTATTTTCTTGAAGCAAAGGACCATGTCATGTCTCATTGTAAATTCTATATAGAACCTGGTTGGCACAGTTAATGCAAAATAAATATTTTCTGAATAAAATGACTTAATTAATCAGAAAAGTCACTAACAATGCATAACAGATAAACAACTCCAATGTTTTTGTTTAAACTCACAGATGTTTATGCAAAAAAGAATGTATTTTCATGTATATAAATTTACCTCAATAAACTTAAAAAATAGCTAATACTGTATTGCATACTTGAAATTTGCTAAGAGGTACATTGTAAATACTCAAGGAAGGAAGGAAGGGGGAAGGCAGGAAGGGAAAGAAAGAGAGAGAGAGAAAGAAAGAAGGGAGGAAGGAAGGAAGGAAGGGAGGGAGGGAGGGAGGGAGGGAGGGAGGGAAAGAAAGAAAGAAAGAGAGAGAAAGAAAGAAGGAAGAAAGGAAAGAAAGAAAGAAAGAAAGAAAGAAAGAAAGAAAGAAAGAAAGAGAAAGAAAGAAAGAAAGAGAAAGAAAGAAAAGA
The DNA here is from genome assembly GCF_009828535.3 of Hylobates moloch. NCBI lineage: Eukaryota > Metazoa > Chordata > Mammalia > Primates > Hylobatidae > Hylobates > Hylobates moloch. The sequence continues at coordinate 65,269,943 of NW_026652283.1, forward strand.
AAAGAAAGAGAAAGAAAGAAACTATGTGGGTGATAGATATGTTAATTAGCTTAGCTTGAATGTGGTGATCATTTCACAATGTATACATTTATCAAAACTTCAAGTTATATACCTTAAGTATATACAGTTTTATGTTAATTATGCCTCAATGAAGCTGGGGCAAAAAGAAAGTTCATTATGCCACAAAGCAAGAATTCTTGAGATAGGGTGACTGCAGAGTCAGCTGATTTAACAGCATTAGAATCCAATTTCTTTCTCTCTCTATGTGTCCTGCCATTTTGGATGGGTCATTTTGCCCTCAGACTAGTTTTCTCCTGGTTTCAAGATTCTACAGTAATTCCAGACGTGACATCATCCAGACAAGAAAATTTTTAGAGGAAGAAGAAACCATTTTCTATCTGTATCTTTGTTAAAGCAAGTTAACTTTTCCTAGCAGCCCCCAACAGACTTTTCTTCATGGTTCAGTGGCCAGAATTGTCATTTGCCCTGAACCAAAGACACCTAGAGTGAGTAGAACCACTTTGATTGGCTTGGAACATCAGTGTCAACTCCCTCAACCTCCATCCCTGGGCTGGCCCCGGGACCAGCCTTCCCTAGACACATGGCTCTCCAGAGGTGGTTGTTTATACTAACAAAACCAAGTCTGTCAGGAAGTAAGAGTGGAAGAAAAGAATGTTAAAGAGGCACCCAACAGTAATGCTACATGGAATGGATTTTCTAAATACTAAAAAATTAAAAGTGCATTTATGATGAGAATAGAACCTTAGGTGCCAGGACAAATTCTCAAGAGAACTTGGATCCAAGTAAAGTAATTTTTGACACTTCCTCATCACCTCCCTCACAGATGACCCTCTCCTCCCTCACAAATACCAATCCCCCTCCCAATGTTTCACCTTCGAGCTAACCTCTAGTTACCCGGGATTCCGAAGATGTCTCATTTAGACCTCTACTCCTGCAGTCAGACCTCGCTCACATCTTCCAGCCATTACTTCTCCTCCTGTCAAAAATTACCTAGAACCCCACCTATTTTTTAGAACACTATTCTCAGCACTCCAATAGCTTACCTCTTTTTATTTTTTCATTTTCTTTTAAAATGTTTGCAGGAAACCTGGTCATACTATGTGACCAAAGACGTGTGCATTTTGACAAGTTCCTATGGAGTAAAACTAGCCTCAATTCAGAAATACACTTTATCTCTGAGAATAGGTGTCTATGATCCTGAGACAGGTTGAAGGGGAAATATGAGGGAAGGGAAATTTTCCTAGAGGCCCTCACACAATCATCTCTTCCATCATGGTCTTTCTCTTTCCTGTGCTCTGAATAGTCTGTTCTTCTTGAATCGAGGGCAAATGATGTATTTATAACATTTCTGGCAGCTGGAAAGCTACGGAGGCAGGGTAAAGAAAGAGGAGTTGTGAGACACAAAAGATATCATTGCCTTAAATGCTACAACTAAAGCTGTTCAATGGCTTAGCTCCCCCTACAGGATGCCATGTAACATAGAAACCACACACTTTGAAGGTACCATTTTGTTAATCTCCTGGCCCTTCAGTTTCATCCTGTCTTACTCTATCATAGGAGAATGCACAGTCATGGCCGCCATCTTCAGCCTTCCTACACCAGAAACTTCTTCCTAGCCTTCGTAAACTTCTGCAAATAGACTCAAATATCAGGAAATCAAATGTTTTTCAAAATTAAGGAGATGAACTCCAGACATCCGGTAGTGGGAAGTTGAACTGAGAAACTGCTAATGTCTTCTTCCAATTCTAAAGTACTGTCAAAGTCAAATAAAGCATAGAGATGAATCTCTGAAATTAAGCCATTTCGTGGGGAGGAAACAATGGTAATTCAGGCCATACATGCAGACTATCTTTAGTATGTCCCAATAACAAAGAGGTTAGGGGTGTTTCTTTTAAAAAAAAGGAAACGTTACATATTGTCCTTTGAAAAAGCTCACTGGCACTAGTAAGGTCTGGGAGAGTTGGCAGGATTTGGTTGGTGACTGAAGGCAGTAGGTAAAACACAAGGGGTTGTTTCAGCAGCTCTTAGATAAATCAGGTTACAGCAGGAAATTTCAGCAACTAGGCTTGCAGAGAATTACATTCTTAGATCAATGTCATGTGCTTGGAATGTTTTCTCCCCCTGGCTTCCCCACCCTGTTTTAGTAGGGTATAACAAGAATGCCCCAATTCATATGATTAGCTTTCACAATCATTGTCCTTCTTGCCACAGTACAAGCTGTTCACATAGTAGGCTCTGGCCTCAGCTCATGTATGACCTATAAATAGCCCCTGTGTCACTAGAGGGAAAAGCTGCTCACTCAGGGACATGGGTTAGAAGGAGTGTATATCATCTTTTGTCTGAAATACTCCTAATTGATTTTTAAAGAAAAAATCTCAACAAGGGTGTGTGTGTGTTTATGTGTGTGTGTGTATCTGTGCATGTCACACACAGCTTATCAGAAAGAAATCAAGAGCAGAAGTGAATGAGCAAGACAGAAGAGAATGCTCATCTTCAGCCTTCCTACACCAGAAACTTCTTCTGAGCCTTCCTATGTTGTATTATATTGCACTTAGAGAAGTGCACTTAGAGAAGACACCAGCAAAAAAGAGCTGAATTTCTTATTCCAGAAACCTCTGTCATCACAATCAGACAAACTCTTCATAATTGGGCACCCCACAGAATTACACCATAGTGCCATCTAGCTCTCACTACCAAAGCTTGACATCCTATTCCCAGCTAGGTTAAGAGGTTTAGGGTTAGTCACTGACCAGCAAAACTAAACTGATTGCCATTATTTGATAATGAAAATAAGCAAAATCCCCCAAAGAGGTTTATGTTTGGTAATAATTTATATTCAACTTACGTTATCAACATTCCAAACCAGTTTCTCAGTATGAATATTAAGACTTAGATCTTTCTTGTTGAATATAGATTCAATGTTGCTCTGGGTTTTTATTAAAAATATTTCCACAAAGTTTGCACTGATTACTTCCTATCTTCTTTGGAAAGCTGTCAGCTGACAATGCTACCGACTATAGATCTGATGTCAACAAATCACTGGTCTTGCAAATTTCCAGAGCATTTGCAAAAATCCCTAAAAAGAACAAATGGGAAAATTTCATTTTAATTCACTTATGCTGAATAGCAGAGTTGCTCATGTAGTATTTGTAGGGAGAAGGAGTGCTGGGGTCATGTAAAATAAAATAATAAACAGGTTCACGCCTGCAGAAGATCAAACATTCTTACTGTAGGCATGATCTAGAAGAAAGTCTTAAGAACTGTATTTTGTGGTGCTTGTGAGTTGTAAATTCTTTACTAAAGTATTCAATTATGGGGAATCGTGCCTACTTCCCACTGCTGGTGCTGGCTGGGATGGAAGTACTAAATGCCAAGAAGGAAAGTACATAATGGTTTTACTCTTTCTTCTGATAAACAGTATCATGGTGGAAAGAACTTGGCCTTTGGCCTTAGAGACTTGAGTTCAAACATTGAAACAAAGCACTTTCAAAGTATTTGGGATAATTAACATCCTTGAGCCTATCAGCATTATTGCAAAAAATAGTGGAGATAATATCCGTAAAATATCTAATATTGTATCTTTTTTATAAATAGTCTTTATTTTGTGCAAATACTATTAAAACATCAAAGAGGAATATAATCATGTGCTGTCATCTTTACAGATGTCATTAGACAGTACATATTTGGATCTCTGGTAATCTGGTTATGATGTGAGTCAGTGATTTATGAGGGGCAAAAGTTTTCCTATCACATTACCTATTCTCTGCATCATCTGGCTTACAAAAATAGGAGCAGTGCATCTTTGAGCAGAAATAGATGCCTGAAATAGCTGTTAAACTGTTTGAGAGTCAGTACGAGGTAAATTAACCCAAAATAGAGCTATAGCGGAAAAGAGCCAAAAAGTGTGACTGTATTTAGCTATGGCGATGATGCTCATGTGTGGGATTTCTTCTGGCTCCAGGGGAGGGAATTTGGTAGGGAATAAGCAACATCTCTACTGTATCAAGAAGACTGAGTTTCCCCACACAGCCCTTCCACTTACTAGCTGTATGGATAGAAACCAATCTACATTTTCAGAGGCTAATTCCCTTATTTGCAAAATGGGAATTATATCTTTACTACCTCACAAGGATTGTTGTAAAACCAAAAGAGATAAAGTATCTGAAAGTCTTTTGCAAACCATAAAGTGATTGGCAAATATCCTCCAGCTGTTCACTTCTTTCCATCTCTACTGATATCACACTGATACAAGGCCCCAATAGCTCTCATCTCAGCCATCTAACAGTGTCAATCCTCCTTACTGAACCCCCTCTTTACACTTGGCCCTCACTGGGAACTATTCTCCAAATGACAGCCAAGATGACCATTTTAAAACATAAATCAAGAGACAGCCAAACACCATGTCCCTCTTTCTAGAGGTATTCAACCACTTTATAAAACATTCTTGACAAATGAACTAAACCTGAACACGATCAGCCCTGTCCACTTCCCCATCATAACTGGTTCCTCACTCCTTCACTGACTGGGCTCCAGCCTCCTTGGCCTAACCCAAGGTCACTGAGATTTTTTTCTAATTTTTATTCTAAAAGTTTTGCAGTTTTCACTCTTATGTTTATGTTTATGATGGTCCATATCAAGTTAATTTTTATGCAAGGTATGAGGTAAGATTTGAGGTCTTTTCTGCACATGGATATCAATTGTTTTCACACCATTTGTTATAAAGATTATCCTTTCTCCATTGAATGCTTTGCACTTTTATCAAGAATCAATTGATGAACAATCATCAACTTTTGTTTATAACATTATTATTGTTCAGAATTTAATTTACTTTATGTCTCATGTTTAAGATAAATACATTTTAGTCTTAGATTTTTCTAATATTAAAAAAATTGGAAATGTTTCCATGCCATCATTTTTATATACTTACACTACAATACTCATATTTACTTATATCCTCTTCTACACAAAGGCTATTGTAAAAGTGTAAATCCTTCCAAGCATTGTATGAAAAGGGAAAAAGTATAGTGACACTATTGCTGTCATAGAACTAATTACAGAACCACAAATGAAAGTACATTGGTCAACTTAGGAAGCAATGGCTGTGTGCATTATAAATAATCTTAAAAAGATACAGAAAATCACTTGGCCATATGTATGTGGATCTATTCCTGGACTCTCTTCTGTTCATTTGATCTATGTCTTTCATATGTGTGTATATACACATTATATACATATTACCATGGGACCTGACTCCATAAATGTCCAAAAAATCTTGAAAAAAACATGAAGTTTAGGGACTTAATATTAACAGATTTCAAGATTTACTATAAATTACAACCCTATTTTGATTACTGAAGCTTTCTAGTAAATCTTGAAATCTCATAATATTAAGATTATGATAACGATAAGATCTGATAATGTTACAATTCTATCCCATTGGCTGATTTTAATTCTCTGCACAGCACCTAACAATTTTTTCATTCTTTATTATCTATCTTCTCTGAGTAGAATATAAGCTTCATGAGGGCAGAGGAATTATCTATTGTCTCTTTTTTCCCAATGTATCTCTAGCTCCTTGAATAACGCCCTTTACATAATATATTTTCAATAAATATTGTTAAATAAATGAATTTATTAGTCTAAGGTGTTATTTTTGTCATGACAGTATTTGTTGTGCATTAAATCTCTCCTTTGCCATTGAGGAATTCTGATTGATCAGTCTTCTACAGTGCCTTCTTACATTAGAGAACTTTTCAGTGCCACCACCATTTCTTCTGTACCTAGAAAGATTGAGAACAGCCAAAAAGTAATGGAAGAAGCATTGGCCTGAAATTTAAAAGATCAAAGTGTCCAATTCTGTTCTGTAGCTAACTAGGAGTGTGACCTTGGAAAAGTCATTTAACGTCTCCAAATCTCTGTTTTCATCTGTAATTTGAGGGTGACAATTATATACATCATATATGTAGATTATTTCAATGAGCTAATAAACGTGCATGGTACATTTCCCGTCATATCATAAGGGACCAATAAATGTTATTGTTATCATGTCATTATTTAGATGGTTAAAACTTACAGAAGCTTCTTTGGTGTTGTTTTGGGGTAGAATGAAAGCCAGGAAAAAATAAACAAAAGTAAATAAATAATGGAAACTTTTCTAGAGGTAGGAATTAGAAAAGTATTAATAACTCTTTGTCTTGGCTTCTCCTGGTATAACTTTGTATCACTTTCTAGTCTGAAATAAAACTACTTAGCTGACCCTCCCCTTGATACAACCATCTCTCTTCACCAACAAGCTTTCTTTCCAGAAAGTAAGCTCTTGATTTCACCAGCAAGTGTCTTTCATTCCCCAATGTCTTCTGCATCCTACCCAACCTGCCTCTCATACCATTACAGTGGGACCTGGCCCCATAAATGTCAAAGAGAAATATCAAGCCAACAGTTCATTGAAGCACATCAGCCATAGTTCTTTACAATCAGGCTATGTGAAGTTGGTGGCTTTCCTCATTAATACCATTATTTTCTAGGAATAAAAGAAAATTGGGAAAGGTAGAAACAAATACTAGGGGAGCTGAGTGAGGGCACAGCCTACTCTACGTGTGAGTGTGTTTTTTTGTGTGTGCATTTGAGTATGCGTGAGAGAAAGAGGAAAATAATAAGGGAAGGCACTTACATCATCAGTGCCCTATAACTAGAGAGGACACCTGGATCATCTCTTTCTTGAGGGCTACATCAGGGACTCAAGTCTTTCTATGTCTGCTTAGAGTAGGGTTGTAACCCAAAGCAGCAGGATGGGATGGACATGATGACTGACTAAACCTGTCTGTTCATTGGCTAGCTATTCGTTGGCCTCAGCTGGGGACCAAGCATCCATAGTACAGAGTAAGCTGGCCAGCTGAAAGGCATTAAGTTACATAGGAACCAGAACCATCTCACCTAGGTTCAAAGACCTATATTGACCTCCACTAATTGAAAGATCTAAATGGCAAATGAGAGTCTTTCCATATTATAGAAAAACTTTGGAACTGTTAGAAGGAATTACAACTTTCACTACTAAGCACTGAGTAGGGTGAGCTCAGGAGAGGCAAGTGGACTTACCTGAACTCCAGAGGAGAGCAGGCAATGTTTGAGAAGAGGTGTGTCTTGGTCCTTGGTATGCAAGTAGCCACTACAATCTCTGCCTGAGATCAGCCTTCCAGGAAGAACAGCGTGTGCTGCAGGGCAGGGGGCATGATACACCCCACACCAGCACACAGAGGATGGCAGGCCGCCACTAAGGATCACACTTTAAAATCTAGACATACTAGACAAGTGATTTTTTTCCTGACAGGGAAGGAATGTTTATTTCTAAGCTGACTCTGCTTCGTTTACTTGCACTTGTCCAACACATTCTCAGCATCCCGAGGAAACAGGAAAGGGGCACCCAAGAAAAAAGACAGCACAGAAACTTTAAAAAAAAAAAAAGAAAGTGTCCCCTCAGGCCACCTTCAGAGATAACTGAAAAGTAGCATCCTTAGAGGACAGATGCTAGGAGAGTACACAATGATTCAGAAATAATACTTGCTAAAATTGACAACGAGAAGCCCCAGAAGAGCACCCCCAACTTGTAGCACTCTAGTTTGCAAAGCAATTTTAACCATCAGAGCTCAAAGCATGTAGAAAGCTTTCCCTGACTCCTTCCTAGCTCCTACAAAGTAGACGAAAGCAATTATTCCCAATGCACCAGAAGGAAATGCAAAGAAAGCAAAACAAAAGGAAGGATGCTTAGAATCCATGAGGCTTCACTCCCCAAGAAGAATCCTACGAACTCCATCCTGCAGGCGCTTGTCCTATCCCTGCTTAAACACACATGGAGACAAAAGTTTGCTACTTCGGGAAGCCTACTGGATTCTTGGCAATTCTCCTGATAGGATGGTTTCTTGTACTGTACCAATATCTGTCCCTTGCAACTTCCACAGTCCTGTTCTTTGGAGCAATATAAAATGACTCCTGCTCTTCTTCATCACAATCCTTCAGATGTGTGGATATGACTATTAGGCCTGCCACAATGCATTGTCACGAAGTCTCTTTATCCTTCTCTTCTAATTAATCTTATGTGACTGGTCTTTTAAACTTCAACATCTCAATCACCTCCCCTATCCTAGGACAGCTCAACCCGGGGGCATCAGTCTGAGGTAGAAAGGGCCTTCCTGCATCTGACAAGCAACACATCTGAACCTCCTTCTGCGAGGTAAGGAGAAAGGAAGGTCAAACAATGTAAGAAAAGCCATCTCTATGTACTTAGAAAATAGAAAATGAAATGGTTTGACCTTTTCTGTGGCACTGTACAGAGCTAACCCAGACAGAAACTGCCTTAGATTATTATAAACAGATAATTGGCATACAATTTAATACTCACCTTTCAAATTTAGAAGTAGATTTTTCTTGTCCCTCTTGCACCTGGTTATGGGGGGGATAAAAATATCCACCCACCCATTCCCTGCACACGCACACTATCCTAATGCTTTGAAGAGCAGGCAATGGCCATACTCCGTCTCTGAGGGCAGCCAGCAACTGGCCCCAGAAAACACTCAGAAAAAGGAGCCAGTTTCCCTGGAAGATACCTGACACCCAGAGGGAACAATTGATCTGAAAGCTTTTCAGAGCTTCCAATAAAAGCAAGTGGGGCTTCCCCAAGAGAGAATAGGTTCCCACCTTGGCCCAGTTTTCTCAGTCCAGCTAAGAAGAAAGTAGACTTAATTTAGCTAAGAAGCTAATTACAGTTAAATGACCTTTCTTAAGGTTGTTTCATGCAAGAAGTCCTCAAAAACCATAAAACAGGCAATTCCATATATTCAAGAAAACATTCATGGCTCCACCCACATTTATCATAATTTTTAATCTACTTCTCCAACACTCACTTTGACCATCTCTGTTGTTTTTCTATAAATCGGTTTAGAGGGGGTACAAATCTGTTTTCAGCAAATACTTACTCCTCTTCTCCCCTCCTTCCCATGCGCTTCCCCTTCTTCAGTGCTTCTGTTCAGGTTTCTTTTGGGCAATTATGCGTTAGGTCTTGTGCTTTTCGTCATGGTATCCCCCTTCTACATTTTGTCACACTGTCTTCTACATTTGACCCATGACCTGTTATTTTATGTGGATGAGGGATAAAAGACCCAAATCAAAGAAAGGCAATGTGGTTACATCAACAAGCACCAAGAACAGGACTAGTAATAGACAGACTATTAATTAAGAAAAACTTCTTTAGCAAAGGTGTCTAAGTTGGTTGCTTAGAACTCTAAGTACATTTTCCCATGGTCACCATGTTATGTCCAGCATTGAGAGGGAATTGAAATAATGCAATTAGTGCCCTATTTTGAGTAACATAGGCCTCGTGAACTGGTCTGAATAACTAACTAGTCATCATTTATAATAGGTCATGGGAAGATACCCTCCTTCTCTTGTTCATCATTACCATTTCTCCTGGTTCCTCCAATAGCAGGCATAGATGAGTTTTAATTGTGTTTGTAGAACAAAGGAATACATGAATAAATGTACTTATTTATTCATCAAATATTTATAAAACACCTACCATAGTTAGGTGCTATGTTAGGTGCTAAGGATCTAGATATAGTCCTTATCCTTAAGGAGCTCACAGTTGAGTGAGGGAAAGAGACAGGTAAACAAATAATTACAGCATCGTGTGATGGTGCATTAAATGGTAGTAAAAAGCATAAACATGGATGAGATCCTAAGTGAGAGTGAGTGGAGTGAGAGAAATACAGAAGAAAAGATCCTATGGAATATAACATTAAAGGGGCTGATGGGGGAAAAGGAGTCTTCCAAGAAAAATGGAAAGAATGTGCAAGAGAAGACATAAGGAAGAATGGTGTCACAGAAGCCAAATAAGGAGAGCACTCCAAGGAGGTAGTGGTAATACCACCTCATCTACTTAGTTATCTAGTAGTGACTAAGTGACTACTTAGTCACTTCTTTTTGTAATGAATATTGCCAGCCCAGACCTCCCCCTTGAATTCAGAGACTCCACATGCCCCTCCTACATCTCCACATGGCCATCTGATAGGCTTCAGCTAGAATGACAATCAACAGGTAGAAAAAACATTTGGACAAGTATAAGGGAATAGATGTGTAAACCCTTACTCATAACAGCTAAAGCAAAAACCCCAGGCATGCAGGATGTCAGAAAGGCTTCTTGAGGAAAGTGAGATACATTTGCTCAGGGAAGTTATAAATGATGAAAGGAGAGGAGAGGCTGCAACTTGGGAAAGAACAGTGATAGGATTGAACCCTTGAATGTGTCTGTCCATTAACCAAGACTTGACCACTCAAATGACACATAAATTATTTAAGGGAAGGCTCCAAGTGGGCAAACATTTGAGTACTAGTCATCCAAAAATCTTCCCCTAAATTAGATAGACTTATACTCAGTTGAAAGATCATTTCACCAAGCATGAAGACGTCAGCTATCAGAACAAGCTACTTAGGACAATTAAGAACCATTTTATTCCTCCTCCAGCCACCTATTTTTATCTGTGAGGATAAAATCTAAAGAAGCTTTAAGAATCCCCCACTTCCCATGAACTGTCGCATGGGATAACCTGGAAACCAACAAAAACACCACTTAACCAGATGGTTCTTCCTACAATGGGTCAGAGTCTACATTCTTTAATTGAGAAAATTAAGGTATAGGAGGTGCTCCTGACATTTCAAGCAGTAAGCATCCCACTTCTTTGTAAAGGCACTTAATAGGTAAGGAATTAAAAGAGGAGTGAATCTCAACAGAATTTCCTCTCAGCAGATGTTCAGCAAATCCTTTCCAATATGATTGACTCCAATGTTAACTTCTTTATTTACTTTGGTTAAAAAAAGAACAGTTGCTTCTCAAGGATTCATATTAAAACATTTTATGTGATGCCAGATGATGGAACACTCTTATCATAGATGAAATTTTATTTTGGACCAATGGTTTGCTGATTTAGTCTGTTTTCTTCTGAAAGAAAAGATCTATAAAATATATCCATCTGAATCCCTGCTCCTGGCTCTATGAAGTGATAAACCTCTGAGGTTGCCTGGAAACTTGTCTAAAATTGCTTGATTTCCTCTGGAACATCTCGGAAAATGGTGTGTGGAGTATTCAATCTCTCCTTCCTGAGTGTAATTCAGGAAGCTATGGATGACTCTTGGTTTGTTTGTCAAAGAGTTAGATTTTCCATGATGTTTAGACAGGTCCTGGCTATTGACACTAGATTGGCATTACTCCCAAAGGTCAGATTCTCTACCTGCCACTGTATGACATTCCTCCATGAGGGTAGATGCACTCAAATGTACTTTTCCACCAATCGTTGAGTCTGCTCAGAGGACATCATGAACTTAGCTAATGCTTTTGCCAGAATGTTCAACTTTTCACCCCACATCTGATATAGAAAACACTGAGGTGTGGTATAAACCATAAAGAATGAGAATTTACTAGATAGGATTGCTAAGAACATCGGAAAATGAAGTAAAGGTTGGGGAATCCTTATTTGAGAGCCTACTCAAAGTAAGGCATTGTAGAAGACACAAAACTTTAAGACTTAAATTGCTTCTAGAGAAAAGACGTTAAAGGTTCACATAAAAATGTAACAGCATAGGCAGAATTTTATGTTCTGAAAACTAACATTGCTTCCTCAGCACATGCCACAGCTCCCCGTGCGGTGTACCCCAATTTCTTCTTCAGCCCCAGAGACTGAGAATCAAGTCTTCTGCAGTCTCCCAGCTCAGACTAACAAAGAGGTACCGAGAGTTGTGGGTAACCGAATTTAACCTACCCTATGCCAGGCAATGTGCTAAGAATTAAGGTAGAAGATACACACGTGGTTTCTGCAGTATGATGAAGTAAATCTTATTATTCTACTTAGTGAAAATAAACCAAGACTCATCCAAATTACAATGTTTCTCTTGCATAATCCAAAAATCATTTGCATAAATATATCCTGAGATACTTTATTGAAATGCATATCTTCCCGAGCCCCATTTCAAACTTCTGATTCAGAATATCTGACAGACAGGACTGAAAACCTATAATTTAACAAACTCCCTGAATGACTCTTATACCTATTAAGCTTTGAGAACCACTAATACATCAGATCGTGCGAGTAATCACCATACAGAAGTCCCATGCTGCCCCTTTTTTGACTGAAGAGTGGAAGGCAACTTAGAGTGTTTCACTATCAGTGCCTGAGTCAGTCAGAGGCATTATGCTAATGAGCCCACAGCTGAAAATAAAGAAGTTAGGAAAAGGGACACACAGCATTCAAGCCCTCCAAAAGGCACTGAGGAAGTCAAGAGATCTCACTTACTACCAGGCCAGGCCAGAAGTGACTCTCAATGTACAGCACATTCCTAAATGGCGCCGGGGAGAAGGGAAGCTTTGCAGCTCAGAGGACCCTTTGCAGGTCCTTCTGCATATACTGCTGAGGCCGTTATCCTTTTCCTCTGATGTTGCTGATCTCTAGATCAGGAACAGGCAGGTGAAAGAACACGCGCCTTGGCACCTGTGCCCAGTGCCTGGAGAACTTGCTGGATCTGCCTCTCTGTTACCCTTTCTCTTTCCCTAGTGCACCTCCCAGAGCTGGTTCCAACCAAAATGGTAGCACACACACACATGCACACCAATGTTTTCATCCTCTGAAATACTCATTTTATCTCCATATCAGATTTCACATCTCTCCTGCCTTGCCCCTAACTTCTCTTCTCTTTACTGGTATCCATGAAGACTTTGGGATCAGAAGACCTGGATTTCAGTTTGCTCTCCCATTTGATAACTGAGTGACCTGGAGTCTTCCCCGCAACTCCATTGACTCTCCATTTCCTTTCATGCAAAGTGGGCATGATAATAATCCTTGTAAGATTATTGTGAGGATCAGACGATGCACAGGATATGAGAAAAGAGCTTTGTAAACCTACAAAGTGCAACAGCTATTACACTGGAGAAGAAACTGTTATGCTGTGAAGGATACTGACTACATGATGGTGACACTGGTCACAGAGACTGGCTGAAGCTGGACACAGGCCCCAGGAGCCGCTGTTGTGGAATGACCATGAAAGTCTCCATCATAAGTGACGGTGAATAAGGATCCACCAGTGGCTCTCATGGGCAATCTGGAATACATTCAAAGAGGTCAGCACTTAAAAATGGGGAAAAGAAAACAAAATACTTGGAGGGAGAAAACAGCAAGGCAAAAGGCTGAGCGGGCAGAATCTGTTAAAGAGAAAGAAGGTGGCAGAAGGGGGAACGACAGACGATTTCAAAGGCACCACCACAGAGAAGCACGAGAGGAGAAATCAACAGACTCCTGCTGCTGGGCGGACTAGAAAACCAGGGTATTCAACCTACACTAATCTAGATGGCCCAGTTCCTAAACAACCATCTTTCCTTTCCTTCATGACACTATGCAATGAAACTTCTATTCTCCTCAATTTATTGTGTATACGTAAAACAAGCCTTGTCACTTGAGGAGATGCCAGTGGACCTCTGCCTTCCAGCCTGAAAAAGTCTAACACTCCAAAGGTAAATTTTGTTCTTCAAAGTCACTATATTCTTTTGTTGGGCCCAGAGCCCTTAGACAAACAAAACCTGAAATTTAAAAAAACAATATGCCTAAATTGACTAAATATTTAAATATGATCACAGCTAGATTTGGAAAGTGATAATCATGCCATGGAGAAGACACCAAGAAAATATTAGTAAGCTCTTTGTTTTGACTTTCAGATCTTCCTGAGGAAACTACATTTATCGCTGTCTCAGAACGATGTATAAAAACACATAAAACATGATCTCTTAAGAGGGGATCCACAGATAGGCTTCAGGAAATCTATAAACTCCATAAAATTGTACAGAGAAGTTGTAATTTACATGCATGTTTTTGTCCATGAATTTCATCAAATTCACCAAAACATCTCACCACTGAGTTAGATGTTCCTAACACCTTTTTTCTGGGACGCCTTTGACCTCTGAATATATTTTACAAATTAAATTGTCTTTCATTGGTCATCCGCAAATCTTGAGTTTCAATTCTAAATAATGTCACTCTTTTCTTGCCTCCTCCTCAAGCCATTTTTTTTTCTCTTTTAATGTGTCCCTCCTTTATTGATCCCTTTACTTCTTTTTCTTCTTCTTCCTTTTCTAACTCCCTCTCTAATTTTCCTCTCTCTCCTATCCTTAATTAAGCCCACCGGTGACCTCCATGTTTCTCGTCTCTCAAAGCTAAAGATGGTGCCACTGCCCATTTAAAATATTCCATCTAGGCTGGGCACGGTGGCTCACGCCTGTAATCCCAGCATTTTGGGAGGCCAAGGCGGGCGGATCATGAGGTCTAGAGATCAAGACCATCCTGGCCAACATGGTGAAAGCCCGTCTCTATTAAAAAATACAAAATTAGCTGGGCATGGTGGCGTGTGCCTGTAGTCCCAGCTACTCTGGAGGCTGAGGCAGGAGAATCCCTTGAACCCGGGAGGCAGAGGCTGAGGTTGCAGTGAGCCGAGATTGCACCACTACACTCCAGCCTGGTGACAGAACGAGGCTGTCTCAAAAAAAATAAAATAAAACAACAAAAATAATCCCTCTAAGTCTTAGTCCTTCTCTACCACTTTCCATATTCTTTTACATTTATTCCTACCCTTTCCCTCCGTCAAATGCCTGGAGGCCTGGAGTTACAGTGTGAATCATTGCAATATTAATAGTATTGTCCTTCATGAAGGAAGATGACATCACTAATCCACCATCATTGGGACATGTGCCCTTGAGCAATTTTCTCCACAGAAGTAGCAAGTGGGTATTGCTATCTTCCCACGCCTCAGCTCATACCTCTAAAAACAATCTCAATAATATTCTAAGCTGAGATTTGGGGTACAGCAAGTAGATCAGAATAGAAAGAAACCAACTTTATGGTCTCATGAGATTTTGATCTAGGCACAAAGAGTCTCAGGAGGGCCACACCTCAAACTAGGAATAACCAGAATCTTTCAACTGAAATTGATTTTGTTTATGCTGAGTTAGATTTGATTATGCATCTCTAATTTGAAAGAATCAGGTGCATGGTAATGATGAGGTTACCAGTTAGCGAGTACATAGTAGGTATATTACTTCATCTCTAATTCTCTCAACTGTCCTTGGTAAAATGATATTCACAGAGATTAAGTAACTTGAAGAAGCCACATAACTAGTAAGTGATAAACCCAGGATTTGAATCAACTTTTCTTTCCATTACACTGCACTGACACATGTGTTACAACTTCAGTTCCTTTCTTCTTGGATGCTGATAAAATGAGCCCAGCTGGTGGCAGAGAAGAGCCCAGCAGCAGCTTAAGTGACTAAGAGGACCTCCTCTGGCCGACCTTCCCTTTCACGGCCACTTTCCTACACCAAGTCTGAGATGCTTTCAGTAACTGGAGATCTGATGACTCATGCCTGTCCTCAGAGTTTTAAGTGATATTTTCGTAACATGCTATCTTATCCCTGGCAAGGAAGTGGGATCCATTTTTTGCCTGTCTTTACCGAACTCTTACCTGCTCTAATTACTTTGATCAGCTGGTGCAGGAAGTAACCAAGACAACCTAGGAACAGTTTGTTTCCTTTGTCATGCCTAGATGGTGATCTTTTCTTGATTGGAGCCAGGTATGACATACTTGTGCTCCAAGATCAAGTGAGACTAGTAAATGCTAGTCTTCTACTATGCTCTGGTTGCATTTTGTATATCCCCTCCTTCCTTGCAGTGCTATGCCAGTTGCTGAAATGGAATTTCAGAAGAGGTCTACTGACTTCAGAGACCATATGTTCAGTCACTACTCTATATTGTTCCCAAAATTCTGATAGGGAAAATTTGAAGAAAGAGGGGGAAGGAGTTTCTTCTAAATGTAGGTCAGTTTCCCTGCTTTGAAGATTAGAGAGGACTCTCAAATACTTCTATAAATATTTATTGGGTTCTTACTGCATCCTAGCCTTTCTACTGAGTTGTAATAAGTCTATAGATGTATTAAAAAAACAAACAAACAAAATATTAACTCTAGCTCAAGAGACAAACATACAAGGAAAAAGACTTTCAAAATTAACTGAGGGGGAAAATGATGCAACAGAAGCATAAACAAAGTGTAACAGAAGCCCAGAGGAAGAAACCAGGAGACTCTGGACAGGATTCTTTCAGAGGCTGGTCCTGAAAAGGTGGAGAGGATTTCTGCACCTGGAGAAGAACAGGAAGGATTTTTCCCACTGAGGATTCACCAGAATTATTAATAATTATACCTAACATTGTTGAATATGTACTATGTACCTGACACTGTTCAAGGTACATTCTATATATATTGATTTAACTCTGATAAAAATCTCAAAAATTAGTATCATTTTCTCCATTTCACACATCAAAGAAGTAAGGTTCTTGAAGGTTAAGCAGTTTGGCTAAATGCCTGGGCTAGCTGAGGGGGTCTTTGGCTCAAAACCATGAACCTTCTTACTACTTGATGTTATCTCCACATCACATTTGTGATGTGCTTCATAGATGTGGATGTCATCCTTGTACAGGAACCACATTAATCAATCTATTAATTTTTGTTGTTTATTTAAATAAGGTTTTCTTCATAGCCTAAAAAAAGACACAGAAACAAGAAGCAGCTCAGCACTAGCCAAGGCATATTAATAAAATAATGACAATTATTTATCAGTACTATTATGTTTTCTAGTATTTACTGAGCTTTACTCTGTCAAATAATGTTCCAAGTACCTTTCAGGTATTAATATAAAACTACCCAATAATGTAATTTCTATTATAATTCCCAGCTCACAGAGATGAGGACATCAGTACATATATAGGTGACAGGTTATAGGTTGATCTCCTATCTCATCTACTTTATGTGCTTTATTTTGGGGTGGGGGGAGACCATTTTATCTGAAGCCTATTTTTTTTGTCATAGCCAAACTTTACTCCTTTCTCAGATGCTTCCTTCCTTGACATTCTTTTTTTCTTAAATGAAAGCTCCAAATCTGTTTATCTCTGAATTGCGTCTATTAGTGTTCCTGGGTAAATGGATTTCATTGCAGTTCAAACCAGACTCTGCTGACTGAGGATTTCCAGTGTCCCTAAGTTCCTTCTGGTATAAAGGGCAGGGGCTTGACTTGCATAGAATGTCTGCCAGACTGGCTTAGAACACATTTGAATGCTTAAAATACCAGTGCAGTCAAAGGCCAGCCTGCCAGATGAATGCTGACTGGCAGGAAGAGCAGACATTCCAAAGAAAGTGCTGTCTGTCTTCAACCCCCAGCTCTCATCCAGGATTGAACTCAAAGCTTGGAGCAAACAGCCAAGAGCTTCAAGAGCTTTGTGTGCTGCAAGAAAAAATAAGGAAAAGAAGAGAAATGTTGGTGCACCCTTTCCTCTCTGAACTTCCACCCCAGCTAGAGAAAACACACAGCCAGGCTAACTGCTGTTACTTTCAATGCACAGCCTCTAACCTCCCTGAGTTGCTTTGTGGTACCCTCTCATCCTATTATATATCTCTAATTCATTCAATCTCCATCACTTCTAGACAAGAATTTCACACCTTTTCCTCCCACTTCAAATCTACAATTCCTCATCTTATATTCGCAGCTGATAACAGAACATCCATGTGCTCCCATCCACCAGTCTACCTATATGCACTGTCTTAACTCTTGTTATGATGCATGAACTCTGTGCTCCTAGCTGAAGTCAACCCCGATGTTTGTGCTCTGAATTCCATTCCCTTTTACCTTCTCAAGGATTTGGCTCCCTCCAATCTTTCATCTCTTTACTACATAATGAATTCTCCTATCTGCATACAAACACACTGTTGTTTATCTCGTTTTAAAACTCATCTCTCAAACCCACTTTTGCTTCCAACTATTGCCCTGTTTCTTAACAATCATCGGAAGTTGTCTATACTTGGTGTCTTCCCTTCTGTTCTTTCCATTCTCTCTTGAACCCATTCCAATCAAACTTTCCCTCCCAGTACACCTTTAAAACTGCTCTTGCAAAAGTCTTCATACCCTCTCCCCACCACCTACGACACATACACACATAGTCAAATCCAGGGCTTAATTACCATAGGCCATTGCACTCGACTCTGCAGCATTTGACTCTGAGGATCACGGTTTCCTTCTTGAAGTACTTTTTTTCTGGAATATCATTCTTTCTTGGCCTTCTACCTACTTCATTTGCTGCTCCTTCTCAATCTTCTTTGTCAGTTCCTACTTACATGCCTGCCATCTAAATGTGTACAGGACCAGGATCACAGGCTCTTTAGATGTTCAGCGTCTATACTCACTCCCTTGGTGATCTTCCCCCAGTCTTGTAGATTTAAATACTCTGTCTATGATGACGATTCCCTAATTCATATGTCTAGCTTAATCCCTCCTCTGAACACAAGCTTTGTAAATACAATTGCTAGTCAATATCTCCACTTGGATTTTTAATAAGCATTTCAAGTTTATCATTCCAAAAAAATAAACTCTTTAACTTTCCATCCCGTCCTATAACTTTTAGTTCCTCAGGCCAAAACCTTAAAGTAATCCTTGATTCCTCTTCTCCTGTTAACCCCCATAACAACATACTATGTCAGTTCTCTGAAATTACCACCAGAATATGACCATATCTCACTACTTGGACTGCTACCACCTTGGCTCCAGCCGCCATCATCTTTTTCCTGCATTATTGCAAAGCTGCCTCACTAATCACCTTTCTTCCATCTTTGTTCACTTACAGCCTATTCTCTAATCAGAAACCAAAGTAATGTTTTTAAATGTAAGTCAAATCATGTCACTCTACTTCTCAAAAATCTCTATACTTCTTATGTCACTCAGAGTAAAATCCAAAGTCCTTACCGTCTGCAGTGGGGCATTAAGATAATCTGTATGACAGCCCAACACTACAGAATAGCATTGACTGGTATTTTCACATTTTTCTTTGTTCGGTTAAAAACCTTGGAATCACCTTTGTCTCGTCCCTTTGTCTCACACTCAATCTCTACTTCATCTGTTCTGTCAAGTCTACCTTCAAAACACCCACCATATCTGACCACTTCTCATTATGCTCATTGCTACCATCTTAGTCCAAGCCACGATTGTATCTTATAAGCACTATTTTAATAACAATCTAGTAGGTCTCCATGCTTTCCTACTCACACCTTTCAGGGTAGCCCTGACAAAACATAAGCCACATCATGTCACCTCTTTGTTTATAACCCTCCAATGGCTGCCCAGATAATAAGGGTAGTTTCAGAGCATTAGTGGGAATGAAAATCTTATTGGCTGATGAGTTAATTAGAGATGATAAAGTGGGGACAATGAGGATAAACTACTATTTTGAGAAATGTGGCTGTGAACAGAAGGACAGGACAGTAGATGAATGTGGCTTAGACCTGCCAGGGATTTTTTCCATAAGATGGAACAGATGTGAGCATACTTTCATGTTAAGGGTAGTTACTAGAAAGAGAGATTGAAAATACAGTACAGAGAGATATTGAATGGCCTCAGAGGAAGCAGAAGGAGATAAGAACTTGGAGGCTCAATTGAAAAGGACAGCTTCAGACAGGAGGTGGGGTGTGCATTCTAATGAGGCAGAAAAGGAGGAAAGGACTGAGGCAGATAAGCTTGCAGGTAGTGGGGATAAAAGCCAATGATGATGTGCAGACTCAGCAGATTAGAAAGTTCCACTTTCAAAACTTTCACTTTCATTGACTAAGTTAATGCATTTTTAAATAAATATCAAATTCTTAGGAAACAAATACTATTACATTAAAACAGAATTCAATTCTTGATGGATTTTCTTTCTAAAAAATAATATTCCATATTATGGCTGTGGAGCACATAATCTAATTTAATATCAGGGCTCCACTATATTAAGGAATATCAATGTTTTGGAGCTCAGAAAAGAGTTCCAGTGAGTTCATTTTATTAAAAACACTAATGCCATTGTTCGCATTGCTATTTTAAAAGGTTAATCAATAAAAGAATTATTTAAAGTTATTTAATTACAGATAGAAGCTTAAGAACGCCTACGTGATTCTCAAAAAGATTATACGGCAGTCAGTGAAAATCAGGTGAGTGTGCTGATGACTTAGTCAGTTCATCACTCAGCTGGACAAGGCTAGCTACAATGGAGGCTTTCACTATTATACAGACTTACACTGATTCATTCTTAGTCATATAGTATTCACTTTATACCCTTAGTTAGAATATGCCCATAATTAGCCATCATGAAGACAGACAGCTTAAGCCATGTTACTATTGAAATATAACAAGTTAATAAAAAGAATAAAGAATTATAAGAAGTTGGCAGTTTTGCCCAAGGATGCTCTTCACCAGATACAGGTTGAATGCATCTACTCAAAAATCCTCTTGTAGTCCCGGTCTTGGCAAATGTTATGCTACCCATTCAGTATTTAGATGCAGAAAACTTTGAATCTTTTTATGCCTTATTCTCTCTCAATCCCCATGACCAGTCAACCAATCAGTCATGTCACCAAGACCTGCAGACACTTCCACCTTAGGATCTCTTTAGAATCCCTGACCCTCTGCCAATCTCAGTTCAGGTCCTCAGCACCTTCTATCATCCCTCCTTAATACACAGCTTCCTGGGTCATCCTCCAACAATCTGAAAACATATCACTCCCATTGCCCTGATTCCAGTTCTTGGAGAGCTCCCCAGCGCTTTCAGAGTAAAGCTCAAGCTCACAAGTAAAATTAACCCAGAAGGCTCTGAATGATGTGACTACTGCCTAACTGCTCTTCTTCCTCCTCATTTTACTCCATCTTTGTCCCATCTCAAACGTATTCATATTTCAATTAAGACAACAGTGAATGCCTTATAGTACAATGACATAACCAAATGCTATTTCTTTTACTGGAATCTCTTTCTCCTACCTTGTCTAGCTAACTTCTATTTATTCTGCAAAGCAAAATTCTGAATTTGATATATGCTTTGAGGGGTTTCTTTTCATTTTTGTGTCAGTAGCAGAAATAGGTTTGCCCAAATATAATTCTACTCTTCTCTCTGATCACCCTCAATTCAACAGTTCATATGAAAAAACTGGAGAACTGGGCTGGGTGCAGTGGCTCACACCTGTAATCCCAGCACTTTGGGAGGCCAGAGTGGGTGGATTCCTTGAGCTCAGGAGTTTGAAACCAGCCTAGGCAACATAGTGAAACACAGTCTGTAAAAAAAAAATACAAAAAAATTAGCTGAGTGTGATAGCACATGCCTGTAATGCCAGCTACTCAGGAGTCTGAGGCAGGAGAATCATGTAAGCCTGGGAGGAAGAGGTTGCAGTGAGCCAAGATTGTGCCACTGCACTACAGCCTGGATGACAGAGTGAGACTCTGTCTCAAAAAAAAGGGAGGGGGGGAACAATTAAATGCATCTTTGAAGACAGAACTATGATGCAAAGAATTTTTCAGGGTAAAAAGATGATAAGGCTAGAGGTTGAATTATAGAATCACCTTAAAGGAGGATATGCACTAGAAGAACTAAGTATCCTACTCTGATATAACATAACATGGATTTTTCTTCAGGCCTGTACTAAGCTATGTTTTTATCCATTCTTGAGTTGCTTGAATAATTCCACATACGGGTTAACCAAAATTTGGTTTTTTTTTAAAAAAAAGTAGATGTTATTATACACACTTTAAAAAAATAATAATACCACAAAATATACAAGAGTCAAACAATAAGAAGCCTATTTTTTATTTGAAAATTCAGAAGGCACTATAAATCTCATAATCACCAGATTGTTGATACTCAGAAAACATATGTTAAACAGAATTCCCTGTATGATAGAATGACGCATGGGTACTGTATCTATGTGTCACAAATTTTCTGGGGCAATTCTTCTGTCCTATTTCAAAAAGAAAATAAAAATCTTTGTTCAGACTATATCTATCTGTCCTTACATATAGCAACTTTTAATTTATTTCTATTTCAGTTCATGGTACTTAGTTTCGGAGTTTAAGAATTGCAAGTCTTAACCCTCTGTTTTCTGACACTGGCTTGTGGAGGAGAAATACAAGATACTTTTTTTTTCCCAACTTTCCAGTTGATTTCAAATCTTGCCTCCTCCACAGGGATTTCTGGGCAGTGGTATACTGGTAAAGGTGTGACCAGCTCTCTGGGTGTGTGGACAATGGAGGAAACCTGATTACAGTGTTTGCCAATTTTCATGGTATAAATACTCTCACCATCCAATTTCAAACTACCGGTGGTTTAACAGCCGCTTCACAATTGCTAAAGAAAAATGTGTTCAATGATACTTTTTAAATCACAGCGAGAATGATTTTATTCAAGATCTTCACTATAGGTGGTAGGGACCACTGCAACAGGGCCTTACAGTGAAGAGGGGAGATGAGGCTTAACTCAGAATACAGGCTGGGAGAATGGGATCAAGGTCAGAGCTATTAAATGAAAAATTATTGAGAGGAAACATCAGGGGTAAGGGGGATTCTGGCTAAGTCTACCTAACAACATGTATACTGAAGACAGGCTACAGTGATCTGACATTACCTCGGGGATGGTGAAGAATGAGGAATTTGATCAGATATGTAGGGTGGTAGATTGTTACTAAACTAACTTAGCAGGGCTCTTTGCCAAGACTGGTTTTACAAGGGAAATACACAAATAGGCCTAGAAGAAGCTTCAGAAGCCTGACTAAAGTTTGGCCAAGCAAATAATCTTTGTCACAATATTGTTGTATATTTAACAATCAGTTCTTGAGAGTGGGCTCATGCCAGCTCCACCATCCTACTGCTTCCAGGAGACACTGGTCCACAGAGGCCTCCTGATTACTAATTTCCTGATACACTCCTGGGCTGCACCTGTTCCACAGCCATGCCCACCCAACACCTAACAATGACTGCCTTATATTCTGACAGTGTTGAAACTCATCTGATCTCTGTGGTCCTGGAAAATAGCAAAGGTTCAGAATCTTCCCCTCTTTATATTCTCTGAAACCCCTACCGTTTTGTGTTTCCAAAACAGCTGCCTGCAAAAGACCAGCCTGCCCTGCGATATCCTGAATATTCCAAGATGAGACCCTTCCTTATGATGCTTTTATTTATCTGCCTTTATAAAACCCTGGGTTTTCCTCTCTTTTCTTTGAGACAATGCTTATTAATGAACATTCTCCCTATTTCTATAGCCTCAACTAAAACCCCTCCTTAATTGTATAGTACATTTTCTTTCCCCACTCTCTGTTGTCAGTTCACTATTATCCTGAACCCTGCATGGATTCAGTCAACCACCTGTCTCTTGGGTTGCCCTTTAGAAGCAGGAAAACCCAGCCTCTCCACACCAGCCCCAGTTGTGCTTTGATGCCACACTCCCAGTTGTGATACTCATTGTTGATTCTGTTGAAAGGGAGATCTCTGGGTGAGACAGCATGAGCAGCTCAGGGCCTGAACTGAATTCCATGAACACAAGCCTTCTTGCCCAGGTACTAGGATCTCTCCCTCACTTGGGTACAGTTCCATTGCCCTGCAATCATGGTGGTAGTTATGGGGTGTGGTATAAATGAAGACCTGCTAGCTTTCTCCTCACCTAACATCCTCCTTCACCCATGAACATACACGCTCATCCCCTGAGGGAACATCTGAGCTTGCTGCAGCTGGTCAGCCTGGCATCAGCTGTGCCTCAGAGCAGCCCCTCCACTGCCCTACCCAAGACTTTTACTCCTTGAGATCAACAACAGCTCTGGCCCCCCTCGATGGACATTGCATCAGGCCTAAGCTCCTTTCTAGAGTCTCTGGAGGACCCCAAAGAAGAGTCAAAACTGCCTCACTCTTGGGCCATGCTCTGGAGGAGGCACATTCTCCCATCCCTGGCCAAGGGCACATCCACAGTGCCACTGGGCTCCATGACTGGCCTTTTGAACCAGAAGACCAAAATTTGATTCTTGACTCTGTGCTTTGAAGCTGTGTGATTTTTGCTAAATCTTTTAATTTCTCTACGGTTTTTTTCTATTAAAAAATTACTTTAAGATAACAACAATAATATTTCATAAGGTGACTATAAGTATTAAAGTAAACCTCAAAATGCTTTGTCAATGATAAAGTCCTATACGTTTTAGCTGCTCCTGTTGCTAGTGAATCAAAATAGGAGATGGCTTTAGAAGACCTTCCTGAGGAATCAG
This sequence comes from Hylobates moloch, assembly GCF_009828535.3. Taxonomy (NCBI): domain Eukaryota; kingdom Metazoa; phylum Chordata; class Mammalia; order Primates; family Hylobatidae; genus Hylobates; species Hylobates moloch. The sequence goes on from NW_026652283.1 coordinate 65,294,126, forward strand.
ATCACTGTTTTCATACATTAAAAATATTTATTGAGCACTGACTATGTATCGGGGGCATGTGAGGTCAATGCCCTCAGGGAGTTTATGGTCTGTGACAGAAGATAGCACATTTCCGTTTCCAGGCGATTACAGCAGGGCCCTTGCCTCTCAACTGTGGACCTTGCCTGCAGCCGAGGAATTTCATGGGAGCTTGTTAGAAGTGCAGGATCTTACCCTGAACATACCAAACGGGAACCTGCATTTCAGCAACATCCTGGGTGATTTGTTTGCTGCTATTGAGAGTGGCAGAGAAAACACTGTGTGCAGCGAGTGCCTCCTAATTTGTTTGCAGGGTCTCAAGGCAAGCTCCCAACAAGAACAGACATCTAAGCAGGGGCCTTAAGACCCACAGCCAGATGCCTGAATTTCAGCAGGGACAGACTGAGTGTAGCGGGGCTTGCTGTCCACTCTCTGAGTCCTCCCCCTCCCTCTCTTCTTCCTCGATCCACTCACCCCCACTCCAGGCTTGGCATTCTCAGGCACTCCTCACACACCAGAGTGAGGAGAAAACCCCTCTGGCCCAGTGAATTCCTTCTTAGAATGGCTTCTACCCCTTGTGGAGAGCAAGCAAGTCTTTTGAAAGGATTTTTCTATAATGTGTCCCTTGGATAGAGGGATGATTGATGACTTGATGAATTGTACATTGAACTCTGACTTTTAGGCACTAAATATAAACTGTGCACATGCTGGAAGAGCTAAATTTAGCGGCACTGACATAGGCGGGGAGGGAGGGGCCATAGGGGGCTCTCCCGGGACAGGCTGGAAGCGGCCAGAGTGATGCCCCAGCAGCTGCTGCAGCCCAGGGTTAATTTATGATCCCGTCAGGGAAGGAGGTGCACTGGAAATTTCATCCCAGGCTGATTTGTTCTTAGAGGGGTTTGTTGGGAGTCATTTTTCTGTTTTTCAAAAATAATAAAAACAAATGCAGATTGGGAAGATGTCTGCCTCCATCTGATTTGTTTTCTGCCATTTGGGCTATGGCACTGGGCTGTCCCCCTCAGGCTGGGCTCGGATCTCCCGGTGGTTATTTCTAATTCTGTCCCATGCTGCCCCAGATCTTCTTTGTTTAGTTAGATGAGAAGGCTCTAATTATTTAGATTGAAGGTCAGAATGAGAATGGATCTCTAATGCTGCCAAACTGCAATGCTCCAAAGTGCCCTTTCTGGTTAAAAACCCCAATTTTCTGGGGTACTTTGGGGAAAGCTACTTAGCTGCTCATCTTTGTTGAGGTTGGGATGAAGGGAGGAAGAAACAAGACTCCTTGGCCTCCTGCCTCTCTCCCAGCAGTGTGAGAAGAGAGCATTAGTGCAGCACTTAGGCTGTCCTGGCAGAAAGCAGACAGTGGAGACAGGGTGGCATCATTTCAGAACACAAAGTGGGTCTGCTGGTCCTCCATTCCCCATCATCACCCTGGCAGCCACTGTGGATAGGGAAGTCACAAGCAGCATCAATTTGCCATTTCCCCTTCATTATCAATAAGCCGTGTTTCCCCCCTGGGGTAAGACAGAGATAGCTCATCTACATTTTGATTGCTATCTTTGGGTAATGACAACTGGTGATAGGCTCTGAACTCCTTCTACAATCACTTTCCATTAATTAGACTTAATTATGTGGCCCAAGCAAGGAAGAGAGAGCTCCTTGCCAGTCTATGAATAAATCATACTTGATTTACTCTACTGTGTTTGCCCTCGCTTCTGCCTGGTTCCCCCAAACTCAAAAAGAATAGAGGAGCACTGTGGTCAATTTACCATATCACCCAGTATCTCAAACCAAGAGCCTCTGTGTCTGCCATCTCTCCCTCACCCTTCCTCCTCCCATTGGTGACTGAGAAACTTGCTGGTCTCAGCTCCAAAAAAAGGAGAAAAGAGAGCATTTGGCCCCCTGATTATTTAAGTGTCCCCATCCACATGAGTTTGGAGGTAACATTCAAAGTGATTGACACTTAGGTGGCTCTCAGGCCATGCTTTGGGGAACATAGCTGACTCTCTTCTGGAACGTAAGGGCATACTCAGCCTGAGTTCTTGGAGAAAACTTTCCAGGGAGTCCTAATCATGCTCATTCTAGCCCATGATTATACCCAAAGTGATTTAAAAAGTCAGAGAGATTTTCTGCTACTTTATGAACATGTTAATATGAATATGGCTCAGGGACTTGTGATGGGCACTCCTGGGAGCCCCAGAAAGAAGTCTGAAGAGAGAGCTACCCTGAACTGTGGCCCAGCAGCTTAGCATCTATCAACCTACTGCCTGGGGTCTAGATCTCCCCACCTCTCTTGGGTTTCCTAATGCAGGCCCTGGAGACTTGTGGCATGATTTCTCTCTCAAGCCTGCAATGCCATTGGAAGAGGAGTTATCAGGCCGTGGAGTCTCTCTGAGATGTCAGTCAGCAAAAAGCAGCCTCTGGCACCAGCCATCACTTCAGTGGCCTCTACAGATATCTCACATCTTAGGGATGGTGGTATTGAACCCAGGACTCCAAGGTGTGTGACAAGGTAACAACACGAATGCAGATTCTCCTTCTGTTATAGAATCAACTGACAAGTGTACTTTTCACAAATTAAACTCCCCTATCTAACTCCAAAGGTATTTTCTCTTTGATTTGCCTTGAATTATGAGGCTCTGGGGGCCCTTTCAGTGAGGGGATAAGCATTGGCTAGCAGACTCTCGGGGGTCATCTGATTCCACAGGGTGTGTACCTTTCACTGTTTTCATTCACTAGTTAATTTTACAACCCTGAAGGAATACAACTTAAGTTTTAGAAAACTGAGAGTAAATTATTCTTATCTAGAGAAATGCAAGTAGGTTGGTAGAAATGTGATTGATTTTCATCCTGTAAAACAAGTTAATGCCAAACATTTGACTTTATTGCATTGTAGGCTATTAATCAGTTTTCTATCTTTTTTAGTTGTTTGTTTTTGTTTTTTTTATTATTATACTTTAAGTTCTAGGGTACATGTGCACAACATGCAGGTTTGTTACGTATGTATACATGTGCCATGTTGGTGTGCTGCACCCACTAACTCGTCATTTATCTTTTTAGCAAATTTATTTCAGCACTCCTGATTGTGTGTGTGTGTGTCTGTGTGTGTCTGTATGTGTGTGTGTATTCTTCAAATTCTCCTTGAACTCATTTTAGCATCTTACTCATTCCCTAATTAATTAATGGATTAAGTAAAATTTTTGACATTTATTCATGTTACATTTGCATGTGAGTCATGATTTTACCTTTTTGAAAATTGTACTTTAGCATAACTTTTTGACTTAATGTTAACAGTTATTATATCATATTAGTAATCACTCACTATATCAACTTGTTTCCATTTTTTTAAAGAAAAGTGGCAAAAAAGAAAAAATCTGTTCATATTAGACTAAATTATGTGCTACAGAGTGTTAGAACAGAAGGCTTTTCTGTGGTTTCCAACTCATGATAAATAAGGGAAGAAGATATTAAGAGATATTCATATGTATTTTCCAGATATTTTTACGTATGTTGTCTAATTTATATCTCACAGCATCCTTGTGATATAACTGATATTGATTCCATCATTATTAGAAGACACTTATTCTATACCAGCCACTATTTAAGCTCTCTGCATGTATTGACATATTGCATTATTACAGTAACCTTATGAGATAGGCGCTATTATTATTCCCATATTTCAGATGAAGAAACTGATGCACCAGGAAGTTAAGCAACTTACCCAAGATCACACAGTATTTGGTGGATTCTGGATTCAAGCCCAGACAATTTAACCCCAGAGCCTGTGCTCCTTAACCACTTTTTATTTAATCCCTCTTTTACAGATGCAAAAACAGATGGCAAGTGGGGTTACTTGCCCCACATCACAAAGCATGTTAGTGGCAGTGCCAAGATTTACACCCAGGTCTGTCTGATTTTAAAGGCAAGCTTTCTCTGCTAGATCAAAAAGAGAGTAACAGAAACTGAGATTTGCCTCCAGCCTTTGCCCTATTGAAAACCCCATCGGATTTAGAGATAAGAAAAAAAAATAATCCATATGCTGTTCCTGCAAAGCAGTAAATCAGCTGGAAAAAAAGAGATGTTAGGTATTTGAACCTATAGAAAACACACACACACACACACACACACACACACAGCACTTTGCATCTTTCTCAAGGTATTCAGGTACCATGTTCTGCTGGATGCTTTATTTATCTGAGCTCTTGTCCTATTTCTTACCGTTATCCTGCAAGCCCTAGAGGGCGGCAACATTCCTGAAGGACCTAGCCCAGTTCCTTATGCAGAATAAGCTCAAATAAAGATTGTGGGATTGGGGCAGACTGGTGTTACATGGAGGTGGCCACTCAGCTGAGATCCTGAGCATCCTCAAACATGATGACTCCAGCAGAGATATCTGCCCATCACCCCACTGAGACATCAAGGAAAGGTGTTATTTACTGGGTGCTGGGGTGGGCAGCTGTAGGCCATGGTTTAGGAAAGTCCAAGATGGGGAGGAGTCTGGCTGGGATTATAAAGAAGAAAGAATTTGGAGGGCGGCGGGGGAGCAGGGGTGACGGTGGGGAGGAAGGAGTAGACTGAGCAGACAGAAAAGGAGAAACCCATAAAGTGAAACTGTTCAGCTAATCAGTTACAGGGGCCTGCTGCTTTAATACCGCACCCCTCCACCGCAGCTCCAGGGCGTCTTGCCTTTCCCTCTCCCCTCTGTCTCCTCAGCAATCTTCCACACTTCATACCCCACCCATTGTCACAAACAAGCCCCAGTAGGGCAATATTCCCCACCATTCCCAGCCTTCCCTTCTGAACAGGGCCAAATTAGGGCTTTACGCCCCAGGGCCACCCCTAGAAGCTCCTAAGCTGCCCCCTCCGCCCCTGCTGCAGGCTCTCTGACTGGCTCTGCATTGCAGCCTGCAGTCGCTGCACCTCCATGTGCTGCGAACTCAGCCCAGCTCTCCAAGCTCTGATCTGCACTGCGGTGCCGCCCCCGTATGTCTTCCCATTCTCCACTCTGCGCTACTGCTCGCAGCTTACATAAGCCCCGTGCACACATGCAGTGAATTCATCTCTGTCATTAAAACCCCGGGCGAGACAGTGAAAGCTGAAATGCTACTAGGTTGTCCTCCTCTCAGGATCTGTTAAATAGTCATGCCTTGAAACGACAAATCCAGCACAACAAATACTCTGTGACAGGTCAGAGAGGCAGCCTGATCTAACCATGGACAGCGAACTCTTCTTCCTAAGGAAATAGGGACACTTGAGAAGGAGGCCTGTGAGTCAGTGCTTTGACCTCTCTGCTAGCACAGCGCCTCACCCAACCTGCTGCGACAATCGCCAGCCTGGTAAAGCCAGCCAAAATCATCAAATCTACTTTGCCAAGAGAAATGAAGGACATACTGGTTTGTGCTAAATCTTCTCAATTACCTCACTTCATAGACTGACCTTGTCAGTAATTGCTTCCCGCCTGGCTTTACTAGAACGTTCTACAGTGAAAATATTAAGAATTTTCCCTGGGGCCATGGGCTAGTCCCAGTTTCCTGCTGGCGAGAGTGAATGGCGCCAACATCTGCTCCTTTTGCTTCTGACCAGCCACAGCCACTCTCTTGCTTCCCTGAGAGCCTTTCAAGTCTCACCCCGGGAAGCTCAGGCCCTAAAATATCTACAGTTCACCTTCATGTGGATTCTCCTTGTCTTACAGAGCAAAGACCATCAAGCCCAGTTCACCAATCCATCTGCCTTTGTTAGATGGAATTGAGCCACAGAATGTCTTTTTAGTGAGGACAAAGCATTTTATAGGGTTGGGTTCATCACCTGCAGAGGCAGGAAGAAGGAACTGCTTATAATCAACACAACATACCTAGGCTGGGAAAGCCAAAAAAGCCACATCACCCTCTGCCCAGGACTAACTCCTAAGTTTCCTATTTGCTGTGATCAATATCCCAACCCCGGCAGGATGCAGTTCTCAAAAGCTAGTCTTAAACATAGGAACAGAAAGGGTATGGATTCAGGGAGGGGAGCTAGTGAAGAAAATTAGGCCCATGGTAGGGTGATCAACCACCCCAGTTTTCCCTAGATTAAGGGGAGGACACAAACTTTCAGCCCGGAAAGTTCTGGGCAGACTGGGACAAGTTGGCACCGCAAAGCAAGGGTAGAGGTGGTAAAGCAATGTCTTCTTGGCAACTTGAGCTTTCAATTAAAAAGAAATATTTTTTTCTTCCCAAGTATACAAGAGAGTATTTGCTCCTTGGAGACTGGTAAGGAAGAGGACAACTCCTCATGAACATTTTAGAAACTTGATAAGCAGAACCTGATTGAGAATGTAAACAAGACAGCATTACGGGAAAAGATGTCAAGAAATCTAATGGACTAATAATGTTCAGGACATTTAGTCTTCAGCTATGTCTTGTTTATGCCAGTTAGAGTGGCATAAGTCATGAAAAATGACTCCATATCCGGGATGGCATCCCCACACTCCACTCCTGGCTGTCCCCATCCCCCGCCTGAAACTTAGAATAGTAACAGCCGCCTTCTACATGGCATTTACTGGGCACTGGACTTGGTCTCCTAGAAGCAGTCAGCTGCAACCTAATGGAAAGAGCCCTGATCTAGAAGTCCAGACACCTGAGCTCTATTTTCATCTTGGTACCCTCTGATTGTATGACCTTAGACAAGCACTAACCTTCCCTAAGCTATAAAATGTGGAAAACAGTTCCTGCTCCTCTCCCTACCCCCATTGTTGTGAGGATTAAATAGGTAGAATGGGCTTCCAATGATTCTTAAAGTCTTAGGCCCTGAACAACAATTCCCAGGATGTCTTAAGTCCTAGTTTCCCATACTGATTCACGTTGCGCCCCAGTATTGGGAGTCACTGGATCCACTCTAGATACTTAATATTTCGGTATCTTTTCCTTCTGCATCTTCATCTTAATGAATAGAGCACCTTGAACTCTGAAGTTAAATCTCTTTCCAGGCCTGTTTTGACACCCCAAACAATCATTCAGTCAGATATTCAGATGCCCAAGGTGGAGGTGAGGTGGAGGCCAATCTTAACCAGAGGCTAAATGTCCATAGTGACAGCTTACGTAAGGGCACCTGCAGATCAATGACCTCAGAACGATTTCCAAGACTTGAATTCCTAAGAGGATCAGCACTTGAACTCTGAGCAGGGAGTCTTAGGACTTGGGTACCAATGTTGGCTCTGCAACTCACTAAGTTCTCTAAACTTCAGCTTTATCATCATTAAAGCAGGGTCAGGGCAAGTAGGGGTCAAGTGGATTCAGGGAATACTGGATATTCTGCCCACTTTGTGGGGATAAGAGAATTAACTCAGATATGGCAAACCTTTGTAAACCATAAATGGAATACTATTTGTCTTAGTCCATTTAGTGTTTCTTTAGCAGAATACATGAGCTTGAGTAATTTATAGGGAAAAGAAATTTATTAACTCACGGTTCTATAGGCTGTACAAGAAGCATGGTGCCAGCATCTGCTTGGCTTCTGGAAAGAGCTTTAGAGCTGCCTCATAACATGATGGAGAAGGTCAAAGGGGAAGCAGACATCTGCAAACAGGCAAAACTCGAGGGGGCATCCTGGCTTTATAAAAACCCACTCCTGTGGGAACATTCCCATGAGAACTAGTCCATTCTGGCCAGAGGGAGAATCACTCCCTACCATGAGAACAGCACCAAGCCATTCATGAGGGATTTTCCTCATGACCCAAACACCTCCCACTAGGACCCACTTGCCAACACCAGCACCTTGGGGATGAAATTTCAACGTGAGATTTGAAGGGGACCAACTCAAACCATAGCCCCATTTAAATGTGAAAGATTAAAGTAATTGTTTTTTTATTAAGGTAAAACACATATAATAAAATTCGTAATTTTAACCATTTTAGATGAATAATTTAGTGGCATTAATTACATTCATCATGTTATGCAATCATCATTACAATCTTTCTCCACAGCTATTTAATCACACCTAACAGAAACTCTGTACCCATTAAACTATAACTCCCTATTACCCCTCCCTAGGCCACTGGTAATCTCTAATCTATGTTCTTTTTATAAATTTGCCTATTCTAGATATTTCATATAAGTAGAATTATACAATATTTGTCCTATTGTGTCTGGCTTATTTCATTGCATATAATGTATTTAGGTTTCATCCATATTGTAGCATATATCGAAATTTCATTGTTTTCGTGGTTGACTAATACTTTATTGTACATATGTACCACATTCGTTTATTAATTCATCTGTTGCCGGATCCTTAGGTTGTTTCCACCTCTAGCTATTGTGAATAATGCTGCAATGAATATTGACATACAAGTATATGTTTGAGTTCTTGTTTTCAATTCTTTTTCAGAGTAGAATTTCTTGGTCAAACTATAATTGTATGGTTAGCTCTTTGAGGAACCACCAAACTATAATATTTTCTATAAGGACTGCATCTTTTTACACTCCCACCAGCAATGCATGAGAATTATAGTTTTTCCACATCTCCACCAATACTTGTTGTTTTCTGGTTTTGTTTTATTATAGCCATCCTAGTAGATGTGGTATATAGATTTTTTTAAAAGCACATTCTAGTAATACAATCCTCAGACAAAAGCCCTCAATCAATGTATGTATCTGAATTGGGTATCAACTATACACAAATTGCTTCATTTAGAAAATGCTTCTTGAGTAAGGCACACTGTACATATGCATGGTTCAGGCAAAAGATGAGAAAGCTGGAAATAAAGATGGATGTAAAATTAAATAGGGAAATTTTTCCCAACCAATTGGACAGCAGAAAGACCATTTGCCAAGCGGTTATGAGTGATAAGAAACACTTCTGGGATTCATTGCCCAAGATATATCTATTATTTATTTAAGGTTGCTAGTCTATAAAGCTTATATCACCATCTTTACTCATCTCACCAGTAACTTATTAAATTATATTACCTTAATTTTTTGCTGTTATGCATTTTATGAGATGTACAAGGTACATACAGTACCATGGTGAAATCCTGCCTCTGTAAACTGCCCTGAGCCCACTGATGTATATCTCCATTAAAGTTCCCTGGAATGGCCAAACTGGGTTTTTTAATTTGAATAATGGAGGTTATATTCATTGTCTTCATTTCCTCTTTCTCAATTTCTTTGCTTCCTCATGTTTTAGTACAGTTTCATATTTCTTTTGTCAAGGAAAAGATATGAAACAAACCTTCAGGCTCACAACTTACCAGCTGCATTTGAGTGTTTATTCTCAGATTAATTAATGGCCAGACAGAGAGGCTGGCTAGGAAAGAAAGTAAAGTATGAGAAACTTCAGCCACTTGAAGTCCAAAATGAATGTGAAGCATCTCTGAAACTATAATCTATGTCAAAGGAAAATCAGACTATAATTAAAAGAAAGAAAGAAATAGGCCCTTATCCGCAACATTTTGTTTACCATGTAAAAGAGGAACACAGGCTTTCCAGGAAATAAGTAAATTGTGGATAAGTTAAGAACAGACATCATATCTTATATACCCCCAGGTGAGAGACTTCTATTTGTCTCTTTATATCTGTTCTTTACTTAACTCCTCTTATTTTTACATAGAATAAAGACTGAAATTCCCATACTTTCTTGCAGCTGAACTTACCTATATACTTGGGGTTATGCATGCAGCTTCTAGAAAATGTATTTTGAAGGAGGAAGCACATCTTTTTCTTCCCTTTTATTCTTCTTGCTGGATGGAAAGTGGATACAAACTTGAGAATTAAAAATAAAAAGAACCTGGGTTCCGGGGATTTCATACCAGCCTTGGCCTTGTTAACTATTGATTTTGTCCCTAGATGGCAGAGAAAAAAAAAATCTATCTAGTTTAAGCCAGTATTATTTTGGCTTTTTGGTCACTTGCAGTTAAACCCACTCCTTAGCCATATACCCATTCAACCTCTGGAAGAATACCTTGCAATCAATCAACAGCTGCAATGATCACAGTTACGAAGGACTAAACAGATATGTTGGGGCTGTTGCCATTCTCACATTTTTGGAAGGCTCAGTGTTTTGGGTCTCAAGGATATAGCAGAGAGAATTGGGGCATGATGTCTTTTAATATGGTGAACAGAACATCCTGAGGGAAATACACACCCTTATATACATACACATGCACACACATATAAATATATATATGCATGCACGCACACATAAATAAAATGTCTCAACAGATGGATAAAATACCATTCAGTGGAGAGTGCAGTGACTAGGGTACAAATACAGGCACTGTCACTGGATGGTGGAAGCATAAATTGGTGTGATCTTTGGGGAAGAAATTTGCCAATATGTATCACAGCCTTCTCTAAGGAGAGAATGTGAACAAAGAGTGATGGCCAAAATTTTCACTGTAGCAGTAGATATACAGAAAGTTTCTGAACCTAAGGGTTCAAACAATAAATGCATGTGTTGTGAAGTGTCAGAGCTGGCAGTTAACTGGAGTGTTTTTTCCAATGAGTTGATTTTCATCAAGGAAAGAGTTTCTCAGAGGTTGGGCATCAAGTGATAGAGATGAGTAGACAGCAGACAATGAGACAGCTGCCTCCGACCAGGCCCATAGATCAGTCTAGCCACGAGGGAGAAAGAATCACCCTCAGACACTAAAGAAGCTGTTTCCATAAATGAGACATAGAGGCCTGAAAACTCTGTTTAGCACTCAGGGAAGAAGTTAGAAGACTTAGTGCAGAGCATTCTTCACTTGGTGAAGAACCTTGATTGGGTTCAGCACAGACGGATGAAGATGTGCCTTGGCAACCTGAGGGTCTGCAGCTTTGGGAAGATAAGGAGACCTAGCCTAGGGAGACAAGCTAGCATCACCATGCCAGGTGCCAGCATCTGTGGTAGTGGGGAAGTGCTGCCCTCAAGCGGCTGTTTGGACAGTAAGCACCAGCAGGGAGCCAGGAGTGGAAGAGCAGAACATTTGTGAGCTCACCTGGGATTATCTTAACCACACACTCCAATTTCAGTTCTGCCTGGGTCATATGCCCACCTGCATATTCAGTTCTCCCTGGGAGAACTGAAATTGGGTGTGTGGCTAAAATATATATGCAGGTGGGCATATGAGCCAGTGGAATGTGTAGCCACAAACTAGGAAACAACCTAAATGCACAATGATAGAAAAAATCAGGTAAATTATGGTTTGTCTCATAACCTGTGAGCCTGATATTATCTGTGGATGTTCAGTATCCTTTCTGTCCTTCTAAGCTTTCCCCTTGTACGACAGGGGCTGAAAGCATGGAAATCACGTTTCTCAAGTGCCTGTTTGACTATCACTGGGGTGGCACTTTGTGAAGTTTGCAAAGCAGAAGAAAAAGGTGGGCCATTGCTTCTAGTAGAAGACCTAGGCATGTGTCTGGGTATCAGCAAATGACTGATGTGGGGCTTTGTCAGCAGCTCCCAGGTGCTGCAAGCAGCTAAGCTCAGAAGTAGTGATATCACTGCAATATTTGTGTTTCTAGATATAGAGCCATCCTGACCATTGTTTCCTTCCAATGGGAGGCATATATAAAGGTTGTATAAGCCTTATTCCCTGTGTCAAATTCCTTTACAGTGAAAAAAACTTAGAGTGGCTTCTATTTTCAGAACCAAAACTTAAACTTAACTGATACAGCACAGCCTGTTGGTTAAGGCCCTGAACTCTGGTATCATTTAGACTTAGTTCAATCCCAAGATCTGTTTTAAGTGTAGTGAAACCTTGAACAAATTCCCTCACCAAACTGCCCAGTTTCTTCATCTGCAAAATGGGTTCACGAACATGACTACCTTGTAGGACTGTCACATGCTTTAAATTACATTATATATATTAGCATCCATAAACATTAGATATCATTATTGAATATTGCATAATAATTGCATTAAAATAGTATAATAGTAGATGGAAAGGGAAGAAAAAACTCCATGTACAGTATAATCTCAACTACATGAAATACACCAATGGAAAGATAGCAAAATATTCTCTCTCTAGGGTTTACATATGATTCTATTTTCTTCTGTATTTTTTTGTATTTTTAAAATGATCTACAAGAAGTATTATATACAATTTTATAAAAGGAATAACATATAATGCTATTAAAATAGCCTACAGTGAAGTTACATAAATATACATTCAAACCTCAGCATCACTCACAAATTCAATGCCTCATGCAAAGAAACACACTCAAATAATACTGTTTCCTTGGTATCTAATATTCATCATCTTTCTAAAGTTTTTTTCCTATCAGCCCAAGACCAAGTAAATATTGTGATAACTTCAGATCTGGGAACAGTAAACCCCCAGGTCAGGGAATTTGCAAACAGTGAATTCTGGAGGAAGCAAATATGTTTGTGGAATTATTCTGGGGAGACTGCTTCATTCTTACCACAAATGGGAAATGACTACTTCTACGGCAGCTGTGATATTCCATTCAGGAGAGGTTTGTTTCAGAGGTGTCATTGTTTTTGTTAGCCCTTATATTATTTTCATTAACTCTGACAGTCAGTTCTGCAAGACTTGGAAAGCCATACTTTCAGGTTTATGCCTTCTTTCATCACAGCATAATTATTAATAGTGCCCCCTTTTTCTTTTGAAAATGTCTGGGTTTAAATAATTATGCACATATATGTGTACCCAATTCAAGACCTGCCCAAATAAGAGCGAACCTTTGGCTTTTTAATAAAGGTCTGTATATAGCATAAAATTGCTCCTTAGCATAAAACCGCACCTTAGCATAAAACTGCTCCTTAGTTAACTACCCCTAAAGAGCATCTGTTTTGTTTTTGGATGAGCTTCCTGGCTTGAGAAGTTGCAGCCCACTTCCAGCCCACCTGAAAGCACCATACCTTATATATATGTTTTTTTTCTCCAACTAAAATACCTCTTGGGGCACTGTCCTCAAAAATGAGTATTTTATTTAAGAAAATAATAGCTTCTTGAATATCTGTATGCATATTTATATCTATGTAGCATGCCCGCCTGCTAAGAAATTCCAAGCACTGTAACCCCACAATCATGTCTGTCTCTTCTCTGTATCACCAGAGACTCACACAGCAGCAATACGTAGAAAGTCAACAAACTTGAACTGAATTGAACCAAACTTGCTGTGAGTTACCAATAAAGGGATGATAGAGGAATCATCTTTGGTCTTATCCATTAATCATATTCATAGATACTGTTTCCCGATTTATCTTGAGAATAAATGTTCTGGTGGGAATTTTTATTTTTTAATTTCCTCCTTGTGATTTCATTGCACTTGTAATTGGGTCAGCATACAGCACAACTATCATCCATCAAATGAGTCATTGGGCTGAAATAAAAGATGGTTAATACAGAGACGTTGCCTTTGAGCTTATTAAGTAGTGCAGAAGATAAAATATATGTGTGGCATGTTTTTTTACTTGTTGATGCATGATCTGTATAACCTATAACATGAAACTTCATTCTTCTCCCATTACCTGTGGTTCCTTTCTTTGCCTCTCTACATGAGCATGTGGACTTTTCAGCTTCGAGATGGAGTACTAATTTATATGAGGAAGGCATAAGGATGCTCATTAGACTGTAAAGGTGATGAAGCCTTTCCCTAGAATGTCCTGCAAGCATTCATGGAAAGCTCAACAACGAGACAGTTCCTTCATAACAAGTGCTAGATGAGTGCTACAGGATCTTTTTATTTTTATTTTTATTTTTTATTTATTTATTTATTGAGACAGAGTTTTGCTCTTTTGTCCAGGCTGGAGTGCAGTGGCACAATCTCGGTTCACTGCAACCTCTGCCTCCCGGGTTCAAGCAATTCTCTTGCCTCAGCCTCTCCAGTAGCCGGGATTATAGTTGCCTGCCACCAGGCCCGGCTAATTTTTGTATTTTTAGTAGAGACGGGGTTTCACCATGTTGGCCAGGCTGGTCTCGAACTCCTGACCTCAGGCAATCCACCCCCACATCGGCCTCCCAAAGTGCTAGGATTGCAGGCTTGAGCCTGGCCCAGTGCTACAGGATCTTAAAGGGAAAAGAGAGAAAAATGGGCTTCTGAGTTAAAAGGAGAGGACTCGTGGAGTATGTGAGGCATGAACTAGGTCTTGGATAATGAGAAGAGCAAGAGGATTGCTCTTCTGGACAGGACCGCATACTATGCAGATGGATAGCAATTTCTGCTAGAGCTTTAGGCCCCTACCAGAAATTCTGGAACCCCTAATGGAGCGCAAAAGCAGCAGGATAACTCCATAGTTCAGAAGTAGAGGAGTCATGTGGACATGACTTAGGGATGTCCCAGTGACGACCCGTGTGGAACAGTGGGTACCTGTGTGCACCAAGGTCGGGATGAGATCTTGTCAGGAAGTGTCAGCTTTACTCACATCGCCTGAGGCTTAGACTCATGTCTAGGGCTAGAATGGCAGGAGGAAGAGGAGGCTCCAAATTGAGTGATACTACATTGTTCAATCTTAATGAAATGGGCTTGAAAATAACAGTAAGTAGAGATTTGGAAAACAAAGAAAGTTGTTTATTGCACACTTTTGCTTGTCGACTGAAATATATATTTGCTATATATGACTCTCTGACGATCTCAAAAAATGGCAAATTCACCAGCCGTGTGTGCTACTGGCTTGCGGAAGGAATAGGAGAGGCCCTTAGCTCCATGGTCCATTATCAGTACTGCTATGCATGGGACTTATCTGCATAGTTTGCCTTGCAAGAGAGGGCGGGGCAGTAGGCTTCAAGTCACAGAGCAAGATCAGCCTGAATACTTTCCTTTTGTAAAAGTGCACTGGATACAAAAAGTTGTAATACAATTTGAGCTGCAAAATTGGACAGTAAATTTCAGAAGAGCAGCAGCTTTACCTGTCAGATTGTTAACTTACCATTTGCCTCAGCTCCTCCTGAAACAGATGAACAATTTTTCCTGTCATGCTTAATTTTTACATTTCTGTTCCCAATCTAAGCATGAAAGAGGAGGTGTTACAGCGGGTAAAATGAAAAAGGATAGTGGGACAGCACGCATTCCAGAAATCAGCACGTATGAGCCCTTTATTCATATAACCCATTGTCGTTGGGTATATAATCATACATTGTCAAAAATAAGTGCGTATTTTTTGTTTTTGAAGAAAGTTTGCCTTAATGCATTCTTTATTACATCGAATTTATGTGCCTGTCTTTCTTGCCAATCTCAAGTTTGTTAGCCAATTTCCTACATGAAGGGACCCTGCCACGTGGAAGGCAAAGGCCTGCCAGGAGAATGAAATAGCAGCAGAACTGACCTGCTCTCAAAAATAAATTGCAAACATCAGCCTGGAAAACAGGCAGACTGTGTCATCATAAATCCCCTTTTCTCAATTCTCTTGAAATAAGACTTGGCCAACCCTGTTCAAAGCACCAATGAATCATTTTGCAGGCATCTCCTGGGTGGAGATAAAAATCTCACTAAAATCAGAATTATTGAGTAGCATTTATGATTTGTCCCTTTCCCAGCATCTCAGGGTCACAATGGAACCTACCAATCATAGCAACTGGCCACTTACTCACTGCAAGTGAAGGCAAAGGGTTTCCATTACATTGAGGAAGGACAGAAATTGAAAATGTCACCTCACATTTTTTTATTTCATTGTTTTTTCTTTTTCTTGTGGTGGTAGATGAAGTTGTAGATGAGGAAAGGGTCAGCCTCTGAAAGAAGCTTCCAGGATTGCTTCAAAGAAAAATCAGTAATGGAGACGTTTTATATTAGCTATAATACAATTTTATTTTGTCTTTTTATTTCTTCAATCAAATTAATCAATAGTAGAATCTTTAATCTCTGGTTTTATAACACTTAATATTTTTAGAGGAAAGTATGAAATTACATATGATCCGAATTCAATTTTTAAGAAATCACAGATGCATGAGGGGAAAGCAAAATAGAAATAGTAACAACTCCATGAAATCTGCGGATTATAAGATCATTGATTTTTTTTTTACTATTGTGCATTCTCTAGGTTTACTATTATCATAATTTTACCTTTTACATTTTGAGGGGGATAAATTTGTAAGTACTGGTGAGAAAAAAATGCTTGAAAACCGTATGCTCTTTAATAACTATGGCCTACTGGGATACGCAGAACCGACTGGAAGCATGATCAATGAGAACTAAGACTGAAAGGAATCTGTGGTTTACATCAGACTGAGTAACTTGGGTCTAACCCAGTTGAGTCAAAAGTGATAGGAAATGGAATGTGCCTAGGTCTAGGTTCTACCCATTCTTTGTGAAGGTCCCTATGCTCATAATATGAATTTTTGCCTCAGCTTTTGACTAGATGAGATTCTATTGTCTGATCTGATGGAACAGAGGCATAATGAGATGTCAGCAGGTGTTCCTTTATGGTGGAGGTGGCAACATCCCTCCCACTAAACATCTACTTCCATCCCCTGATCCACAACAGTGCCAGTGAGGCTGAGGGTGGGGTGGATTCAGAAAAATTGAGAGAAAGAAGAAAAAACTTACACAGGATCCACAATTGGCACTGAGATGTATGCAGAAATTGCTAAAGGACTCCCTTTGCTTTAGGGACTGGGTGGAAGAGGTTGTCACTGAAGTCAGGTTGCAGTGAGAGATTGTAGGGCCATGGGACAGAATCTGACATTTTTAAAAAGAACTCCGTTATGACGAATAGACTCAGCAACAGGGTCTCAAAGTGGGAGGGGAGTCACAGTTTCTACATTCTTTATGACAAAGGTGTTTGGAAATTGCCTTAACTCAGCTGCCCTGATATAGACGCATGAGGCTAGGAGAAAAGGGACTATGGAATTTACTGAAAAATGATCCTCTCTTTAACATGTCAGGACTCAAGCAATTCTCTTGTGGGACCCTCCCAATTCCTAACAACTAGAAGGAGTGCACATTCTCTTTCTTATATCCAAAGAGCATCAGGAGTCCACGTCAATTGCCAAGGGTCTACACCATGTGATGGATTCAAGCAGGAGAAAACCAGCACTCAGCTTGGCACATACCTCACAGAATATGGAGGAATAGAGGTTCCACTAGCAATGATGCCAGCTGGCTCCTACAGCAACAGAGGCCACAGGGAGATACAAGCAGGACTTTCAAGGGCAGGTGTAAAAGGTCACTGGAGAAGTTACAGAAATACCCGGGGAAAGGGACTTAGCAAGAGGTTCAGGTGTGGCATTAATGCCTGGCAGTCCCAGCATTAACACTGCTAGGACAATATTATAATTAAAAGCTGATGATATCTGGGACACTAGGGAATATAACATCAGAAAATCGAGAATTCGAATTGTCTCTGTTTGCAGATGACATGATTGTATATTTAGAAAACCCCATCATCTCAGCCCAAAATCTCCTTAAGCTGATAAGCAATTTCAGCAGTCTCAGGATACAAAATCAATGTGCAAAAATCACAAGCATTCCTATACACCAATAATAGACAAACAGAGGGCCAAATCATGAGTGAACTCCCATTCACAATTACTGCAAAGAGAATAAAATACCCAGGAATACAACTTACAAGGGATGTGAAGGACCTCTTCAAGAAGAACTACAAACCACTGCTCAAGGAAATAAGAGAGGACATAAACAAATGGAAAAACATTCCATGCTCGTGGATAGGAAGAATCAATATCATGAAAATGGCCATACTGCCTGAGGTAATTTATAGATTCAATGCTATCCCCATCAAGCTAGCATTGACTTTCTTCACAGAATCAGAAAAAACTACTTTAAACTTCATACAGAACCAATCCTAAGCAAAAAGAACAAAGCTGGAGGCATCATACTAACTGACTTCAAACTATACCACAAGGTTACAGTAACCAAAACAGCATGGTACTGGTACCAAAACAGATATATAGACCAGTGGAACAGAACAGAGGCCTCAGAAATAATGCCACACATCTACAACCATCTGATCTTTAAGAATCTTGACAAAGACAAGCAATGGGGAAAGGATTCCCTATTTAATAAATGGTGTTAGGAAAACTCATCAGAGTGAACAGGCAACCTACAGAATGGGAGAAAATGTTTGCAAATCTATCCGTCTGACAAAGGTCTAATATTTAGAATCTACAAGGAACTTAAACAAATTTACAAGAAAAAAACAACTCCATCAAAAAGTGGGCAAAGGATATGAACAGATACTTCTCAAAAGAAGATATTTATGCAGCCAAAAACATGAAAAAAAGCTCATCATCACTGGTCATTAGAGAAATGCAAATCAAAACCACAATGAAATACCATCTCATGCCAGTTAGAATGGCAATCATTAAAAAGTTAGGTAACAGGCTGGGCGCGGTGGCTTACACCTGTAACCCCAGCACTTTGGGAGGTCAAGGCAGGCAGATCACAAGGTCAGGAGTTTGAGACCAGCCTGCCCAACATGGCGAAACCCTGTCTCTATTGAAAATACAAAAAATTAGCCGGGTGTGGGGGTAGGCGCCAGTAATCCCAGCTATTTGGCAGGCTGAGGCAGGAGAATGGCTTAAACCCGGGAGGCAGAGGTTGCAGTGAGCCAAGATCGCACCACTGAACTCCATCCTGGGTGACACAGCAAGACTCCATCTCAGACAACAACAACAACAACAAAATCAGGAAACAACAGATGCTGGAGAGGATGCGGAGAATTAGGAATGCTTTTACACTGTTGGTGGGACTGTAAACTAATTCAACCATTGTGGAAGACAGTGTGGCAATTCCTCAAGGATCTAGAACTAAAAATACCATTTGACCCAGCAATCCCATTACTGGATCTATACCCAAAGGATTATAAATCATTGTACTATAAAGATACATGCACATGTATGTTTACTGCAGCATTATTCACTATAGCAAAGACTTGGAACCAACCCAAATGTCCATCAATGATAGACTGGATAAATAAAATGTGGCACATATATACCATGGAATACTATGCAGCCATAAAAAAGGGTGAGTTCACGTCCTCTGCAGGGACATGGATGAAGCTAGAAACCATCATTCTCAGCAAACTAACATAGGAACAGAAAACCAAACACTGCATGTGGTCACTCATAACTGGGAGTTGAACAATGAGACCACATGGACACAGGGAGGGGAACATCACACACAGGGGCCTGTTGGGGAGTGGGGACCTAGGGTAGGGATAGCATTAGGAGAAATACCTAATGTAGATGACAGGTGGATGGGTTCAGCAAACCACCATGGCACATGTATACCCACGTAACAAACATGCACGTTCTGCACATGTATCCCAGACCTTCAAGTATAATACTATAAAAAAAGGAAATGGAGAATTCATGTACCAGTTTTTATTCCTCTGATGATTATAACTTTATAGCTAATAGCTTTACATAAAGAAAATATAAGTTCACAGCCACAGAAGGAGAACTAACTTGAACCAGCCATCTCACCACCAAAATGTGTAACTCTGAGGAAAACTGATATTTTTTTTTAGTTGCTTGGTGAATATTCTTGAAGACCTGTGCATGTGAGTGTGTGGGTGTGTGTATATGTGTAAGAATGTTTCTGTGTGTTTCGTGTCCCAGGACATATTTAGTGCCATTTAAAACAAACCAAAACATTAATATGCTTAAAAGTAGATTTAAAGTAATGCAAATGCCAAGCCACAACAGATTTTAGTTAAGCCAAAGAATTAATTTAAAAAGTAAGAGATCCAGACCTCGAGAACCTCTACTGCTGACTGTGAAAGGGAGCTGCTTTGTACCGGGCACCTGGCAGAGGTTTTGCTTCCCATACTTCATATACAGCGAGTCTGAAAACAGATTAAGCATCCTCCTTGCATTTTATTGCTATTTCCAAACTGGTATTTCTCCTTTGCCCTGACCTTCCCTACACAGAGACTTTGAAGATAAGATCTTGAGGTAATACTATCAGAAACCAGATTCTTCTCCTGTTGCAGCCCTCACCAGAATCCAAACATCCTGGCCTTCATTATTTGAATATTTTAGCATGTGGTTCTAGTCTCTCCATCGTTACTTCTAGTATAATTCTTGCTGATTTCACTATCCATGCAGACTATTTGTTTTTAAATATTGGTCTGATCTCTTCTTTCCACCCTATTTCAGATCCTATTTCAGTCCCAAATATGATCATGTTTACACCATCTCTTCTGCTAACCATCCCAGCCACTATCGTCTCTTGCATGGATTATTTTAATAGTCTAACTGGAATCTCTCATGACCATACATTGTCATCACCAATGCATGGCATCTCATGCATTACCTTGGTTCCTGGCCAGCACTCCCTATCTTTGTACCTCCTTCCTTCTTGTATCTTAATCCCAACAATTCTTCAGCCCCACTAAGTCCCCAGATATTTTGACTTTACCACCTTTGCACTGACTGTCACTCCCTAACATCCTCACTCACCTCCTTTCCCAGCTTAGCATTACTAACTCCCTTGCATACACCGAAAATGCCCTTGCTCCTCTCCCTCCTTCAGTCTAACCACATTTCCCTAGTTCTTAGCTCTGTCATCTTCTAGATGTCAATTTCTTGCTTTCTTCTTTCTTTCCAAGCTAACAATGCATTTCTTTCCTCCTTTCCACTCTCAGCTGATGACCCTGGAAACAGTAAGATCCATCAAAAGCAAGCCCCCTCATGCTCCAACCACCAAACCTTCCAACCCACATGAAGCTCTCCTGATAAATTCCTCTACTTTTTCTACATTGACAGTGGATCAGCCATCCACTATCCTTTCTACAGGCTCTTTTTCACTGGTTTTGGTAAGGATGTAGAGAAACCTAAAACTTTACACGTTGTTTAAAGGTCAAGTAAAATGATATGGTCACTTTGGAAAACAGTTTTTCACTTTCTTAACAAGTTGAACACAGACCTACAGTAAGACCCAGCAATTCCACTGCTAGGTATCTACCCAAGAAGAATGAAAACATATGTCTTCACAAATACTTGTACATGAATATTCACAGCAGCATTATTCATATTAGCCATAAAGTAGGACTTTCCAAATGCCCATTTACTGGTAAATAGATGAACAAAATGTGGTATATTCATGTAATGGAATACTATTCAGAAACAAAGAAATAGACTACTGCTACATGGTACAACATAGATGGGTCTCAAAAATAGAATGCTAAGTGAAAATAGGCAGGATTCAAAAGACTACATATATCAATTCCATTTATATGAAATGTCAAAGAAAAGCAAATTTATAGGGACAGAAAGGAGATTAGTAGCTGCCTGGGACTGGGAGTGGGAGAAAGAATTAAATGCAAATGGGAATGAGGGACCTTTTGGGAGTGATGGAAATGTTCTGAAACTGGCTTGTGGTGACAATCACACAGCTCTGTAACTGTGCTGAAAACATTAGTTGTTCATTTAATGTGGATACATTTTATGGTATATAAATCATAGCACAACAATGTTGTTGAAAATACAGACCCAAAAAGTCCCAAATAAGATCATTTTTACACCATCTCTTCTGCTAAACATCCCAGCCACTATCATCTCTGGCCTGGATTATTTTAATAGTCTAACTGGAATCTGTTTTTAGCCTTGACTCCTTAGAATTTACTCTTTATATGGCTAGCAGAAAAACAAATTGCATCATGGCTTCACTCAAACAGATCCAGTGGTTCCCCCAGATAAACCCAGAGTCCTTCCATGGCCAACAAAGCCCTGCAATGCTCCACGAGCTCACTGAGTCTCGTTATATGACTCTCCTCTCTGTCACCAGTCCTAGTCATATGGGTCTTCTTGCTGCTCTTCAGCACATCAATCATATTCCTGCCTCAGGACCTTTGCATACTCCTCCCCTCTACAACCAATATTCTTCCCTGAGTTATCTTCTTGGCCACTCTCTCACTTCATTTAGGTTTCCTGCGTATTATCAGAGAAGACATCCCCGACCACATTCTATTTAAAGTAGAGCACTGCTCCTTCCTCCCTTTACCCCCACATCATCCCTATCCTATTACCTTGCTTTTTTTTTCTTTGTAGTATTCATCAC
Source organism: Hylobates moloch (assembly GCF_009828535.3). Lineage (NCBI taxonomy): Eukaryota > Metazoa > Chordata > Mammalia > Primates > Hylobatidae > Hylobates > Hylobates moloch. The sequence goes on from NW_026652283.1 coordinate 65,316,079, forward strand.
CTCCTGGCACACTTTGATTGATGTGTGTGTGTGTGTGTTGTGTGTGTGTTGTGCACTTGTGTGTAGTTCCCCATGACCACCCCATCTACAAAGTTCCATGAAGACAGGGTCTTGCCTCTTGTCTATTTGCTCATCACTATATCTCATTTGATTCCTACAAGCACCATGTAAGTTAGGCCATCTTATTTACAGAGAAAGACAATGATGCTCAGGGAGATTTAGCAGTTTATTAAAGGTCACTCTGCCAATGATTTTCCAAGCCGGAATTTAAGGCCATGATGTCTGACACCAATGCCATGGAGCCACACTCACTACACCAAGTCCTACACTGACTACACCAAGAGAGCATGCCAAGAAAAGCAGTCAAACCAAATCCCATTGAACAAAGTTTTGTTTATTCTCTTCCTCTGAAATCCTAGAAAATGGTCTTAATGATTTTGAATTCCTTGATTTTTTTTTACATCAGCAAGATCTGTGTAGTACTAAAATAGGAAGTGCAGTTGCAATGCTGGCTTCCCCACACTTGTTCCATCCTGTAGAGAAGCCAACCCTGAAATAAATCTATAACCTGAAATAAATACATTTCCTATAACCTGAAATAAACACATTTCAGAAAAATTAAAAATTCCAAGCACTTACATAAATCCAATTTAACATTAAGATTAGAAGTGTAGGAATATTTAAGATGTATGATACCAATTCATCACAATCTCTTTCTTCCTCCAGAGCATAATCTGTTACACCTCTTCATAGTAATCCATGTGATTTATTTGTGTAATCAGTGGATAGCTACGCCTTTTTAAATTGTGTCTGTGCTCAAAAGCTGTACCCACAAAATGTAATCAAGAAAAGAGTAAAATATTTATTTACACTAATGCCCATCTCAATGTCAAAAGACTCTGTTTTTACAGTTTCCTTTCTTCTATATCTTCTTTTATATTTTAGAAATCTTCCCAAGATACACAGGTACTTATGAACCCAGTTGTGACCCCAGGACTCTCTAAGCATATCAGTGCCAGAGAGAATGAAACGAACAAGGAAAGGTGGTTCTCAGAGCAATTGACAGCATAATCCACCTCTCTAAAACACACTGGGAAAACTGTTACTAACTCCTATGATGTGCCTATCCTTTTCCCAAGTTCTGAATATACAGAGATGGTGCTGTACAAAAGATAACGCTGCTCCAAGAATCATACCAATTACCCAGAAAGACAAGCAAGCATATCCTCCCTAGTCTCTTCTCTTGAGTTCCAGAAGGTGAGGAACAAGAGGATGGAGCTGAGGCATCCATCACTAAAGTCATCACTATGGTTTCTATTGGAAGCAAGAATAAGTATCCTACAGCCAACCATCTCAACCCCAGGCAGGAGCTCAGCACAAACCTAACATGATGCTTAAAAGACAAATGCATCATGACGTAATTATGGCCGATGGGGGCAAAACTGATTCCATATTTCAGGCTTGCTGTTGTATACCAATCCAAAGCCGTCACCAAGGAGAGAGAAGCCTTTCTTTTCTTAATCTGCAGCTGTCTTTACAACTTTAAGTTATTTGCAGAAAATTTATACAGAATCTTTGTGGTTCCTCCTGCAAGACACTGTTAGAAAGTGTCTTTAGTCAGAGTCTGCTGTGAAGGTTGTCGGCAATGGTAGCAGGGCACAGAGTCCAAGCCTGGACATCACTCATGCATCCTTCTTCAACAAGAGCATAAGGGAAACACTACATTTGCACATAAAACACTGAATCACATCTATTTGACAGGAGCTGGAGTTAGAAATCATTCATCTCGAACTTATCCTTGTGGATAACCCCCAGTCTCTTCACGGGCTCTGGATTTGGCTGTGCTAACCGAGGGTGATTTGTCTCCTCATCATGACATTTTGACTTCTGTGACTATATTTCGGGTCATCAGAACTTTAAACACAGAATATTTACTGGTGTCTTGAGAGAAAACACAGTGCAAGAGTCACTGTAGTTTTGCTTGTGGTTAGGAAAACCTACCCCATCGAATTTCAGAGAAAGCTAAGAATTTGGCTTGAGGAAGAGATCACAAATCAATTAGAAAAGGTTTATCGATTGTCTCCACTGTTCAATGCAGCCAGGGATCTGTTTTACACAGAATGGACACTCAATAAGTGTTTGTGGGTGTGTTTTGTTTACATCTTTTCTAATTACAAAAATTAGAAAACTCAGTACAGAACATTTGAAACACACAAAAGAAAGAATTCTGGCTGAGTTTACATGGCTCTGTGGTCTGTAAACTTTGCAACCATTCCCGCCCTTCTTCCTACCTCATCCCGCCTGCCTTTGGCTATGAAGTTTTAGTGAATTAATGCAAGTAAAAATGTTTTTAAAAGGACATTTGTAAACAGGAGCCTTTGATGTTGTTTCAGCAGAGTGTACTGGGATCTTTTCATTTTCATGCAACGTTTCTATCCTTGTTGACATTGCTTCTTAGCATTTGACAAGATAGATGGAGAAACACTTCATTGATTAGAAGGAAAAAAACTTCCAAGCACTTAATCTTTCATCTTTTCCTATAATGCTTTTTATTCTTGGAATTACACAGGTGATCATGATTAATATTATATAAACTTCACAAAATTAATTTTTCAAAATGAATGTGACTAGAAATTGGCCATCTTCCTCCATTTCTAGCCACCCTAAATCTTCCACCTTTAGAATTCAGCTCTCTCAATTTTGTCAGATTTAACTCTCCTATGTTCTCAATGAATTCCAGTCTTAAACATGATCCATCATGATTAAGAGAGGAAACTAAACAATGAATTCCTTTCAACTTTTTTATTGACATATAACATATAAATCAAAAAAGTACACATATTATAAGTTAACGAATACGTGAATTTTCATGAACTGAACAGGCCTATGTAAGCAGCACCCAGATCAAGAAACAAAATCTCAACCACAGTAAGCAACTCACTTGTGAATTTAATGTTCCTTTCCAATGCCTTTTTTACTAAATGTTACAAATCTGGTAGATGGAATGTAAACTTTTTAGTATATTCACATTCAGTTATGTAAATATAAGTTCTAATTCAAGCATACAGAGCACAGTTCCATTGACACACATCAAAGGATTGCTGATCTCAATGAGGCGTAGCCCATCTAACCATTAGATTCCTCTGCTGTTGTCAACTGAAATATTCAAATAATTCTCATTCCTCAAGACCCAAGACAACTTCTTCCAAACATGCCACAACATCTGAATGATGTAATGAATGAATAAGTTAGGGAATTCCAGTGAAGGGAGAAAAATAATTACAAAAATGATGAAAACAATCATTACACTACACTAATAACCAGTTTGCCTATTCTGTTTGTAATAAAAAATATACACTGGGGCCTGTATTAATTCAGCCCAGGTTAAAGTTAATGGTGTGGATTTATAAATAACCACTTTTCCCTCTCAACTCATTTAATGTGGACATGTTTCAAGGCCTGACAGTACAGCTGTTTCTTAAAGGTGCCCTGAGGTACAAAACGAACCTTCTTCCCAAAGTATAAGCTACCCTGGTGGTGTCATTAAGGATAAGGAAGACCGTTTGCTCTGGGTTTCTCTGCTCATGACTACGTGTCTTGGGCCTGCAGCCCACTGGCAAAAGACCTGCTTGTCTGTAACATGGATCCCCTGAGGCACCCAGGATGCTCAGCCTCAGCTGAGCAGCTCCAGCAATTGTCTGGATGTCCATGATTTGTCGCGATTTGCATTTCCTACTGGGGTGGGCACAGGTATGTGATTCAGTGATGAGGCCAACCACAGAAAGTGATTCTAAATGAACTAGATTAATTCAGCTATGAGATAAATTACTCAAATACTACTTACATCTCAATGGAACTCAAGTTTTCTCCTAAAAAATTTTAACTCTTCAAAATGCCTACAAGAGAAAGTTAATTCTTCAGCCTCAAGGACCCGTTCCTAAGTCACCTTTTCATTCGTGTCAGCATACAGCCATGAATTGAGCAAAAGTGAGCCTTGCTTTCATGGAGTTTATAGTCTAATAGAAACAGCAAATTGATCAAATAATTAACAAAAATATCTTGGTCTCTTCCACCTTCACACCTTTTTGCCTACATTACCTCTCCCATTTGCTTTGGCTTTTAAATTAACTCACCCTCCATGGCCCAGTCAAAATCTCTTTATCCATGACACAAACCTTCACTGACCAACTCAGTCAGCCTACAGGCTTTCTCTGAGCCCCATATGCTATGGACCATACCAGAGTCACTGAATGATCTAAGGGCAGCTTACACGAGCCAGCTTACAGCACAATGCAGACATCAATAACTGATCATAGCACTCCCTGCCGAGCCAGGAAGTAACGTCAAGGTCTGACTCAACACAGAAAGTCCACAGCCACTACCAATCAATTGGAGTTGATATTATGAAAGAACTGTACTGTCATCCTCAGTCTGCTCCATTTACTAGGCAGTTATCAGTGACCTCTGACTTTCACTGTCATCATATCCTCACGTGTAGGTGTTACCTCTACAACTACAATGTAATACATAAGTTGCAGGGACTGGATCTTATGTTCCTTTTACTAGTTCTAATTCAGCAACTGTGTGTTGAGCACAGACCGTAGGAAAGCCCTCTTGTAGATGCTAAAGGAAATACAGAGATTAATAAGACATAGTTCCTGCTTCCAAGAACTCCTGATCTTTTTTTGAGGGATGAGAAGTTTACAAATATCTACAATTCAGGGAAGAATAAAATGAACGCCAAAAGAAAGTCCTCGAGGTTTGGAAAAGCCATAAAATCAGATCTGCTTCAAAGGACAAGGAAGGTTTCTTGGAGAAGGTAGCATCTGAGATGGATGCTGATGATGGCAGAAGGAAGAAAGAGGAGGCAGAGTGTTGCTTTCCAGGCATAAAGAAGAGCCTAAGCAAAGCCACTGGAAGAGGGAAGTTAGGATCCATCAAGTATTCTGGTTTGGCCCCAAGAATACTTAGTACGTTGTCTTATTCAGAGTAGGTACTTGATATGGTTTGGCTGTGTTCCCACCCAAATCTCATCTTGAATTGTAATTCCCATAATCTCCACATGTCAGAGGAAAGACCCACTGGGAGGTAATTTAATCGTGGGGGAGTTTACTCTCATGCTGTTCTTGTGATAGTGAGTGAGTTCTCACGAGATCTGATGATTTTATAAAGGGCTTTTCCCCCTTTCGTTCGGCACTTCTCCTTGCTGCAGCCATGTGAAGAAGGATATGTTTGCTTCCCCTTCTGCCAGGATTGTAAATTTCCTGAGGCCGCCTCAGCCACGCTGAACTGTGAGTCAATTAAACCTCATTCCTTTATAAATTACCCATTCTCGGGTATGTCTTTATTAGCAGCATGAGAACAGACTAATACAGTACTCAATGAGTGCTAGTAGGTAGACACTTTAGGTGGCACTGGTAAATTAACAATCTACAGGGGCCAAAGAGTCTGTGAGCACCTCATATTCACACACGCAAGCACACATACAAACTCCAACACAACAGACATTTCCAAAAATGGGACTCCAGTCTCTAGCAACTTACAGAGACACCAGAAGTGAGGGGACCTAAGCAAATTCTTCTGTTTGATTGTGTTGATGCTGTTAATGAATTGTAGCATTATTCTTTCAGGATAACGGATCTAAGCACATTTTTGGTCTCTAACAATGCTTTAAGAATATGCGTTCAATAGGTGATCCTGGGATATTAATAAACAGTACATGGAGAGGGGTTCTGTGCTCAGATTAACCTTAGGAAACACTGAAATAGGTGGTATCTAATGGATATATATTCCATAGTACTTCTTAGAGATTTTGACATGCTGTGTCAAAGAGGAGTGAGATGTTTTGATCATTTCCTAAATACATTTGACTGTAGAGTCTTTTTTTTTTTTCTTTTTTTTTTTTATTATACTTTAGGTTTTAGGGTACATGTGCACAATGTGCAGGTTTGTTACATATGTATCCATGTGCCATGTTGATTTCCTGCACCCATTAGCTCGTCATTTAGCATTAGGTATATCTCCTAATGCTGTCCCCGCCCCCCCCCACCCCCCACCCCACAACAGTACCCGGAATGTGATGTTCCCCTTCCTGTGTCCATGAGTTCTCATTGTTCAATTCCCACCTATGAGTGAGAACATGCGGTGTTTGGTTTTTTGTCCTTGTGATAGTTTACTGAGAATGATGTTTTCCAGTTTCATCCATGTCCCTACAAAGGACACGAACTCATCATTTTTTATGGCTGCATAGTATTCCATGGTGTATATGTGCCACATTTTCTTAATCCAGTCTATTGTTGTTGGACATTTGGGTTGGTTCCAAGTCTTTGCTATTGTGAATAGTGCCGCAATAAACATACTTGAGGCTCTCATGGAATAAGTATTACATAGACCACTCTATGATTTATGTGTTATATGCAATTATAGAAAATACTTTTTAAAAGCCTTGCCTAAATGATGAAGACAGATCTCAACCAGTAAATTGTCAGCTACCAGGAACTCTTAAAGATGCTTGATGTATCTATTCCCTTTTCCATCCACCCTCCATTTTACTGCATCCTACTCCATTGACTAAGGTTAACAAAAGCTGATATTTACTGAGCCTGTACTATGTGCCAGGCTCTATTTTAAGTGCTATAACCGTCACAATAAGCCCACAAGGTTGGCACTAGTATTATTGTTATTCCAATTATATAAGTGAGGCGACCTGAGGCACTGAGAAATTAAGGAATTTCCCCACAGCCACCGGTGTGGTATGTGGTGGAGCCAGTGTACAATCCAGGCAGAGCTAAGGCTCCTAGCAACCACACAAGTTTCTTCCCCAGAGTGAGCAAAAGAGAGAGAGAGATCAGATGATGGCCCCTCCCTCTTTCATCCACTGCCTATGATGGGTTTAGGTCTCCAATATTCTACTCTCTCATCTACCTCCCCACCTACCCAGCCTTCAACCTTCCATCCAGTCTTCAGGGAAAGGGAAGTCACTCTTCCTTCATACAACACCTGGTGACTCCAAATAAGATAACCTCTGTCTGGACATGCAGTCTTTTGTTTCCTTATTCTACACAGTGGAACTTCCTTCAAATATTTCATTCAGCAGTTCCACCTTGACGAGAGAAATCACAAGCTTTGGAAAGAAGCAGATTATAAATCCAGTCTTAACAATTACTCTAGGCAGCACAGTGTGACAGAAAGTCAACATACATCACTTGTATTTGGTTGAAATGTCTTTTGATGAGGAGGAACTTTCTCTTGGCTGAGATTCCTCTAATTTGCCTTCCTAGCCTCCAGAATAATAGCTCCAGGTTATTCCTCTAGCCTTCTTCCACTCTCAGCAGTCTGTTCAAATTTTTACTACTTCTTCCCCTAAAAAGAAAAAAAAAAAGTCCCTTTGGCTTCTTCCTCACCTTCCCTCATCAAACTCCACCTTTCAGTCATGCTTGGGTGCCCTGATCTCCACTCTAAACCTCTTTCACCTCATTTCTCTTTTTCTCCCGTTACAGATTCATCTCTGCTCCTTTCTGCCTCCCACTGCCATGTGACAAATCCCTTTTTAAATAGCTCTGGTGACTCACCCGGCAGATACTGTATTCCATTTATATGTACATTTTTTATTCCCCAAGGGGCATGAAGAGTTTCACAGAAATTCAGGCTTATTTTTACCTCGGTCTTTTAAAAGAATTGTCTGTAAGAAGGGAATAAAAATATAGTTTGGGCTTTTGTCGGAATAACGTGAGTATTAAGGCTGATAAGCAGGTTTTCACTTTTCCAGGATTTTTCTTCTCCTCACCTCCCTCTCCTTGGTGTTTTGTTATTTCCTTCAGGATTTATTAGTAGCCTCACCAGAAGTTAGACTTTAGCCTTACCAAGCAGTTGTGCTGTTTCTGAACTGGTCACCCATGCTGGAACCCTCAGAGCTGGTTCCAGGTCTCTAGCTGGTTCACGCCCACTGCCCAGTGGGTAACCAGGCCAGTCCAGCACTATCTTGGGGTCCTCCCTTCTATTACCACTGCCACAACCTGACTCAGGCCAACATCTCCTCCAGACTGCACCAAGACAATGATTGCCCAGTGGCCCCCACTGCCCTCAACCGTTTTCCTCCAAATTGTTATTCTCCATCCCTCATCTGAGCCTGCTGCAACCTGGGTCCCTCTGTCTAAGATCCCATCCTTTGTCATAGTACTCAGGCCTTCTCAGTCCGGCCTCAAGCTACCTTTCCTCTATAGACCTCTATAACCCTGAGCTCTATAACCCACCCATCCTGGAAACAAGCAGCTTCCCCCACATGCCTCAATTTCCCTGCCTCTGTGCTTTCATTCATTTGGCCCTTCTGGCAGGAGTGCCTACCCTGGCCTTTCCCTGGCAAGCTCTTTCTCAGGTTCACAGGCGTCTCTTCGGCGAAGCTTTTTCTGACTTCCCCAGGGTGGACTTAAATACACAGAAGACTGTATTCCTATAGCTTTTTATGATAATTGTTAGTGGAGAGATATGTATAAGGTAGTACGTATCACAAAAATGTATTTGAAGGCTATGATGTCCCAGGCACAAGTACATAGACATCAAATTCATAGTCCTTAACCTACTTCTAAGTAAGACAGAAAATAAAGTCAAATAAAATGGTATTTCAGGATGATATAAACAGTAATAGAGATGAGCCCAGGGGCTGAGCAGGTACATGGGGGTGATGGGGCTCATCCAGACTGGTGACATCAGAAAGGTCTGCAAGGGAAGTCAAGCCCTGAGCTGGGCCATTTGGAACATCCAAATGGGAATGGCTTTGATGACTGTCATGAGCTTCAGGACAGCAGGCTAGATCCTGTTCCCATGTGCTCTGCAGGTGCTCAACAATTATTCAGGACATTGAATACATTAGAAAAGGCTTGGTCTGTGGATCTCTGAAACTCCACTGATACAACCCGGCCTCCTTCTTCCTCTGGGTGGTTGGCTCCAATTGTGTTCTCACAGATCCAACCTTAGCTTAGCCAATGAATAATGAAAGTAATAAGGTGATTTCCAAGAATGCTATTTTCTCCTATCCAAGCCCTGGCTCTCTACAGCCAAGGAAATTGGTGAAAGGAACTGGACTAAGGTGTTTGGCATGCACAGCTGAGCCGCAGCATGAGTCACACAGTCATGCATAACTAATGTGCTCCCTGGCTAAGCAGTAAAGGCCCATGAAGTAAAGGTAAAAGGTGTTGCACCATGCCAGACCAAGTTCAGAAGTCACAAGGTCCAGAGCCCCCTCCCAATTGGCTTCCTGACTCCTATCTTATTCTCTATGCTCCATCTTCCACCTGGCAGCTGATGTCATTTCCCACAGCCTTTAAAATGAAGTACATGCTCTTTGGTCTGGCAGACAAGGCCCTTCATAGTATCTGCTCTGCCTTCCTGACATCACCTTTTGTACCCACTTCCTAACCCCCGCACTGTCCCTCGGTCATATTAAACTACTTGCCTTTCCTTAATTCATCAGGATTTCTCTTACCTGCAGGCCTTTGCCTGTGCTGCTTGTTCTCTTTGCCTAGAATGCACTGAAATCCTCATCATAACTCTAAATCATCCTTCTGGTCTCAAGATAGAGGATATTTTCAAAGGGAAGCTCATCCTTACCCTCCCTTCATGCTAAGATCTGGATAGGTTTGCTCCTGTGTGTCCAAAGCTCACACCCTCTGCTTTCTCCATCATCCCACATATTACACTGCATTGAAATCGTTTGCTTACTTGTATGTCTCCCCAGTGTAAACTCCCAGAAGGTAAACACCTGAAGGTTTCACCATTGCATTCCAGTGCCCAGCCAAGCATCTGGAATGCATTAGGCATACAATAACAATGTATTGGTGGAGTGAGTTCCTGGGGAAGGGAAGCAAGAAAGATTTTCCCAGAATGTAAGCTCTGAGAAAGCAGGGACTTTGTCCTGTTCACTCTGCTGTGTCTTCAGTTTCTGGCATATAATAAACCCTCAGTAAACATTTATTGAATGAATGAATGAATGAAGTCTGTAGGTTAAATAAGGATAACCCCTGAATCATCTCTTTACATGTGGTTTGGCCCGAAGGGAATTATCTTCTGAAGTGAGAAAGACAGCATGACACAGTTGTCAACACCCTGAATCTTGCATGAGTTCAGATCTAAACTCTACCCCTCACAGACCAAGAAAGTTAACTAACCTTTTTATGCCTCCAATGTTTTGTCTTTAATTGAGCTCTGTTATGTGATTAAGTGAGCTCATATTTGTAAAGCAAGAAAATAGTTATGGTTATATATTTTAACAACTATTTATTATTTAAAAAATAGAACAGCCATAAAATGAAAAGTCAGGCACTGCCCATAACCTTCCACACATCCTATTATTATTGTCCCAAATAAATCCTTAGGGTCTGGGAGATATTTGGGAGACAAACCATTCCACTCATCTTTTGTGACTTTGTTATTTTTTAGCCCTCATAAAGCAGGATGTCTGTTCTTATTAAGGGATTGCTTTCTCTAAGACCATCGCTGAAGTTTATTTTAGACAAATATCAATGAACATGGATAGGTGACCACATCGTTTGCTAGGAGGCAACTTTTTAGTAGTTTCCACTCTGATTTATTAGTTGTATGAATAGAAGTGAGCAGATTTGAACAAGTTGCCTTCATCTACCCTCTGAAAATTCATGATATTGTTAAATGTCCCCACAGGACTAAACAACAGCCAATACTTTTCACTTAAAACTATCAAGGCAAGGTCAGGTCTTCCTATTCAGAGTCTGATAGAAGAGAATGTATACATCATCAGCTACTTGGATAGTAAAACCCTAAGCATGAAACAAATCAGCAATTTAATTAGCATACAAGAGAGCATGAATCTGGGGTGCTGAGTTACCAGATGAGCACTTCATTAAAAGTTTACTGCAAATTGTGATCACATGAGGAAATGTTGCATGGATCAGCATTTGGAGCATTAAAAGCTTATTCGCAGTAAAGCATAACATGTATGATAACTAGCGTAATGGCAAATACAGAAATCCTAATAAGGTAGTGAGATTATTGTCCAATTCAAAAGGTGTTGATTTTTACTTGAATAAAGTTTCTTTATACCAAAATTCGCATTTTTGCTAATGGGACAAAAAATGGGACAAGTTGTGTCATTTTATTCCTTTAATAGGAAACCAAAATAAAACACAAAGAGGTGAAAAAAATTGAGTGAAGCAAATTTTTGAGTAGTGGACCCTCAGAATGGGAACCCAGTGAAGCCTGGATTATTTTCTCCCTTATTCTATAAATAGAATTCTATTATAGAGACAAGTTGAAATAGATCTCGAATTGTTGCCATTGTCACAGCTGTAACTTGTGACTCATGTGTAAAGAACGATTACAAGCTGGACTCTAAGAGTGATCAATATAGCTTTCACCTCTGATAAACACTAGCCAGAATCTCTTCCATTATCGTTACCATCAAAGAGAGGTACAAGTAGGACAGAAATCAAACACCAATGATATACTACCTTTCCCCACATATAATGAATAGACTAGGGAACTATTCTTAATAATAAATAATTTATTAATTAGAACATACAAGTGAATACAGAAGACATTTAAAAGTAAAAATACAAAGGAATAATTTTATTCATGCAGTGCTTTCATAAAAGGTGAGTATAAACTCAGTCCATGAGCATGTAAAGTGAAATGAGCTGGTTGGCTGGAGAGGGACAGGGTGCCAGAGGCTACTACCCAGTCAGGGTCACAGCTGTATTGGTCGATTGCTGGGTTCCTGTTGGCTTGGTCTGGATCATGTTATTTCTGGTGTTGGATTTCCTGTCCATGCTCCTGACCACGTCTTTCACCCACCGGGCTTGTGGATCAGCACAGACTTTTAGGCCACGTTTGGTAACAAAACTGTAATGCAAGGAAAAGACAGACGAAGTTGGCCACATTCTCAAAGCCTCAGGGTCAGGAGTTAAGATCAGAGCAGACATGAAGAGATCTTGTGCAGAAATTACTGCAAGAAATAGGCTTTCAGAGCCATGAGATCATAAACGAGCACCCTTCTTCTGCCATCTATTTTAACATAAAGGAGAAATATCTGCAAGTAGTATCCAGCCCCTTTGTTCACCATAATTCACAGGCTCCTTTTCTCATCCATGTCACCAAATGTTGTAACAAAAAAGACGTTTGAGGCCACCTAGTTCCATTATTACATACCCTCTTCCTTTTCCAATTTGAAAATATTCATCTTATTTTTTTAATAAAAAGTGATTTTTACATTTTCATTTTTTAGAGTAAAGCTTGCAATTATGTGTTGGGAAGAGTTATTACTTCTAAAAATGAGATTCTGGTAGAAGAAAGGGACCATGTAGGTTGTGCATTGACTCATTTTCTTGAAATATGGCAACTGATAAAGCATGGGACTCTGCCTAACTCAACCCTAAGATCCCCCAACTCCAGTGAGGCTTGCAGGGAAACCCTGCCATGGGCCAGCCATCTCTAAACCCAGACCTCAGAGCTGTGCACAGTATTCAACAGACTCTTCCACTAAGCAAATAGAGGAGGACTTCTATTCTTTATTTGGCAGCCTAGTTTTGCAATAATCGCTATTCAGTTGGGCTGCATAAAGGCATGGTTGATAAGGAAAAATAAAGAGGTTTTCGGTTAAGTTGAGGTGTTCCTCCATGTTGACCTACTTTTCCTGAGGAGGGCAGCATTTCTATATGCTATATTTCTGTACCTCTAGATATCCACCCAGCCCAACTTCTGAGGAGGCAAACTCACATTACTGCTCTCAAGGAGCCTTCCGTGATGGTGTAGGTCTTGATTCTGCTAACTGGCAATCGCTGGGTAGTGAGGCTCACACAGATACTCTTATCTGAGACTTCACTCCCTACTCCTGGTGAGGAAAAAAAAAAAAAAACAGACAATTAAAAATAAAGCAATTATCAAGATCATAGGAACAATCATCTGTTAAATTACTCTGAGAATGTTGTGAGAATATAAGGCCATTTGCTTTTTGGGGGAAGAGATGACTGATAGGCATCCTGAATCTCTTGCCCATCATAGATTCTTAGTAAATATTTGACTAATTTAAAAACTCAATCAATAGAATTGTTTCAGGAATTTCATGCTGAGAGAAAATAACAAGATGTTATCTCGTCTCTGTGTATATTTTCACTTCGACATTTGGGATGGCTAGTAAATGCTCCAGTGACACTCATTCATTCATTTATACAATGGTGCCTTTTGTGTCCCACATGTTTTATTAAGACAGACATTATCCCTGTTTTCATGGAGCATGTCTTCTAATGAGGGAGACAGGCAACAGAGAGGTAACAGAAAAGATCACTTCAAATAGTGCAACATGTCACAGTACCATAAGTGAGATGACAGAGTAATGTGTGAAGAGTACTCTAGGCAAGGCAACATTCAGTGAGGGAAGGAAGCATGTTTTTGACAGACTAAATAAAGGTGTTCTCCTTTTTAAGTGGTCAAGTGTCTCTCTCTGTCAGCCGCCCAAGATGCTGAAAAGAAAGAAGGCCAAAGGAAGGAAGGTGGCCCAGTCCCTGCCGTCGTGAGGAAGCAGGAAGCTAAGAAAGTGATGAAACGGCTGTGTGAGAAAAGGCCTAAGAGTTTTCTTAGGCCGGCATTGGACAGGACATCCAGCCCAAAAGGGACCTCCACTGCTTTGTGAAATGGCCCCGCTATATCTGGTTCCAGCTGCAAAGAGCTATCCTCTCTAAGCAGCTGAAAGTGCCTTCTGCCATTAACCAGCTCACCCAGGCCTTAGACCCCCAAACAGCTACTCAGCCACTGAAGCTGATCCACAAGCACTGACCAGAGACAAAGCAAGAGAAGAAGCAGAGACTGTTGGCCCAGGCTGAGAAGAGAGCTGCTAGCAAAGGGGTTGTCCCCACTAGGAAATCACCTGTTCTTTGAGCAGGGGTTAACACCATCATCACCTTGCTGGAAAACAAGAAGGTTCAGCTGGTAGTGATTGCACATGGTGTGGACCCCATCAAGCTGGTTATCTTTCTGTCTGTCCTGTGTCCTAAAATGGGGGGTCCCTTAATGCATTATCAAGGTTCGAAAGAAGGCAAGGCTGGGACATCCAGTCCACAGGAAGCACCCCTGTGGCCTTCACACAGGTTAACCAGGAAGACAAAGGAGCTTTGGCTAAGCTGGTGGAAGCTATCAGGACCAATTACAATGATGGATATGATGAGATCTGCAGTGCCCTGAGTCCAAAATCTGTGGCTCACATTGCCAAGCTGGAAATAGCAAAGGCAGAGGAACTTGCCACTAAACTGGGTTAAATGTACACTGTTGAGTTTTCTGTACATAAAAATAATAAAAAATCTCCTTCAAAAAATTAATAAATGGTAAAAGAAGATATATATAAAAGGAAGTCAGCCCTAAAATATTCATCCCCAGTAGTATTGGCCCAAAGGAATTAAACTATTAAGTTTAGAGAATCATCTTACATTGCAAAACGAAAAATAACTTGGGAGAATTAATACTGTTAAGGGTTGGGTAAAATCTAATCCAAGTTTCTAAGTGCTGATTTTTCTCCTTAGCTGTAGACACTGGTCTTTGCTTCCCAGAGAAATAGGCAGCTAAAAAGCGTCTAAAGTAACCACTGATAATGGCCAACATTGGTCTGTAGTGTTGCTAATATTAGAAGGCATTTTTTAAAGCATGGGACTAAACAAAGAGTGTTCACGGTGTGCTTTTCTTCATCTTTTCTTCACTCTCAATGCCAGTCTGCACATTGCTACCCTCTACCATTGCCAATTCATTTTTAATGGTGAATTGTTTCTGTAGCCAATGAAAGAGGAAAAATCTGGGCTTTTTCTCTGTTTCTCTCATATTTAAGAAACAATATTTCTCTCTGTGAAGTATCTGAAATGGACTCCCAAGACTCAGGGAATCCTGTTATACTTGAAACCACAAAGCCTTTTCCTTATTGTCAGCAATGTTTGTGTGTCTGTGTTATTTTTTAAAATATCATCTTCACTCAGGTTGCAAAATTGAGTCAAAGCAGAGACTGTTTTGCCTCATTTTTGTATGTAAGAAGCTAAGCAGCAGTGGGACTTATAGAGCTCCTTCAACTAGAAAACTTGGGAATTTGAGACCAGTTCTGCAGTTCTTCTCAGCCTCTAACAGAGCTCCTTTCCCCTACTTAGATCTGAGTCTCCCTCAAATGGTATGCCCATTGTCTCAGCAAAATGCCAGCAAGGTAGCAACATGTGGCCTAATGTAATAATCAAACTTTTTTGATTCATCAATTTTTTTTTGTTTTATACACAATTTCAAGGACTTTCAGACTTAGCCACCTTTATTCATGGAACCCCTTGGGGACCCATTATTAAGTTATAATATCATAGTCTAAGTAATAAGTCTACAAATTAGAACACAAATAAGTCGACAGACTCACTCCAGTCATAGGAAAAAGTAATCCTTAAGAAATACCTACTGAATGCTCAGGTAAGGGCTCGGTATATCTGAATCTTACCTGGATGTGTCTTGCAGTTTTATTGAACTGTGTATAAGGTGCTAATCTATTTGGTAGTAGTTATTATTGTATGTTCTCTTACAAATATAGAAAATTTCTTATAAATAGTAATATTCATGGCATTACTAACAGAGTCCCCCACGTACTTGAAGGTAATATTGATTTTCTGGACATGAAGGTTTGAACTTCCAGTCATTTGGGGCTTAGTTTTGTATTGAAAACATTGGTTTGCTCCAGAGCATACATCCTCTGGTGCATCCCCACATTGTAACTGAACTCTCAAAGATTTTGATAATTTATCAAACTATATATTAAATGGGCAAAACCTACAAATGCATTTATAATCATCACCTCTAATCCATAGCTAACATTAATCAAAAAATTACTGCTTGTAAGGAAATCTGATGTTATTAAATAAACCATAATATTTATTTAATCTTAATCTCAGGTGATCATGTCTGTTCTTCTATTCAGTTTATACGTAAATAAGCATAGGCCCTGAGTGGTTAAGAAATTTACCTGAAATTACCCAATTAGGAAAAGTGGGAGCCCAGATACTAATCAAATTCTCCCTGTTTTGGAAGTTTATGAAGCCCCCTACAGTCAAAATCATCATTCCTTTTTTGCACATGGGAGGTTTAAGGCTCCCCTGGAGAAAGCAGTTTACTCCAGTCAGAACCCGAGTCAAACCCAAAATGTGTGCCCACCTGCCTTGCCTCCCTGTTCTTTATCTCGCAGACAGCTTCTCCACTTACCTTCCACAATGTATGCAGTGAGACAGCAGATGCCAAGGAGGGCCAGGATGAGAAGTCTCATGGCTGAGGTCCTGCTGAGCTGTGCAGGGAGAGTGAGGATCAGGCTCTTTGAGGACCTCTTTTATGCCTCCAATGGTCAGTGCACTTCCTGTGCTGCGAGGGGACTTTCGAGGTGGGTGTAGGATCATGGAAAGTCTTTGCAATACTGATGCTTTTATTTTTCTTAAAAAAAAAAAAAAAAGTCCCTTTCCCTGTTCATACTAACCTAACACCTTTTGGCCTTTACCCCTTTGTCTGTGGTTAATGTGTCAATTAAACCAAATGCATGCATAAAAGAAAACGTGGTTTTGTTGTCTCCTGCCACCAGCCTGAATTCAGATCTTCCGCTGTAGACATGCCTGAAGGCTGTTCACTGCCATGGCCCAGCACGGCAACTGTAAAGGAAATGAGGTGGGGTGGTCGCTGTGTTCCATCCCACCTCATGTGACATCCAGTGTGACATGAGGCTTCCACAACCATGGATCGTGAGTCCCTGGTGCCACCCTTTGACTATCTCAGGAGGGGAAGAGAGGCTGCTGCCACGCTGAGCTTCTCGATCCTTTGCTTTCTTTTTTCTCATTTTTCTCCTCCACCTTTATGCAAATTACCCCCCTTTCTTCACCCCAATCTCCCCAGGTACCCAAGAAACAAATAACTGTTGAAGCATGTCTACATGCATATGTTTGCTTTATTACAACTTAACATACACATTTATGAAAGCTTTTGAAAAGCTGCCCTGTACCAACTTATTTCAAATTAAAAAAGAAATAAAATTATAATCTTACCATCTGACAGTTTTCATTTTCAATATTTTTCCAGTGAGTCTGTATTGGCATACATGTGTTCTCACAATTGTGGTAATTTTAAATGCTGTTTTAACACCAATTTAAATATCTTCCCATTTTTTTAGCCTTCATATTTCTACTTCGAGTAAATATATACACATACACATTAAACCATTTTCTTATAACTTATTATAAAGATGAGAACTATAAGGTCAATTTCATGAATATACACTGAATTACTTCCCTTTAATAACCAGGAGTAGGATTACTGGGTAAAATGGTATGATCATCTTTACAGCTCTTATTATATATTGCCATATAGTCTCCCTAAAATATAATTTTAATTTGCAATGCTCCCAGTAGAATTTAAATATACTGACTGCACTGGAACTTTTCTGCCACTGAGTTTGCTTTATGGTGGTTGTTCTTTATTTTATATAGGTATCTATAAAATGTATTTATTAAACATATGTGTAGTTAAAGGTCCATTGCTATTAGGAATATGAAAATAAATTCCTATGTTTTCATAAAAAGTATAGGTTAACCTCTAAGAGACTTCCCACTAATTGCATTTGATTTTTCACTCAGACTTCATTCTAAACTTCAAACTGGCTCTTTAATGATCTCTACCTTACTACACAATCACTCCTTGAACACTGGACACATGTTCTATTCAAACTGCTTCTCCTCATATTAGTCCTTAGCATGGAGCAATGTGTTCTCTTCCATCTAATTTCCAAATACTGATATATAGGGATCATGCTAGACTCATTGCTATCCACCCACGTGTCTTTCTCAACCAAACTGGACTAAGTATACCTTCTAAGTAGTTCTTGGAGATGTCTCCTCCTTTCTTCCCACACTGCTCAAATGTTAGGCCAATTGCAGTGGATTAACTGGTTTCCCAGACCAGGGCGTCCTCTCAGTCTGTTCTCTGCAGCTTTGCCAGAGTGAAGACTGTAAAGTCTCAATCTAATCATGCCATTCCCTACTGAGAACCTCTTTGCTAACTTCCAGTGCCTACAGGATGTATTTCAAATATTTCCTTGTCATATATAAGAATGCTCAAGATCTAGTACTGCTTTCCTTTCAGACTCACCTTCCACCATTCACTCACACACTCCCAAACCTTAACAAACACATACATGTGCAGCCAACCCAATGGGCCAGCCTCTTTTATGCTCCTCACATGTTTCCTTTAACTGGAATACCCATGACAGCTCCCTACATAGTTACTTGTAAACTCCTCCTCTCTGTATAAGTTTTCCTAATTTTTTTTGATAAAATTAAGTTGTGGCACCCCTTTATGCTCTCTTAGAACTTTGTTCTGTTCTCATGGCTATTCTGCAACTAATCTCATTGTGTTCTCCTACTCGATTACATTCCTGTGTCTCCCACTAGATGGCAGGCTCTTTGAGAGTAGGAGATTCCCTTGTTATCTCTGGATCCCTGGCACTTGCAGAAAGCCTGGTATGTAAAAATTGCTCAACAATTAGTTTTTAAGTAAATCAATCATTTTTAAAACGCCAAAATGACAATGATTGTGCATTAAGTGAAAGATGACCATCTAAAAACATAAAGCCATGCTTCATGGCATTGGTCTAAGCAAATAAAGGAAACAAAGGCAAAAACAGACAAATAGAATTACATCTAACTAAAAAGCTTCTGCACAGCGAAGGAAATAATCAACAGAGATAGAAGACAACTTATGAAATGGGAGAAAATATTTACAAACTATACGTCTGATAAGGAATTAATATGCAAAATATATAAAGAACTCAAGCAACTCATTAGCAAGAAAACAACACAATTTAAAAATGGGCAAAAGACTTGAATAGACATTTCTCAAAATAAAACACGCAAATAGCAATCAGGTATATGAAAAAATGTCCAACATCATTAATCATCAGGGAAATGTAAATTTAAAAAAAAAACATAATGAGGTATCACCCTACACCTGTTAGGATGGCTGTGATGGAAAAGACAAACAATAGCAAGTGTTGTCAAGGATATGGAAAAAAGGGAACTCTTGCACACTGTTGGCAGGAATGTAAATTAGTATAGACAGTATGGAAAACAGTAGAGGTTCCTCAAGAAATTACAAATAGAACTACCATATGATCCAGCAATCACACTACTGGGTATATATCCAAAGGAAATGAAGTCACTGTATCAAAGAGATATATGCACTCCCATGTTTATTGCAACATTATTCATAATAGCCAAGATATCAAATCAACCTAAATAGATAAAGAAAATGTGGTACATATACACAATGGAGTACTAGTCAGCCAAAAAAAAAGAGGAGAAATCCTGTCATTTGCCAAAACGTGGATGAACCTGGAGACATTATTTTAAGTGAAATAAGCCAGGCACAGAAAGACAGATACTGCATGATCCCACGCACATGTGGAATCTAAACAAGTTGATTCCATAGAAATACAAAGTAGAATGGTGGTTACCAGGGTTTGGGGTGGTTGAGAAGCATAGGGTGCGGTTGGGGAGATGTTGGTCAAAGAATACAAAATTTTAGTTAGATAGAAGGAATAATTTCAAGATATCTATTATACAACATGGTAACTGTAATTAAAAATATATTGTATTCTTGAAAAATACTAGAGCGAATGTATTCTCCTCACAAAAAATGATAGCTATGTGAGGTAATGCATATATTGATTAGTTAGGTTTAGTCATTCCACAATGTATATATACTTTAAAACATCAACTTTTATACAATAAATACATACAATTTTACCTGTCAACTTTTTAAAATAACATAAATAATAAAAAGAAGTAAAAAATAAAGGTGTGAACTCAGGAGATTGTGCCTGAGGCTTTCTCATGTTTTCAATCAAATCGACAATTTGACTAGTGGCTGAATTTTTATTTAGCATACTTACATGGAATTTGTTAAGCTCTCAGAATGAATTGTTCACTTTCAGTTTGTCAAAGCATGCACTAGAATCTCATCTGGGGAAGAATTAGATAACAGACAAGAAAGTAGAAACCTAGTGCAAAGTGGGCATGACTTGCTAATGGGTGGACATTGGTTGACAACAATCAGTTGAGTCATACTTGTCATAATGAATATTCTTTTATCTTTGACTCTTCTCTTTCTCATAGATGTTACACCCAATCAGCAAATACTGCAGGCTGTCTATCTTCAAATAGAACCTAAACACTTCTCACTACCCCCAAACCACCCTATGCCAAGCCACCATCACCTCTCACTTGGATTAGTGGAGTCATGCAATAGCCTCCTAATTGTTCTTTCTGCTTCCATCTTTGCCTCAATTGACCTCATCGACCAAGGTGACCATTAGAAAATGTCATTTCTCTCTTCAAAATCCTTCGATGGCTCTCCATTCTTAGGAGTTAAATTCGAAGTCTTTGCAAGGGCTTGCAAGGGCTTACAAGTGCCTATGCCCTGTGCTCTTCTCTCCCATTCACTCTCTGACATCCTCCCCTGCTGTTCTCTACCCCTCTTACATCAACACAACATGTGGCCACCTTGTTTCTCAGACATGTCAATTTTGCTCCTGACTCCAAGCCTTTGCATTTACTGTTTCCTCTGCCTGATACTCTCTTCCCTCATACGTAAGCATGACTGATACCCTCACCTCCTTTAATCCTTTGCTCAAATGCTGCTCATTGTGGCTTTTCCTGATCACCCAATTTAAAACTTTGTACACATGCCCATTCTGGTATCATTTGATCTATTTTTGCTGTTCTATTCTCATTCAGAACTCCCAACACCTTCAAACATAACAACAATTTACTTGCTGATTTTTTTTTGTCTGTCTTTTTCCAGGAATTCTTTATCTGTTTCACTGCTGTTTCTTCAGAATCCTGTACAATGCCTGGCATAAAGGAGCTGCTCAGTTTATATATACAGAATGAATGCAAAGTATATCTGGTGTGTACATGCAGGAGTGTATAAGCAAGCATATGCATGTGCAAACATCAACATTTATGCCTGCAAACTCTAGTGCTCTGGAATATTGACACTGCTCATGCATGTGTGACCACACAGTGGAATGGGAAAATCCATTTTTGAAGGAAAGCATTCACTGTTGAGGGAAGAAGATAGAAGCATGAGGGGTACAAGTAAAAGAAACTCAATGTTTTCTCTTTCTTATGACTTTCTGGTCTGAATATCTTAATTCATCTGAAAAGTTATTTTGTATTTCATCATACATAATATGCAATCCATATAAAGATTTCTTCTTCTACAAAACATGTTTGCATAATTTTCCAATTTTTCTATTAGGCAATTTGTCTTTTTCTTATTGGTATGTAAGGAATCTTTGTATATTCATCTTACTAATTATTTGTCATAGGTGTTGCAATATTTTCTCAGTTTATAGTATGTCTTTCACTACATTTGTGATGTATTTGATGAACAAAAATATATAGTTTTAAAATAGTTTATCACTATTTTATTTTATGGTTAATGCTTTTTGTGCCTTAATAAATTCTTCTTTTCCCCAAAGTCAGAAAGAGATTTACCTCTATTTTCTACTAAAAATTTTAAAGTCTTGCATTTGACATTTAAATTTTCCATTTTTCTGGTGTTCATTTCTGTATGGACTATGAGAAAGGGATCCAAAGGCCTTTTTTCTTTATACATCCAACATTTCTAGCTCCGGTTTTTGAATAATTCTACTTTTGCCTACACTACTTTTCATATATGAAGCCCCCACATATATATGCATCCATTTCAGAGTCTATATTCTGCTCCACTGGTCCATCTGTCCATCCTTCACTAACACCATTCTACCTTCATTACCTAATTACTTATAACTTAACTTTAGTTTTTGGTAAGGCAAGCCCTCTTCTTCTTTTTCTTCAGAAGTATCTTGCCTTAAGCTCACTAGTAATTATTCAAACAAAAGTCAAGACCGCAGTGTGACCCCATTTTCTTCCCATTCAAAATGGTCAAAATTAAGAACTCTGATACTAGTACTTTGCAAGGATGTGAAGCAGCATATATTACTCATGGCTTTGGAAATTGGTATAACACTTTGAAAAGCAGTTTGGCATTGTCATGTGAAGCTGAGCATTTGCATACCATGAAGATCCAGGAAGTCCTGCTCCTAGATATATACTTAGAGAATTTCAGAGGAAAGCAACATTAAACGTAAATTACTTGGAATGTTCAAGTGTCTAAGTTGTAGGTAGGTTAATGGTGGCATATTATACATAATTAACTGAGTAGAAAAAGGTCACCTGTAGACTAATGAAGCTAATGTATAATTGCATCACTCAGATTAGAATAACAAAAAAATCAATGTAGATATTCCTAATCGGTTGTCTGTCTTGAACGCTCTCCTCCAGAAAGTGACACAGGAATTTAGGCTGCTTCCACCTCTGAATAATACCATCTCCTAAAGCCTGGGAGTCCTTTTCTTCCAGCTGCAGGATGAAGAATGAGAGCATGGCACACCTCCTCTTATCTAGAAGTAACATGTATTCTTTGGTTTCACATGACAGGTGAGAACCAGTTATCTGGTCCATCTGGAAGCAAGGACAGAGTGGGAGAACAGAGAATGGAGTTCCATCTGGGAAGTGTAATCTGGATCAGTGCCTGAAACAACGAGCAGATGAGGTCTAGCACGACCTGTCTTAGCAATAAGATTATGATTAATCTGATGGTGCACCTGAGGTTCAAGTTTCCAAAGGATAAAAATAAAGCAAGATTACTCTGATTATTATTTTCTTTGAAACGTGCCCACAGTACATCTCTTGAATTGTACATCTTTTCTCCCTAAATTAAAATAGCGTTCTTGTATTTTCTCTTAGAAAAACAGTATGATTACTGTAAAGAAAATCCAGACACTTTAGAAAAGTTTTTTGTTTTTGTTTTTGTTTTGAGACTGAGTCTCCCTCTGTCGCCCAGGCTAGAGTACAGTGGCGCGATCTCAGCTCACTGCAAGTTCCGCCTCCCGGGTTCACGCCATTCTCCTGCCTCAGCCTCCCGAGTAGCTGGGACTACAGGCGCCCACCAACACACCCGGCTAATTTTTTGTATTTTTAGCAGAGACGGAGTTTCACCGTGTTAGCCAGGATAGTCTCGATCTCCTGACCTCGTGATCCGCCCGTCTCAGCCTCCCAAAGTCCTGGGATTACAGGCGTGAGCCACCGCGCCCTGCCAGAAAAAGGTTTTTCAGAAAGTACAATTCACCCAAAGTCCACCACCCAGAGAAAACCGCTTAACCATAATAGATGGACCTTCTTCCAAACAGCTCTCTAGGTAAATATGCCTATGTATATCATTTCACAATCTTTCTGCAGCATCCAATGACTAGAGATTTATTGTACATTTGCAATGTGTGAAGCTTTGTGCTAAGTACAAAAGGGCATTAACCCATTTATTTAATCCTGAAAGCAATATAATGAAATAAGTAGAATTATTCTCTACATTTTATAGATGAGAAAATTGAAACTTAAAGAGCTTAAGAAATTCACTAAAAATCACAAAGCTTGGTGATGATAAAGATTCAAACCCCGGTCTACCAGACTCCAAGCCCACAGTGCCCTATACTGTCAAATATTTTGATACACCACTAATACCCTCTTGATGGGTCCTTAAATTATTTCCCTTTTTATTCAACCATGGACTACACAGCAATAAGAATATACATTTCTTTGAACTTTGTATACTTGCTTATACATCTCTTTAGCATAAGCTCCCTCCAGGAAGATTCCTGAAGACAGTCTTTTACTTTCGTACCTACTGCTTTCTTTAAAAGATATACAAAGGTTAAATGTATGAAAATTAAGCTGGCTGGAAGACTGATGCCATATCAGATAGTTCTCATTTGCTTGTCCACTGATCTACAAAACCCTATTTGTAATTTGAAAGTCAATTTATGAGTATTGATGTACAATATATGAAACTGTGCCCGATAGTAAAGTCAAAGTAGAACCTAATTTACACTCCCATCAATAAGGCATGAAAGCACCTATTTTCCCAAAGTTTTACCAAAACTGGGTTCTACCAATTATTTTACCCGTTACAAACTTGTAGGTGATAGGTTATTGGTTATATCTCATTATTCGCTGCTTTTACTTGTTGATAATCAAACAGTAAAGTTAATGATCTTTTATGAATTGCCTTTTCATAGTGTTTTCTATTCCCTTTAGAATGTCCCTTTCTTTTTTTCTTTGGGAGAGTGCTTTTATCACAACTGTTTTCCCAACTATAACAATGCTAGTAATGCATAAAAAGTAAAGATCTTAGGTACATATATGTTTACTCAATTTTGGCTTTTAACAGGAACTATATATACTTATTGCAAAAGAGTGTTCTAACAGAAAACTTCAGTTTTAGAAAGATAGATAAAATATTTCAGTTTTCTTATTTCTTGCCTGAGATCTAGAACAAGAGTTTCTGTAAGAGAAAAGTATCCTGTACCTCTGACATTTAGGAAGGGATTCTCATCAAATCACTAATGAGTAGAACGCTACTTATTTCCTCAGAGCTCTTCTATTATGTCTCCCTTCCTTATGAAGTAGATGATCTATCACAAAGAAATACCACTGAAAAGGGAGGAAAAGAAACTCTACGGCGTGGCTACCAGGACAGGTTCTAGTACAAACTAGCTTTGAGGAGTCAGCCAATTATTTGGGCCTTTTGGTGATTCAGTCCTCCCATCTTTACATTGAGATAACATTCATCAACCTCATGGAAAAATGTTGGAAACTGGTAATACTACATCTGCAAAATACTCAGTAGCAAGATAATATACAGATTTAAGTCTAATATGAACCACGCTTTTTCTCTTTTGCCATGTACCTGGTACCAAAGAGTCTGTCAGACAAGAATGCAATTAAGGAAATTAGGTAGTTTGTGGATACATTTTTATCTTCAACTATGGGTTAATTAAAAGGGAAAGAGAGGAGAGAGAAAGACAGAGAGAATAGTATCTAACATAAATTGAGCCAGTGGCCTGAGCACACTCCCAGAGGTTTCTAAGCAGAGTTTAGTAGGCACTGCCAGTGGATGCTGTGAAGACAAGTGGAATTTCATACTTTGATTTTCAAGTTGCCACCAAGATCCATCCTGGCCTAAAGCAACACTACTAGCAGTATGATGTAATATCTGAAATCCTTCCATTAAAGTCATTCACTCAAAGTCATTCATTCATTCATGCAGTGGACTATATACATATATAGTCATTAATTCATTCATGCAATGGACTATATATCGTCATTCATTCATTCATGCAATGGAATATATATATATATGTATATGTATATGTATATAGTCCACTGCAACATAAGTGCTATAGTAGCTTGATCAATTATTTGAAATGAAATTTGACTCTGTAAGAGCCACAGATGATTCTGGAGCGAATAAGGCATAGACTCATCTCATTCTCAGGCATTAATATTGGACTTTGGTTAATACATTGATGATAGACTGTCACTCTGCACAACAGAGAAGGCACCTAAGGAAATGCACAGTGAAGCTAAGTTCTGAAGGAAGAACAGTGGGAGGGATGAATCCACCAGCATTTCCCAAAGTGTTTTATACCAAACATTTGTTCTGCCATCTGGGGAGAGAGGTCCATTTCTAATAAACTTGAGAAATATGGGGCATTACTAATTCATAGAGCATATCACTATGTTAAAGCCTCTGAGAAGTCCTACAGTAAAATTTGGCTCACCCAACATTTCCCAAATATTTTTGACTATAGAATCATTTTTCATGGAAGACTTTAACCAACTGGACACATATTTCACCCTAGGGAGGGTGGTACTAAAAGGGTCTTGTCTTGGAGGTGAGGTTTAAACACTAGGGTCTTCCCCTAGTGTTTAAGTCTTAAGCAAGAGAGGTTGGAGATATTTTGATGTTGAATTCAATACAGGCGGAGACAGAGAACTTGATACTAAACAGAAATCCAGTTGGATTATATGGTTTTTAGTGGAATTCCAAAGCCTGGGGAAAAATTTCGGTTCTGTGGTACTTTGATTCATGATTACTATTCTGCTTCTGCTTATTTTCCAATACCAGGGAATGTGTAATTGTACCTCTTCTTTTTCTCATGGTTTAAAAAACTCATCTAGCCCTGGTCTTACTCGATAACCACTTAAAACAATAACTGATGCTATTTACTCCAGAAATTGCTAATAATGAATGACCTAACTTTTACATAATTTCTTTTTATTTTTACATGAGACACTATGCAAAGAGAATTAATAGTTTTCGCCCAAAAAAATCAAGAATTGTATAGAAAAACAAATAGGTATTTTATTGCCATGGACTTCAAGTAATGATGGTCAAATCATTACTTCAAGTAATGATGGTAAAATTATATTTAATAACTTGAGTAACTGCATTTGTTTAAATTAGTGAATTCAAATGAAATATGCTAGATAGGTATTACTAGGTTGTTGCAAAAGTAATTGCAGTTTTTGCCACTAGTAATTAATTCTAACGGCAAAAACTGCAATTACTTTTGCACCAACCTATATCTATACCTGACAAATATTATGTATCATAACTTCATATTAATAGCACAGCACAAGAATCAACACACTATATCTACCTTCTGTTTTTGTAAATAAAGTTTTATGAGAACACGGCAATGCCTGTTTGCTTACATATTGGCTATGGTTCTTTGTACACTGCAACAGCAAAGTGGATTTGTTGCATGGTCATCAAAGCTTAAAATATTTGCCATCTGGCCCTTTACAGAAAATGTTTGCTGACCTCTGGGTCAGACCCGATTCATATTTATTAAAATGTTGTGTTCAATGGGATGTCAACCATGTAAAGTAAGTAGAGATGAAAACAGCCTAAAGAAGTACACCAAAACATTAACCATGAAAAATTCCCATCGCTTCTCGGCCTTTTGGCTAAGATCAAGTGTGAAAAATTCCCCCAGGAAGTTACCAAGTTCATGGCCAAGCTGGGAAAGTGAGAATAGCTTCTCACATTTCATGCCCTTGTATCATTTATTAGCTACTTTCTTTACTTATTTCCTTTTAGTGAAAGTATGTGGTATTAGCATGCAGTACTTTCTCATCAGGTGGGTTTATAGTCTCCTTTATTTTTTAATAAAAGATACACAGTCACCCAAAATCTCAAAAAAATTTCTAAAAATATCTGTGGTTATCAAAAGGTTAAAAACCACTGCCCTGCACTATATAGCACGTATTACTCAGGGCCAGGAACCCACAAGCCCAACAGAGGAAGTGTTGCAAGTTGACCACTACTCAGAAATTGCTTATAAATAGTTTTGGTTACATTGCTCATTGATAACAGATCAATGGTGAATCTAAACAGGACAGGCGATTGAGTCAAAGTAACCAACTCTCCAAGGAAGGTTAGGTTGGGAAGAAAAAAGACACCAGTCTCTATGACAGCAAACCAACCACTCTTTCAGGAAGCTAAAACTAGTAAGCAGAAGAGTATTTTTTCAGACGACTGCCATTTGTGCCATAAGGTGTACCAGAAACAAAACCCTCTGTGGTACAGAATTCAAAGCATTTATGGATTTCCTAAGCTGGACATTGGCCAGACTAAGTCTGTCTACCAAAGACAGATGCACCAGCCAGAAACTAAAGTCCAACGTCAGTGGCCAAAAGCCATCCTAAGGAGTCTTTCCTGGAGAAGTCACCTACCGTAGTGGGGACCATGAACTGTAAAACCAGATTAACCAGGATCTTTGTGGGCTCAAGGGGTCCACCCACCTCAGCCTCCCAAAGTGCTGGTATTACAGGCATGAGCCACCACATCAGGCCCATTTTATTACTATGAATAACAATGATTGATTTTTATGGAATCAGCCAGGTCTATGATTCTCTGCTCTCCCATACTTGGCCTCCTCCCTATATCTGAAATATCAGGAGGAAGAAGCATGCACATCACTGCACATGATTGATATCAAGCTGAAAGACATTTTCATCTTCCCAATGAAAAGATCAGTCACACATACAAAACCTTTCTATGGTAGAATAAGAGGGCATGGAGTGCTATGCATTACCTAATTTTCAGATTAACTAAAATTATTTTTTATTTTAACCTTTATTGAAAATGTTCCAATTTTTTTTCTGGTAGAGCAGAATAGAAAAATAAATTCCTGATTACAGAGGCTTACTTAGTTTTAGTGCCTCAGCCAGTAATCTATTGCACAGAACCTAGAAGAATTCTTAAAGTACAAGCATTACCTTAAAGGGTATATGATATTGAATTGAATCTGAATGGAGCTTCAGAGTTGATTCTGGAAGCAAATTAATCAAGTATTGCCTTATCAGAAGTCTGCTCTCATTGCTTCGTATAAAATAGCAGCTCCTCCTCATTCCCATAGTTTCTTCCAACCTGCTTCATTGTAATGTATAGCTCTTATCATAACCACTTGACATTTTTATATACTGTGTATTGTGGTTTTCCCCCTACAGAATATAATGTCCATGAGAATTGAGACTCTGTTGTATTACTGAACCCTCAGCACTTATAATGTAGGAATTCAAGAAATATTTATTGATTGAATAAATAAATATAAACTAATTGTCTTGTCATTGTCTTCTTTCCTCCAAGACCTAAAATAGAAGCTCTGCTCAGTTTAACTTGGAGCTAGCTACTTTATACTGATATTAATTACCCTAGTGTGACAAATAACACAAGGAAAAGAGATCAAAAGATATAGTGGCTAGAATAGACCTTAGAAATCATGTAGTCTTTTTATGAAGGGAAAACAAATTAGAGTGATGGGCAATGTCACAGAACAAACTTCTGTTCTGGCACATCCCTTAGCAAGGCTCAGTGAAAGTCAGAAGACCACTACAAACAAAAATAAAATATGCTGTATATCAGGGAGAAAGATTAATACATTTCTTTGCTTGCTTTTCAATCTATGCAAGACAGAGCTCATTCTGGAAAAGGGTGAAGTGAAGGATTCATGTGGTGAATTCAGGCTTGCACCTGAGACCTCACTCCATCCTCCTCAGTGGCTCCTTTTCTGCTGATCCTCTCTGCACCTCAGTGCATTTGGCCAGGACAGACCTTAAAGTGAGAGGAATTATAACCCTCAGCGCCACCTGAGAAATCTGCTTCCTGCTATTCTGTAAATGGCATTACTTGAGCAACATTTTAAAAATTTGAAATGTTAATCAGCATCTTCCTTTAAAGAATTGTGTTGAATACCCACAATTTCATCATATGGTATTTTAATATCTTTAATAATAAGCCATAGATGTAAAGCTGTATTCATACCAACTTCTCTCTAATATCTGGAAAAATTTTATATTCTCCTTAGCTGCTTAGGCTTTTACAACTCACCTTTCCCTTCTCTTTATTATTTGTGTGTGTGTGTGTGATCCTTAATTGTTTTTGTCTGTTTTATTGTGGTAAGAACACTTAACATGAGACTTACCCTCTTAAATTTTGAAGTGCAAAATACGGTATTGTTAACTATATCTAGGCACAATGTTTTACGGCAGATCTCTAGAACTTACTCATGTTACATACCTGATACTTTTTTAAAAACTTTTTTATTTCCGTAAGTTTTGGAGGAACAGGAGGTATTTGGTTACATTAGTAAGTTCTTTGGTGGTTATTTGTGAGATTTTGGTGAGCCCATCACCCAAGCAGTATACACTGCACCCAATTTGCAGTCTTTTGCTCCTCACCCAGCTCCCACCCTTCCCCTGAGCCCCCAAAGACCATTGTATCATTCTTATGCCTTTGCATCTTCATAGCTTAGCTCCCATTTTTGGTGAGAACATATGATGTTTGGTTTTCCATTCCTGGGTTAGTTCACTTGGAATAATAGTCTCCAGTTCCATCCAGGTTGCTGCAAATGCCATTAATTCATTCCTTTTTATGGCTGAGTAGTATTCTGTTGTACATACATATCACAATTTCTATATCTACTTGTTGATTGATGAGTATTTTGGCTGGTTCCATATTCGTATAATGATTTCTTTTCCTCTGGGTAGGCACCCAGTAATGGAATTGCTGGATCAAATGGTAGTTCTACTTTTAGTACTTTAAGGAATCCCCACACTGTTTTCCATGGTGGATGTACTAGTTTACATTCCCACCAGCAGTGTAGAAGTGTTCTCTTTTTACTACATCCATGCCAACATCTATTCTTATTTGATTTTTGGTTATGGCCTTTCTTGCAGGAGTAAGGTGGTATCTCATTGTTTTGATTTGCATTCCCCTGATTATTAGTGATGTTGAGCATTTTTCATATGTTTCTTGGCCATTTGTATATCTTCTTTTGAGAAGTGCCTATTCATGTCCTTTGCCCACTCTTTGATGGGATTTTTTTTTTCTCACTAATTCGTTTGAGTTCTTTGTAGATTCTAGACGTTGGTCTTTTGTTAGATATACAGATTGTGAAGATTTTCTCCCACTCCATGGGTTGTCTGTGTACTCTGCTGTTTCTTTTGCTGTGCAGAGCTCTTTAGTTTAATTAAGTCCCACCTATTTATCATTGTTTCGTTGCATTTGCTTTTGGGTTCTGTGCCATGAAGTCTTTGCTTAAGCCAATGTCTAAAAGGATTTTTCTGATGTTATCTGCTAGAATTTTTATAGTTTCAGGTCTTAGATTTAAGTCCTTGATCCATCTTGAGCTGATTTTGTATAAGGTGAGAGATGAGAATCCACTTTCCTTCTCCTACATGTGGCTTGCCAATTATCCCAGCACCATTTGTTAAATAGGGTGTCCTGATGATATGATTGTATACTTAGAAAACCCTAAAGACTCCTCCAAAAAGCTCCTAGAACTGATAAATGAATTCAGCCAAGTTTCAGGATACAAAATTAATGTACACAAATCAGTAGCTCTGCCACACACCAACAGCAACCAAGCTGAGAATCAAATCAAAAACTCAACCCCTTTTACAATACCTGCAAAAATAGAATAAAATACTTAAGAACATACCTAACTGAGGTAAAAGACCTCTACAAGGAAAACTACAAAACACTGCTGAAAGAAATCATAGATGACACAAACAAATGGAAGCACATCCCATGCCCATGAATGTGTAGAATCAATATTGTGAAAATGACCATACTGCCAAAAGCAATCTACAAATTCAATGCAATTTCCATCAAAATACCACCATAATTTTTCACAGAACTAGAAAAAACAATCCTAAAATTCATATGGAACGAAAAAAGAGCCCACAGAGCCAAAAGAAGACTAAACAAAAAGAACAAATCTGGAGGCATCACATTACCTGACTTCAAACTAGTCCATAGTCACCAAAACAGCATGGTACTGGTATAAAAATAGGCACATAGACCAATGGAACAGAATAGAGAACCCAGAAATAAACCTGAATACTTACAACCAACTGATCTTCAATTAAGCAAACAAAAACATAGCTGAAACTTTATACCTGTTGAACAATGACTCTTCTTTCCTCTCCTGCTAAGACCCTGGCAACCACCATTCTACTTTCTGTTTCCATGAATTTGGCCATTTTAGATACTTCCTGTTGGTGGAGTCATGCAGTATTCTTCCTTTTGTGTCCAGTTTATTTTACTTAGCACAGTGTTCTTTAAGTTCATCTATATTGCTGCTTATGTCAAGATTTCATTCTTTTTTAAGTCTGGATGATATTCTATTGTATGTAAATGCTACATTTTCTTTATTCATTCATCTATCAATGGACATTTAGGTTGTTCTCTATCTTGCCTATTGTAAATAATGCTTCAATGAACATGAGAATCCAAGTATCTCCTCAAAATCCTGATTTCAATTCTTTTGGATACATACCCAAATGTGGGATTGTTGAATCATGTGGTATTTCTATTTTTAATTTAAATTTTTAAATTTTTAATTTTTTGAGGAATCTTATATTGTTTTCCGTAACAGCTACACAATTTTACATTTCAACCAACAGTGTACAAGGGTTCCAATTTCTTCACATCCTCATCAGCACTCGTTATCTATTTTTTCTTGATCATAGACATCCTAACAGGTGTGACAGGATATCTCATTGTGGTTTGTATTTGAATTTCCCCAATGTTAATAATATTGATTGTTTTATTATATATCTATTGGTAATTTGTATATCTTCCTTTGAGAAATGTCTATTCAAGTCCTTTGCCCACCTTTAATAGCATGAGTTGGGATTTTTGGTTTTTCGAATTTCTTTTAATTTTGCTATTTATAGGACTTCCTCTTCTCTTTATGATCATGATTATTTTTACTTTGGGTCTCAACCAGAGTCTATAGTGATGACGACAGTTGCCACAACTGCATTGACCTCTACTCTCTCAGAGCCTGCCCTTTTTTATGTTCTTGTTCCTTCTCCTTTCTTTTTGTCTTTTATATTGTTCCTGCTGTAGAAATTTCCTTAATCTTTCTATCCTTATTTCCTATTAGAATTGCCAAGTCCCTTAATGTCTGAGTTTATTGTAAACGCCAAAGGTGAAATCATCCTTCAACTGATGTAATTAGTTAATAATCCTAACCTTTAACAAAGTCTTTGAATATTTCTCCAGCATCTGTATTTTTTTCAGAAACAGCCAGCCAAAATAATCTTGTTAAAGGCAATTGCCTTTGTATAACAGACATGAAAGAAGTTTAATAAATAGGTAAACTTTACTTATTTTGTGCTTAGAGTGTTAATGGGGGAAAATGCTAACTCTTTTAGTAAACAGTTCCTAGAAGTAAATGTGTCAAAAGCAGTTGGAAAAATTTATAGATGTACATAAGGCATTTCTGCAAGAATCCCCACTCCTACCCCCAGAAAAAGTGAACCCACAGAAATCAAAGAAAGCAAACAGCAAAATAGAGAAGACCTTAATTCCCTTCCAATGGAAAAAAAAAGTTAATTAATCATTAGGCTTTTGTGCCTATAATGGAATTAGTTACTGAAAAATATTAATGTAGAGTTTTTTTTTTTCTCTTTCTACATTAGTGTCTATAGTGGACATTTGCCACGATAGTGACAGTCTGGCTTCCGATCTGTATGGAAGTTCTCATATGATAGCCCTTTCCATCAATGTAGAATCCAGAACTCCATTTTCAACTTACCCTTGGCATATGACATAGATTGAACCAATTAAACCACCTCTACAAGCTTGGATTTGGAAGAGATCAAAGAGAAAGAAGACTCCACATGGAATTCATTTTTGGGGAAAGCTATATGGTTGTTGACAAGAGTCATGGAGTTTGTTTGCTTGTTTGGTTTTTAACTAATAGACTTTATCTTTAAGAGCAGTTTAGGTCCACAGCAAAATTGAGCAAAAGTACAGAGATTTCCCATATACCCATTCAGCTCATATACACTCGTAGCCTTACTCACTATCAGCATCCCTTACCAGAGTGGTGCATTTGTTACAACTGATTAAATGACAGTGACTCATTATTGTAACTCAAAGCCCCTAGTTTACATTAGGGCTCACTCTTTGGGCTGTAGATTCTATGGGTTTTGACAAATGTATAATGACATGTATTACCCTCCTAGTATTGATACAGAATGGTTTCACTACCCTAAAAATCACCTGCACCTCACCTACTCCTTCTCCCTCTCTCCCACCAAGCCTCCAGTAACCACTGATCTTTTTACTGCCTCCATAGTTTTGCCTATTCTGATTGCTTCTTTCACTTAGTAATATACCTTTAAGGTTCTTCCATGTTTTTTCATGGCTTATTTCTTTTTGGCATTGAATAATATTCAGTTGTGTGAATATACCACAGTTTATATATTTACCTATTGAAGAACATCTTGATTGCTTCCAAAGTTTGGCAATTATGAACAAAGCTGCTATAAATGTATGTATGTAGGTTTTTGTGTGGAGACAAGTTTTTCTGTGGACATAACTCTTTTGGGTAAATACCAAGGAACACAATTTATGAATCATATGACAAGACCATGTTTAGCTTTATGAGAAACCGCCAGACTGTCTTCCAAAGTGGCTGTGCCATTTTACATCCCCAGCAACAATGAATGAAAGTTCATGTTGCTCTACATCCTCATCAGCATTTAGTGTTGTCAGTGTTTTAGATGTTATCCATTCTAATAGGTGTGGAGTGGTGGTGATTTTAATTTGCAATTCCCTAATGAGGTATAATGTAGACCATCTTTTCATATGCTTATTTGTCATGTGTATATCTTCTTTGGTTAGGTGTCTATTCAGATTTTTTGCCCTGGTTGTTTAATCAGGTTGTTTGTTTTCTTATTGCTGAGCTTTAAGAGTTCCTTCTATATTTGGGGTAACAAGTCCTTTTTCAGATATATCTCTGAAAATATTTCTCCCACTCTGTAGCTTATTTCTCATTCTCTTGACAGTCTCTTTCACAGAACAAAAATATTTAATTTTAATGAAGTCCAATGTATCAACATTTTTTGCATGGATACAGTGCATTTGGTGTCATACCTAAAGAATCATCTCCAAACCAAAACACACCTAGATTTTTTCCTATGTTATCTTCTAGGTGTTTAATAGTTTTGTATTTTACATTTAGGCATATGATGCATTTTGAGTTAATTTTTGTAAGAGGTAAAAGATCCGTTTCTAAATTTATTTTATGTTGATGTCTAGTTGTTTCAGAACCATTTGTTGAAAAGACTATTGAATTGCCTTTACTTCTTTGTCAAAGATCAGTTGACCATATTTGTGTGGGTCAATTTCTGAGCCCTCTGTTTTGTTCCACCAATCTATTTGTCTGTTGTTTCACCAATACTGCACTGTCTTGATTGCTGTAGTCACTGAGTTTTCAGAAGTCACCATAGCAGGGGTCCTAGTGAGTATGACCCATGCAGTATCTAAAATTCAAGCTTGTGCCTCTGATGAGTGCTGTGAGGATACACCTGTAGACAAAATATGATTTGAGAATTATTTCTGATTAAAGCCTGTTTCATTGTTTGCAACTAAGAACTCAGACTGAAAGAATGATCTCTATAGACAGCATAGATATGCTTCTGATAGGAAGTTGCCAAATGTATTAAGTTCTTTATTACTCCTCTTGAAGCATTATGGAAATGAGAAAATAAATGATAACTAAAGTCAAAAGAGCTAGGTCTAAGTCTTGGCTTTGCCAGTGGCTAACTCTATAATGCTAGCAGTCAACCAGCTTTCCCAAATCTATATTTATTCTTCTGAAAATGGGGATAATTTCTGTCTCATTGGGTTATTTTGTAAAAGTAAGTGATATTAATCAAAAGAATTTAACAGATTATAGTGGATTCTCAATTAATGCTTTTTACATTTGCTATCTGCTAAACATGGGTTGATCTTTTTATTCCAAAGTGCCTAAAAGACAAAGTAAGGCTCTCTATCTAATAGGATGTACCAGCTTAGGAACAGTGGTTAACAATAGGGAAAATAATTAAATATTTTCAGGCAACACAGGGGTTTTAAGCATGAGTGAGCCAAATTTTTGAATAGTAGCAGCTCTACGACTTAAAAAAAATAATTGTATAACAGTATCATATCCAAACAAAAGAAGAAATCAGTATATCTTGTGGCCAAAGAGGACCCATAGAAGCTATATGTTTGAACTACCTATTGTTGAATTTCCTTTATCTGTTTCAGTTACTTGGAGATAGTTTCACTGAGGAAGTGGCATTACCAGAAACAAAGACAATTAATTGGTCTATTTATTTCTGTGAAAAATAATTTTACTTTTTCCTCATGATATAAGCAATTTAATGATTATTAATTACATAAAAATATTTGAAAACCAGATAATCAAAAATGAAGTTGAAATCATCTATAATTCTACTGTACAGAGATCATTATTGCCAGCATTTTGGTATTTATCTTTCCAGAATACTTCCTACCCATTTAGTTACAGATGGATAGATGTCAAAAATAAGAATGAACTATATTCACTGTTACTTAGCCTATTTTCTTTTTACATGAAAACATGAGCATATTCCAGGCCTGCAAATTGAGCTATATCATTTTTAATGGCCACAAAGAATTCTCTTAAAAGCAAGTAACAAAATTTATTTAACTACACACCTATTGATAAACAGGTAATTTCCACAGTGGAAAGAAGGTATGAAAAAGACTACGAAGAATATCCTTTCCCATATATCTTTTTGCACTTCTCCAATCATTTATTTAGACAAATTCCAAGAAGTACAACTTCTGGGTTAAATAAATGGTATCTATTGGTTTTCATGAATATCATTATATAAACAGAATACATCTCAATAAAAAGGACTAAAAACAAGTCTGGGGTTGCTTTGTATAAAGTAGCACAAAATCATGGTAGAAATGACCCTACTAACAGCACTGGTACTATTGCTGAAGCCTGGCTTATCCTAAGAGAACAGCAGGGTTGCTGTAGACAGAGTATGTGGAAGACAAATTATACCACTGCTGTTTTTTTACCAGTTTCCTTTCTCTCTCTCTCCATCTCTCTCTCTCTCTCCATCTCTCTCTCTCTCTCTTTCTCTCTCTTTCTCTCTGTCATGTATGCACACATAGACACACACACACACACACACACACACACACTACCCTTAATGCATGGTCTTGCTGATATGTACTGTGCTGAATGTTAGCTTCATCACATTAAGGGAAGCCACAGTGAGTCTACGTGGTTTATTGAAAGTAACCAAAACTGCAGTGAAATTTCATCACCAATGGTGATGAATACTTTCAAAACCATTAGTCCTTACACTCTGACCACCATCAGACATTCGTCAGAGGCTAATCTTAGTCACATGTACCAAACTTTCTCCAGCCACTGCTTGTCCTCGGTAACATCAGTGATCAGGTAAGCCAGGTTCCTTGTCTTAGTTTATATGCTCCCTCACATGTTTCCATAAGTTCTGATGCTAGGCTATGCAAGTAGAAGTTCAAAATGTCTGTTCAGTTTAAAGGTTTGCCCTTCAAAGGGGAAATTGGGAAAGACAAACAGGGAAAGAATTTAGGGATACACCCTCATCTGGCATGCAGAAGATAAACATGGGGATTTAATGATTTGCTTTCACTATAAAGCCCTATACTTAAACTCTTTAAAACTGTAGCAGGCTTAAAATATAAAAGAAGATATTTTTACCATTTTTACTATTCATTGCCAATAATTGCTATGGAAAAGACCACGCTCTTAGAATCACCGTGGGAAATTACAAGGACAGAATTTCCTTTCCAAAGGCCCACGAAGAAGGATTTTTTTCAGTATCCCGCAAAAGGCTATATTTTTTATTTGAACATAGACTAAAGTTTTATGATAAGTAAATTTCTACAGACAGGCTTATGCCCAAGGAGATAATATCTATGCACAATCACAGAACTCAAACATGGTTGGATTATTCCTCATAGCTCAAAGCAATGGTTGAAAAAGCTGAAAGTGTTTGGACCAAGGCAAAGAGCACCCCAGGAAGGCAGACTGCTCTTCGACTACTGGAAAG
Organism: Hylobates moloch; assembly: GCF_009828535.3. Classification (NCBI taxonomy): domain Eukaryota; kingdom Metazoa; phylum Chordata; class Mammalia; order Primates; family Hylobatidae; genus Hylobates; species Hylobates moloch. The sequence goes on from NW_026652283.1 coordinate 65,353,479, forward strand.
TGATTACTTGTCATTTATATGATCTACCAGATCAGTCTAGGATGAATGGGAGAAAACTACAGAGAAGAATGATCTAGCCAACAGACTAATCTCCTTTAGTAACTTCTCACACTAGGTGTTACATGGAAGCTAATGGCTTGCAGGAGAGACCATGATGTGCAGCCATTTACCCAAGCAGTTAAAATCAGGAACTCTATGAAAGTTGTAGAACCAGATATGCAGTTTCAGACCCCAGAACACTCAATGTAAACTCTTTTAATTTAATGTGATTTTGTTTATGTGTGGAATATCTATCTCTAAGAGTAATCTGTTGTGGTTTAGAGCTCTGGCTCTGGAACCAAACTGCCATGTTCATTTCCATTTGATCACTTAGTGTGTGACCTCCAGAAAGCTACTTAATGCATTTAACCTCTCTGTGCCTCAGTTTCCTTATATATATAAAATGGAAATAATAATAAACCAGATGAGGCTGCTGCAAAAATCAAATTAGTTAGCACATGCAAAATACTTAGAAGAGTTCCTGGCATGTATTAACCACTCAATATTTATTGGTTCATGTTATTAATATAGTGTTAATATTATGCAAAATCTTATGTATGTGAGAATGAAAGTTCTTAAAAGAATACTTTAGAGTAATGTTACTTGAGGAAAATTAGTAACTTAATTCAGTAAAGGGAGAACAAAACAATTTCTTTTGCTTAAATAACTGGACACTTGAACGGGAGTTTTTCCTGATTTACCAGGAAACTTAAACTTTTCATCTTTTGCGTTTGAGGTTTGGTTTTTGAAAACAAAATCCTAGCCAGGAAGAGTCTGTTCCTATATGATTTGTTTCTATTTGAAGAGGGAATGTAGAAGTGGAGTGTGGAGCAGGAACCAGATCTGCTTTAACCCTAAACCCAAGCTCTGATTTGCAGATACTTCACCCTAAAAGTTAATCCATGATTCCATCAAACTAGGCGAAATGGAAATAATTACTACGTTTCTCACTTTCCTTAGAACTTCTAGTACTACTGGCTAAGTTTCATTGCTTCTTCCTCATTTATTAAGTCACTTCTAAGACACTGCTTTGTCTGCTTTATCATACTTTAGGGTCTTCTCACATGCTGTTTCCTCTGCCTGAATCACCCTTCCCTCAAGTCAAACCGTAGTTAGGATGGTCTACTCCATCTGTGAGTGCAGTTGCCCTGCCCGTGGGTAATAAATGAGACTATTACTCAGTATCCAAGCCAGCAGCCCTTGAAGAAGTTGTTCCCTAGCCAAGTTAGGTCTTCATCATGACTTAAAATAGCTTGTCCATAGCGCTAAATGGCATCTACAAAGCAGTTAGACATTTTCTCATGCTGCAAGCTCCTTGTTGTTATTTACAGGAGGTAATTGAGCATTCCTGCTTCTTCTTTGACCCCTTAGAAAAAAAATACAAAGAGAAAATTATCTCCTCTCTGCTCCCGTGAGCTAACAAGCACCCAGTTACCTTCTGGGGAATAATCCCATCTCCCCTCTTTCCTTTATTCAATGACGTAATCATCATTTTTGAATGACCACTGGATCCCAGGGATTATGCCAGTGGCAGGCTCAGAGGTATAGAAGACAATTCGTTCCCATACTCAAAGATCTCCTAAGCTAAGTTTCCAGATGTTCAATGTCTTTTTCCCCTGCTTACATTCAGACCCACAAGAGGCAAGAGGCAATGTGTCTTTTCCAGAGCTCCCTCGTCACCCTCATTGCTTCTTCACTCTGGCCAGCCAAAGATCAAAATGATTTTAGGGGGTGGTGGGACCTGGCCCAGACTGAATCTTCCTCTGCTTCATGCCTGGCAGCAGAAAGGTTGTGATTTCTCTGCTGTCAGTCAGGACAGAATGTCTGTGGTAGACCACCCTGAAGCTGAGGTTGGGAGCAAGCAGTGGAGCAGGTGAGAACTAATTTCTATTTTGAGAACACTGAGGGGAGGAGAGCTAAAGACAGAGGAGGAAGTCTCTGACCTGCCTCTTGGCCCCCAAGTTTCTCACCCTTTGCTGCTTTCTGACTTAAAATCTTACTCATTAAACTTTCCATGGGTGACTGTAATGTTCTGAGCTGGAGATTCCCCTGGGTGTAGGACCACCAGTGCACCCACTTAACCAGCAGCCTGGAGAGGGGCCCGTCTGCTTGGGACAGGCCATGCGAGAGAAATCGGTGGTCTGAGTGAGTTACTGTGTGAGTGGAAAAGCTGACCTTTGCTCCATTTGCCACCACATAAGGCTCACATTTTGACTCTCTCTTCATGAAACTTCCCCATCTGAGGCAGGGTTCCAGCATTTTAATTCAGTGTGTGCTCTGTGTACTGTATTCTGTGGGGTACATGTGGCAAAAGCAAACTATTGCCTCTGACACCCACGTACTCACAATAGCTGCTGTTTCACATAGCCTTTGTGTGACACTGCTGTGGACACATGTCATAGCTCCATTCTACGAGAGAGGGTTCTTGTCACCTTCTTGGTGTCAGGCTAGCTAAGATTTAAACCCTATCAAGTCCAAAGGTCAGGAGGGACATAAGAGCCAAACTGAGAGTTGAGGTCATGCGTCTGAATATTCATTGTATGCTGAGTTTCATCTTTTATATCATAGGCTGTGTAGGCAATTAAAATTGCTTTGCCACAAAAAAAATTAGCCAGGCATGGTGGTGTGTGCCTATAATTCCTGCTACTTGGGAGGCTAAGGCACGAGAATCACTTAAACCTGGGAGGTGGAGGTTGCAGTGAGCCAAGATCGCACCACTGCACTCCTGGGTGACAGAGTGAGACTGCATCTCAAAAAATAAGAATACATAATAAAAAAAAAATAAAATTGCTTTGCCAATCATTGCTTCATATTTGACAACATTCACTCATATTTTATTCATTCATCCAAAAGATGCCTTATTGAGCACCTAACAATTCCATACCCAGTGATGCACTGGGGACAGAGGGTGAGTCAAGAAAGCAGCTACAACATAAAGTAATAATGCGGTATTTGAAAAAAAGCAAAGAGTTTTGTGGGACCACAGAGAAGGGGGGCATCTCTCCCAGTGGGTAAAGGCAGGATGGAAAAGAAGGAATTACAGAAGACTGGTGACTCAGACAAGTCTTAAAGGATGAGTAGAGATTAGCCAGATAAAGGAGGAAGAAAGGGTGCTCCAGTATTCCTGGCAAAGGCAAAGTCTAATGATGTTGAGAGGATGAAGAAATCAAGTGTCTGGATAATAATGGGGCAAGCTGATTTGGTGTGAGCTCTAAGACAGCAAAGGTGGGAAGAAGCCAGACAGCAAAGGACTTCGCCTTGTAAACCAACACATGTGGATTTTAACCTCAATGTGTCTGGGGGAGCTGAAGTCTGCTGGGGAGCTTAAGCAGAGTAGTAATGAATTTAAACAGTAGGTAAGAGAATTAGATGAGGCTGTCAGCCATTCAACCAAAATTAGAGCTCCAATCTGGCCTGGCTCCCTTTAGGGTAAGGCACATAATAGACTCTTGAAGAGGAATTGTTGATCTGTTATTTTCTATTTCAAGGCCCTGCTTCTTCTTTGGGTCACTCATGAAGCACGGACATTCTGTCATCCTACCAGGTACCTAAGAGGATGTGAAAAAAGAGCTCAGACTTCTGTGTTGTTTTCTGCATTTCTCCATTGGCCTCAGAGGACCTCTCCAAAATAATGAGGAGGGTGTTTTGGAGGATATGAAATCTTGACTCTGGCCAAAAACACCAACATTTCAATGAGTAGACACCAGTAAAGTGAATTGTAGTTAGACTCTCACCCAGCTGAAAGAATTACTAATATAAGAGCATCAGATACTCCGAAGAGAGTTATTCAAGGAATTGGAAATTAAGTCTTAGCTGCACCACTGACCCACTGCATCATCTTGGACAAGTCACTTAAATGAGGCCTCAATTTCCCCTCTAAAAAATGGAAGAGATCATATAAATCCTGCCTACCAAATATGATTTCAAAATGAAATAAGACATGAGAAAGTGCTTTGTATGCAGTAAAATACTGTAAAGGGTAAATTGTTATTGTTGTTAGTGGCTCTGCATGTATGTAGTCAGTTAAGGCTTCTCCTCCATGTTAAAATAATATCCCTCTGTTCTAATCTTCCCTTACAAGTACACTCCTTTCTCTACCCACCCAGCAGGCAATAATGGGCAGCAATATCTGTAATGTTTGCAAAAGCATATGTGGTAAAACTTATGTTAATACCAGAAAAATTATTCTTTCTAATCAAGTTGTTTTTCTTGTGGTGAAAGTATGCATAGACTGAAGTTTCATACAGCTTTCAACAACTGGGGGCGGGGGTGCGTGTTTTTGTCTCTATTTAAGGAGGAAAAAACTGAGGCCCAGAGATTTAGTGATTGCACAGGGTCATCACACAGTTGGTGAATAAGAGAGCTGTTTGTTTCCAAATATCTCCATTCCAGTAACAATTCAGCAAATACCCAGTTCTAGGAACAAAATGGGTACTCAAAAAGTGACTGATTAAAATACAGTATGGTTAGGTAACACTAATGCTGTCATTTGTCAGTATTTGAAAATTCTGGTGACTAAAGATTACAACAGTGCTGTGGCTAAGAATGATAAAAATTATTCCACTCGAAAGGATGAAAGAATTCTTTTTAAATGTATGTTTAGAAAGAACAATGGTAGGATAGACTTCTAAGAAATCATTTATCTTTGTCTACATTTAGTTTAATTCATTTATGAAACAAATATTTATTGAGGTCTACAACATGTCAGCCATTATTTCTAAGAACCGGGGCTACAAGAGTGAACAAAACAATCAAAATCTTTGAATTTGTGGAGCAAACATTCTGATGGAAAGGAAAGTTAATCAACAGGATTATATAAGTAAAATGTATTATACTTATGCAAGTATATTATAAACCAGGATGTCATTACATATTAAGGAGAAAAAAATAAAGGACAGAGGGGGAGGATGAGATATTGGGGAGGGGGTAATTGAGATTTTAGAAAGGGTAGCTGGAAAACAGGCATCACTGAGAAGACGACTTTAGAGAAAAGAACTAGAGAGAATGAGGGAGTTAGCCACACAGCTATCTAGAGGAGGAGCACTCCAGGAATGCAAAGGAAACAGCAAGTTCAAAGGCCTTGAGGCAAAAATGTGCCAGATGTATTCAAGAAATAGTCAAGATGTCCAAAGTAGATGGTTTGAGAAATCAAAGGAGAGGAGTGGTAAAAAATGAAGTCAGAGAGATGACGGGGAGCAAGGCCATTCTAGCTCTTACAGATTGTTGATAAGACTTTGGCTTTTACTCTGAGTGAGAAATGAAAACATTGGGAAAATGTGTGAGGAGGTGTAATACAATCTGACTTATGCTTCCATGGGTTTATCTGGCTGCTGTGCTAGCTAATAGTAGATTGCAGAGGGCTAAGATAGACACAGGAAGACCACTTAGGAGGGTATTACCTCCTATTGAACCAGAGAGCTCAATAGGAAGGCTCAAACGCTGGTTTATTTTGAAGGTAGAACTGACATGGGGGTTGCTGACAATCTGGGTGTAGAATGTTAGACAATGAGGAGACACCAAGGCTAGGATGAGATCAAGTCTTGGATGAGACCGAGGCTTTTGATATGAGCACCTGGAAGAAAGGTGTTGCTATTTTTTTTTAATTATACTTTAAGTTCTAGGGTACATGTGCACAACGTGCATGTTTGTTATATATGTATACATGTGCCATGTTGGTGTGCTGCACCCATTAATTCGTCATTTAGCATTAGGTATATCTACTAATGCTATCCCTCCCTCCTACCCCCACCACACCACAGGCCCTGGTGTGTGATGTTCCCCACCCTGTGTCCAAGTGTTCTCATTGTTCAATTCCCACCTATGAGTGAGAACATGAGGCATTTGGTTTTCTGTCCTTGTGATAGTTTGCTGAGAATGATGGTTTCCACCTTCATCCATGTCCCTACAAAGGACGTGAACTCATCATTTTTTATGGCTGCATAGTATTCCATGGTGTATATGTGCCACATTTTCTTAATCCAGTCAATCATTGATGGACATTTGGGTTGGTTCCAAGTCTTTGCTATTCTGAATAGTGCTGCAAAAAACATACGTGTGCATGTGTCTTTATAGCAGCATGATTTGTAATCCTTTGGGTTTATATGCAGTAACGGGATGGCTGGGTAAAATGGTATTTCTAGTTCTAGATCCTTGAGGAATAACCACACTGTCTTCCACAATGGTTGAACTAGTTTACAGTCCCACTAAAAGTGTAGAAGTGTTCTTATTTCTCCACATCCTCTCCAGCACCTGTTGTTTCCTGACCTTTTAATGATGGCATTCTAACTGGTGTGAGATGGTATCTCACTGTGGTTTTGATTTGCATTTCTCTGATGGCCAGTGATGATGAGCATTTTTTCATGTGTCTGTTGGCTGCATTAATGTCTTCTTTTGAGAAGTGTCTGTTCATCTCCTTTGCCCACTTTTTGATGGGGTTGCTTGATTTTTTCTTATAAATTTGTTTAAGTTCTTTGTATATTCTGGATATTAGCCCTTTGTCAGATGGGTAGATTGTAAAAATTTTCTCCCATTCTGTAGGATGCCTGTTCACTCTGATGGTTCTTTTGCTGTGCAGAAGCTCTTTAGTTTAATTACATCCCATTTGTCAATTTTGGCTTTTGTTGCCATTGCTTTTGGTGTTTTAGTCATGAAGTCCTTGCCCATGCCTATGTCCTGAATGGTATTGCCTAGGTTTTCTTCTAGGGTTTTTATGGTTTTAGGTCTAACATTAAGTCGTTAATCCATCTTGAATTAATTTTTGTATAAGGTGGAAGGAAGGGATCCAGCTTCAGCTTTCTACATATGGCTAGCCAGTTTTCCTAGCACCATTTGTTAAATAGTGAATCCTTTCCCCATTTCTTGTTTTTGTCAGGTTTGTCAAAGATCAAATGATTGTAGATCTGTGGTATTATTTCTGAGGGTTCTGTTCTGTTCCACTGGTCTGTATGTCTGTTTTGGTACCAGTGCCATGTTGTTTTGGTTAATGTAGCCTTGTAGTATAGTTTGAAGTCAGGTAGCATGATGCCTCCAGCTTTGTTCTTTTGGCTTAGGATTTTCTTGGCAATGTGGGCTCTTTTTGGTTCCATATGAACTTTAAAGTAATTCTTTCAAATTCTGTGAAGAAAGTCATTGGTAGCTTGATAGGGATGGCATTGAATCTATAAATTACCTTGGGCAGTATGGCCATTTTCAACATATTGCTTCTTCCTATCCATGAGCATGGAATATTCTTCCATTTGTTTGTGTCCTCTTTTATTTCATTGAGCACTGGTTTGTAGTTCTCCTTGAAGAGGTCCTTCACATCCCTTATAAGTTGGATTCCTAGGTATTTTATTCTCTTTGAAGCAATTGTGAATGAGAGTTCACTCATGATTTGGTTCTCTGTTTGTCTGTTATTGGTGTAGAGGAATGCTTGTGATTTTTGCACATTGATTTTGTATCCTGAGACTTTGCTGAAGTTGCTTATCAGCTTAAGGAGATTTTGGGCTGAGACAATGGGGTTTTCTAGATATACAATCATGTCATCTGCAAACAGGGACAATTTGACTTCCTCTTTTCCTAACTGAATACCCTTTATTTCTTTCTCCGGCCTGATTGCCCCGGCCAGAACTTCCAACACTATGTTGAATAGGAGTGGTGAGAGAGGACATCCCTGTCTTGTGCCAGTTTTTAAAGGGAAAGCTTCCAGTTTTTTACCCATTCAGGATGATATCGGCTGTCGGTTTGTCATAAATAGCTCTCACTATTTTGAGATACGTCCCATCAATACCTATTTTATTGAGAGTTTTTAGCATGAAGGGCTGTTGAATTTTGACAAAGGCCTTTTCTTCATTTATTGAGATAATCATGTGGTTTTTTTCTTTGGTTCTCTTTATATGATGGATTACTTTTATTGATTTGCATATATTGAACCAGCCTTGCATCCCAGGGATGAAGCCCACTTGATCGTGGTGGATAAGCTTTTTGATGTGCTGCTGGATTCGGTTTGCCAGTATTTTGTTGAGGATTTTTGCATCGATGTTCATCAGGGATATTGGTCTAAAATTCTCTTTTTTTGTTGTGTCTGTGCCAGGCTTTGGTATCAGGATGATGCTGGCCTCATAAAATGAGTTAGGAAGGATTCTCTCTTTTTCTATTGATTGGAATAGTTTCAGAAGGAATGGTACCAGCTCGTCTTTGTACCTCTGGTAGAATTCAGCTGTGAATCCATCTGGTCCTGGACTTTTTTTTCTTGGTAGGCTATTGATTATTGCCTCAATTTCAGAGCCTATTATTGGTCTATTCAGGGATTCAACTTCTTCCTGGTTTAGTCTTGGGAGGGTGTATGTGTCCAGGAATTTATCCACTTCTTCTAGATTTTCTAGTTTATTTGCATAGAGGTGTTTATAGTATTCTCTGATGGTAGTTTGTATTTCTGTGGGATTGGTGGTGATATCCCCTTTATCATTTTTTATTGCATCTATTTGATTCTTCTCTCTTTTCTTCTTTATTGGTCTTGCTAGCAGTCTATCAATTTGTTGATCTTTTCAAAAAAACAGCTCCTGGATTCATTGATTTTTGAAGGGTTTTTCGTGTCTCTATCTCCTTCAGGTCTGCTCTGATCTTGTTATTTCTCGCCTTCTGCTAGCGTTTGAATGTGTTTGCTCTTGCTTCTCTAGTTCTTTTAATTGTGATGTTAGGGGGTCCATTTTAGATCTTTCCTGCTTTCTCTTGTGGACATTTAGTGTTATAAATTTCCCTCTACACACTGCTTTAAATGTGTCCCAGAGATTCTGGTATGCTGTGTCTTTGTTCTCATTGGTTTCAAAGAACATCTTTATTTCTGCCTTCATTTTGTTATGTACCCAGTAGTCATTCAGGAGCAGGTTGTTCAGTTTCCATGCAGTTGAGCAGTTTTGAGTGAGTTTCTTAATCCTGAGTTCTAGTTTGATTGCACTGTGGTCTGAGAGACAGTTTGTTATAATTTCTATTCTTTTACATTTGCTGAGGAGAGCTTTACTTCCAACTATGTGGTCAATTTTGGAATAAGTGCAATGTGGTGCTGAGAGGAATGTATATTCTGTTGATTTGGGGTGGAGCGTTCTGTAGATGTCTAGTAGGTCCACTTGGTGCAGAGCTGAGTTCAATTCCTGGATATCTTTATTAACTTTCTGTCCCGTTGATCTGTCTAGTGTTGACAGTCAGGTGTAAAAGTCTCCCATTATTATTGTGTGGGAGTCTAAGTCTCTTTGTAGGTCTCTGAGGACTTGCTTTATGAATCTGGGTGCTCCTGGATTGGGTGCATATATATTTAGGATAGTTAGCTCTTCTTGTTGAATTAATCCCTCTACCGTTATGTAATGGCCTTCTTTGTCTCTTTTGATCTTTGTGGGTTTAAACTCTGTTTTATCAGAGACTAGGATTGCAACCTCTGCTTTTTTTTTGTTTTCCTTTTGCTTGTTAGATCTTCCTCCATCCTTTATTTTGATCCTATGTGTGTCTCTGCATGTGAGATGGGTCTCCTGAATACAGCACGCTGATGGGTCTTGACTCTTTATCCAATTTGCCAGTCTGTGTCTTTTAATTGGAGCATTATGCCATTTAAGGTTAATATTGTTATGTGTGAATTCGATCCTGTCATTATGATGTTAGCTGGTTATTTTGCTTGATAGTTGATGCAGTTTCTTCCTAGCATCAGTGGTCTTTACAAGTTGGCATGTTTTTACAGTCTTTTGCTCATTTTTAAATTGTGTTGTTTTCTGGCTAATGAGTTCCTTGAGTACTTCATATATTTTGCATATTAATTCCTTATCAGATGCTGTGCAGAAGCTTTTTAGTTAAATGTAGTTCTATATGTCTGTTTTTGCCTTTGTTAGCTTTATTTGCTTAGACCAATGCCATGAAGCATGGCTTTATGTTTTTAGATGGTCATCTTTCACTTAATGCACAATCATTGTCATTTTGGCATTTTAAAAATAATTTATTTGTTTAAAAACTAATTGTTGAGCAATTATTACATACCAGGCTTTCTGCAAGTGCCAGGGATCCAGAGATAACAAGGGAATCTCCTACTCTCAAAGAGCCTGCCATCTAGTGGGAGACACAGGAATGTAATCGAGTAGGAGAACACAATGAGATTAGTTGCAGAATAGCCATGAGAACAGAACAAAGTTCTAAAACAGCTTAAAGGGGTGGTACAATTTAATTATACCAAAAAATTCAGGAAAACCTAAACAGAGAGGAGGAGTTTACAAGTAACTATGTAGGGAGCTGTCATGGGTATTCCAGTTAAAGGAAACATGTGAGGAGCATAAAAGAGGCTGGCTCGTTGGGTTGGCTGCACATGTATGTGTTTGTTAAGGTTTGGGAGTGTGTGAGTGAATGGTGGAAGGTGAGTCTGAAAGGAAAGCAGTACTAGATCTTGAGCATTCTTATATATGACAAGGAAATATTTGAAATACATCCTGTAGGCATTGGAAGTTAGCAAAGAGGTTCTCAGTAGGGAAATGGCATGATTAGATTGAGACTTTACAGTCTTCACTCTGGCAAAGCTGCAGAGAACAGACTGAGAGGACGCCCTGGTCTGGGAAACCAGTTAGTCCACTGCAATTGGCCTAACATTTGAGCAGTGTGGGAAGAAAGGAGGAGACATCTCAAAGAACTACTTAGAAGGTATATTTAGTCCAGTTTGGTTGAGAATGACCTGTGGATGGATAGCAATGAGTCTAAGATGATCCCTATTTATCAGTATTTGGAAATTAGATGGAAGAGAACACATTGCTCCATGCTAAGGACTAATATGAGGAGAAGCAGTTTGAATAGAAGATGTGTCCAGTGTTCAAGGAGTGACTGTGTAGTAAGGTAGAGATCATTAAAGAGCCAGTTTGAGGTTTAGAATGAAGTCTGAGTGAAAAATCAAATGCAATTAGTGGAAAGTCTCTTAGAGGTTAACCTATAATTTTTATGAAAACATAGGAATTTATTTTCATATTTCTAATAGCAATGAACCTTTAACTACACATATATTTAATAAATACATTTTATAGATACCTATGTAAAATAAAGAACAACCACCATAAAACAAACTCAGTGGCGGAAAAGTTCCAGTGCAATCAGTATATTTAAATTCTACTGGGAGCATTGCAAATTAAAATTACATTTTAGGGAGACTATATGGCAATATATAATAAGAGCTGTAAAGATGATCATACCATTTTACCCAGTAATCCTACTCCTAGTTATTAAAGGGAAGTAATTCAGTGTATATTCATGAAATTGACCTTATAGTTCTTATCTTTATAATAAGTTATAAGAAAATGGTTTAATGTGTATGTGTATATATTTACTCGAAGTAGAAATATGAAGGCTAAAAAAATGGGAAGATATTTAAATTGGTGTTAAAACAGCATTTAAAATTACCACAATTATGAGAACACATGTATGCCAATACAGATTCACTGGAAAAATATTGAAAATGAAAACTGTCAGATGGTAAGATTATAGATAATTTTATTTCTTTTTTATTTGAAATAAATTGGTACAGCCCAGCTTTTCAAAAGCTTCGAAAAATGTGTATGTTAAGTTGTAATAAAGAAAACATATGCATGTAGACATGCTTCAACAGTTATTTAATTGTTTCTTGGGTACCTGGGGAGATGGGGGTGAAGAAAGAGGGTTAACTTGAATAAAGGTGGAGGAGAAAAATGAGAAAAAAGAAAGCAAAGGATCGAGAAGCTCACTGTGGCAGCAGCCTCTCTTGCCCTCCTGAGATAGTCAAAGGGTGGCACCAGGGACTCACGATCCATGGTTGTGGAAGCCTCATGTCACACTGGATGTCACATGAGGTGGGATGGAACACAGTGACCACCCCACCTCATTTCCTTTACAGTTGCCATGCTGGGCCATGGCAGTGAACAGCCTTCAGGCATGTTTACAGCGGAAGATCTGAATTCAGGCTGGTGGCAGGAGACAACAAAACCACGTTTTCTTTTATGCATGCATTTGGTTTAATTGACACATTAACCACAGACAAAGGGGTAAAGGCCAAAAGGTGTTAGGTTAGTATGAACAGGGAAAAGGAACTTTTTTTTTTTTCAAGAAAAATAAAAGCATCAGTATTGCAAAGACTTTCCATGATCCTACACCCACCTCGAAAGCCCCCTCTCACCACAGGAAGTGCACTGACCATTGGAGGCATAAAAGAGGTCCTCAAAGAGCCTGATCCTCACTCTCCCTGCACAGCTCAGCAGGACCTCAGCCATGAGACTTCTCATCCTGGCCCTCCTTGGCATCTGCTGTCTCACTGCATACATTGTGGAAGGTAAGTGGAGAAGCTGTCTGCGAGATAAAGAACAGGGAGGCAAGGCAGGTGGGCACACATTTTGGGTTTGACTCGGGTTCTGACTGGAGTAAACTGCTTTCTCCAGGGGAGCCTTAAACCTCCCATGTGCAAAAAAGGAATGATGATTTTGACTGTAGGAGGCTTCATAAACTTCCAGAACAGGGAGAATTTGATTAGTATCTGGGCTCCCACTTTTCCTAATTGGGTAATTTCAGGTAAATTCCTTAACCACTCAGGGCCTATGCTTATTTATGTATAAACTGAATAGAAGAACAGACATGATCACCTGAGATTAAGATTAAATAAATATTATGGTTTATTTAATAACATCAGATTTCCTTACAAGCAGTAATTTTTTGATTAATGTTAGCTATGGATTAGAGGTGATGATTATAAATGCATTTCTAGGTTTTGCCTATTTAATATATAGTTTGATAAATTATCAAAATCTTTGAGAGTTCAGTTACAATGTGGGGATGCACCAGAGGATATATATTCTGGAGCAAATCAATGTTTTCAATACAAAACCTGTGTGAAGGCGACAGTAGTGCTTGCTGTGGACTGGATGTCCCAGTCTTGCCTTCCTTCCCCTTGATAATGCAATAAGGGACCCCCATTTTAGGACACAGGACAGGCAGAAAGATAACCAGCTTGATGGGGTCCACACCATGTGCAATCACTACCAGCTGAGCCTTCTTGTTTTCCAGCAAGGTGATGATGGTGTTAACCCCTGCTCAAAGAACAGGTGATTTCCTAGTGGGGACAACCCCTTTGCTAGCAGCTCTCTTCTCAGCCTGGGCCAACAGTTTCTGCTTCTTCTCTTGCTTTGTCTCTGGTCAGTACTTGTGGATCAGCTTCAGTGGCTGAGTAGCTGTTTGGGGGTCTAAGGCCTGGGTGAACTGGTTAATGGCAGAAGGCACTTTCAGCTGCTTATAGAGGATAGCTCTTTGCAGCTGGAACCAGATATTGCGGGGTCATTTCACAAAGCAGTGGAGGTCCCTTTTGGGCTGGATGTCCTGTCCAATGCCTGCCTAAGAAAACTCTTAGGCCTTTTCTCACACAGCCGTTTCATCACTTTCTTAGCCTCCTGCTTCCTCACGACGGCAGGGACTGGGCCACCTTCCTTCCTTTGGCCTTCTTTCTTTTCAGCATCTTGGGCGGCTGACAGAGAGAGACATTTGACCACTTAAAAAGGAGAACACCTTTATTTACTCAGTCAAAAGCATGCTTCCTTCCCCCACTGAATGTTGCCTTGCCTAGAGTACTCTTCACACATTACTCTGTCATCTCACTTACGGTACTGTGACATGTTGCACTATTTGAAATGATCTTTTCTGTTTACCTCTCTGTTGCCTGGCTCCCTCATTAGAAGACCTGCTCCATGAAAACAGGGATAACGTCTGTCTTAACAAAACATGTGGGACACAAAAGGCATCATCGTATAAATGAATGAATGCATGTCACTGGAGCATTTACTAGCCATCCCAAATGTCTAAGTGAAAATATACACAGAGACGGGATAACATCTTGTTATTTTCTCTCAGCATGAAATTCCTGAAACAATTCTATTGATTGAGTTTTTAAATTAATCAAATATTTACTAAGAATCTATGATGGGCAAGAGATTCAGGATGCCTATCAGTCATCTCTTCCCCCAAAAAGCAAATGGCCTTATATTCTCACAACATTCTCAGAGTAATTTAACAGATGATTGTTACTATGATCTTGATAATTGCTTTATTTTTAATTGTCTGTTTTTTTTTTTTTTCCTCACCAGGGGTAGGGAGTGAAGTCTCAGATAAAAGGACCTGTGTGAGCCTCACTACCCAGCGACTGCCAGTTAGCAGAATCAAGACCTACACCATCACGGAAGGCTCCTTGAGAGCAGTAATGTGAGTTTGCCTCCTCAGAAGTTGGGCTGGGTGGATATCTAGAGGTACAGAAATGCAGCCTATAGAAATACTCCCCTCCTCAGGAAAAGTAGGTCAACATGGAGGAACACCTCAACTTAACCAAAAACCTCTTTATTTTTCCTTATCAACCATGCCTTTATGCAGCCCAACCGAATAGCGATTATTGCAAAAACTAGGCTGCCAAATAAAGAATAGAAGTCCTCCTCTATTTAGCTTAGTGGAAGAGTCTGTTGAATACTGTGCACAGCTCTGAGGTCTGGGTTCAGAGACAGCTGGCCCATGGCAGGGTTTCCCTGCAAGCCTCACTGGAGTTGGGGGATCTTAGGGTTGAGTTAGGCAGAGTCCCATGCTTTATCAGTTGCCATATTTCAAGAAAATGAGTCAATGCACAACCTACATGGTCCCTTTCTTCTACCAGAATCTCATTTTTAGAAGTAATAACTCTTCCCAACACATACTTGCAAGCCTTGCTCGAAAGAATGAAAATGTAAAAATCACCTTTTCTTTAAAAAATGAGTATTTTCAGATTTGAAAAGGAAGAGGGTATGTAATAATGGAACTAGGTGGCCTCAAATGTCTTTTTGTTACAACATTTGGTGACATGGATGAGAAAAGGAGCCTGTGAATTATGGTGAACAAAGGGGCTGGATACTACTTGCAGATATTTCTCCTTTATGTTAAAATAGATGGCAGAAGAAGGGTGCTCAATTATGATCTCGTGACTCTGAACGCTTATTTCTTGCAGTAATTTCTGCACAAGATCTTTTCATGTCTGCTCTGATCTTAACTCCTGACCCTGAGGCTTTGAGAACGTGGCCAACTTCATCTGTCTTTTCCTTGCATTACAGTTTTATTACCAAACGTGGCCTAAAAGTCTGTGCTGATCCACAAGCCCGGTGGGTGAAAGATGTGGTCAGGAGCATGGACAGGAAATCCAACACCAGAAATAACATGATCCAGACCAAGCCAACAGGAACCCAGCAATCGACCAATACAGTTGTGACCCTGACTGGATAGTAGCCTCTGGCACCCTGTCCCTCTCCAGCCAGCCAGCTCATTTCACTTTACATGCTCATGGACTGAGTTTATACTCACCTTTTATGAAAGTATTGCATGAATAAAATTATTCCTTTGTATTTTTACTTTTAAATGTCTTCTGTATTCACTATGTGTTCTAATTAATAAATTATTTATTATTAAGAATAATTCCCTAGTCTATTCATTATATGTGGTGAAAGGTAGTATATCATTGGTGTTTGATTTCTGTCCTTGTACCTCTCTTTGATGGTAACCATAATGGAAGAGATTCTGGCTAGTGTTTATTAGAGGTGAAAGCTATATTGATCACTCTTAGAGTCCAGCTTGTAATGGTTCTTTACACATGAGTCACAAGTCACAGCTGTGACAATGGCAACAATTTAAGATCTATTTCAACTTGTCTCTATAATAGAATTCTATTTATAGAATAAGGGAGAAAATAATCCAGTCTGCATAAATGTCTTCATTTGAGAAGTGCCTGTTCATATTTGCCAACTTTTTGATGGGGTTGTTTGATTTTTTCTTGTAAATTTGTTTAAGTTCTTTGTAGATTCTGGATATTAGCCCTCTGTCAGATGAGTAGATTGTAAAAATGTTCTCCCATTCTGTACGTTACCTGTTCACTCTGATGGTAGTTTATTTTGCTGTGCAGAAGCTCTTTAGTTTAATTAGATCCCATTTGTGTATTTTGGCTTTTGTTGCCGTTGCTTTTGGTGTTTTAGTCACTGAAGTCCTTGCCCTTGCCTATGTCCTGAATGGTATTGCCTAGGTTTTCTTCTAGGGTTTTTATGGTTTTAGGTCTAACATTTAATTCTTTAATCCACCTTGAATTAATTTTTGTATAAGGTGTAAGGAAGGGATTCAGTTTCAGCTTTCAACATATGGCTAGCCAGTTTTCCCAGCACCATTTATTAAATAGGGAATCCTTTCCCCATTGCTTGTTTTTTTCAGGTTTGTCAAAGATCAGATGGTTGTAGATGTGTGGTACTATTTCTGAGGGCTCTGTTCTGTTCCATTGGTCTATATCTCTGTTTTGGTACCAGTGCCATGCTATTTTGGTTACTGTAGCCTTGTAGTATAGTTTGAAGTCAGGTAGCTTCAACTACCTGATGCCTCCAGCTTTGTTCTTTTGGCTTAGGATTGTTTTGGCAATGCAGATTCTTTTTGGCAGATCTGAAGGAGATAGAGACACAGAAAATGCTTCAAAAAAATCAATGAATTCAGTAGCTGGTTTTTTGCAAAGATCAACAAAATTGATAGACAGCTAGCAAGACTAATAAAGAAGAAAAGAGAGGAGAATCAAATAGATACAATAAAAAATGATAAAGGGGATATCATCACTGATCCCACAGAAATAAAAACTACCATCAGGTAATACCATAAACACCTCTATGCAAAGAAACTAGAAAATCTAGAAGAAATGGATAAATTCCTGGACATGTACACCCTCTCAAGACTAAACCAGGAAGAAGTTGAATCCCTGAATAGACAAATAACAGGCTCTGAAATAGAGGCAATAATTAATAGCCTACCAACCAAAAAAAGTCCAGGACCAGACAGATTCACAACCGAATTCTACCAGAGGTACAAAGAGGAACTGGTACCATTCCTTCTGAAAATATTCCAATCAATAGAAAAAGAGGGAATCCTCCACAACTCATTTTCCGAGGCCAGCATCATCCTGATACCAAAGCCTGGCACAGACACAACAAAAAAAGAGAATTTTAGATCAATATCCCTGATGAACATCGATGCAAAAATCCTCAACAAAATACTGGCAAACCGAATCCAGCAGCACATCAAAAAGCTTATCCACCACGATCGAGTGGGCTTCATCCCTGGGATGCAAGGCTGGTTCAACATATGCAAATCAATAAAAGTAATCCATCATATAAAGAGAATCAAAGAAAAAAACCACATGATTATCTCAATAGATATGGCATTTGACAAAATTCAACAGCCCTTCATGCTAAAAACTCTCAATAAAATAGGTATTGATACGACATATCTCAAAATAATGAGAGCTATTTATGACAAACCCACAGCCAATATCATCCTGAATGGGCAAAAACTGGAAGCTTTCCCTTTGAAAACTGGCACAAGACAGGGATGCCCTCTCTCACCACTCCTATTCAACATAGTGTTGGAAGTTCTGGCCAGGGCAATCAGGCCAGAGAAAGAAATAAAGGGTATTCAATTAGGAAAAGAGGAAGTCAAATTGTCCCTGTTTGCAGATGACATGATTGTATATCTAGAAAACCCCATTGTCTCAGCCCAAAATCTCCTTAAGCTGATAAGCAACTTCAGCAAATTCTCAGGATACAAAATCAATGTGCAAAACTCACAAGCATTCCTCTACTCCAATAACAGACTAACAGAGAACCAAATCATGAGTGAACTCCCATTCACAATTGCTTCAAAGAGAATAAAATACCTAGGAATCCAACTTACAAGGGATGTGAAGGACCTCTTCAAGGAAAACTACAAACCACTGCTCAACGAAATAAAAGAGGACACAAACAAATGGAAGAACATTCCATGCTCATAGATAGGAAGAATCAATATCTTGAAAATGGCCATACTGCCCAAGGTAATTTATAGATTCAATGCCATCCCCATCAAGCTACCAATGACTTTCTTCACAAAATTGGAAAAAACTACTTTAAAGTTCATATGGAACCAAAAAACAGCCCGCATTGCCAAGACAATCCTAAGCCAAAAGTACAAAGCTAAATGCTCCAATTAAAAGACACAGACTGGCAAATTGGATAGAGTCAAGACCCATCAGTGTGCTGTATTTAGGAGACCCATCTCACTTGCAGAGACACACATAGGATCAAAATAAAGGGATGGAGGAAGATCTACCAAGCAAATGGAAAACAAAAAAAAAGCAGGGGTTGCAATCCCAGTCTCTGATAAAACAGACTTTAAACCCACAAAGATCAAAAGAGACAAAGAGGGCCATTACATAATGGTAAAGGGATCAGTTCAACAAGAAGAGCTAACTATCCTAAATATATATGCACCCAATCCAGGAGCACCCAGATTCATAAAGCAAGTCCTTAGAGACCTACAAAGAGACTTAGACTCCTACACAATAATAGTGGGAGACTTTAACACCCCACTATTCAATGCAATTCCAGTTAAAATTTCCATAGAGTCTAATGTCAACATTAGACAGATCAACCAGACAGAAAGTTAACAAGGATATCCAGGAATTGAACTCAGCTCTGCACCAAGGGGACCTAATAGACACCTACAGAACGCTCCACCCCAAATCAACAGAATATACATTCTTCTCAGCATATCGCATTTATTCCAAAATTGACCAGTTGGAAGTAAAGCACTCCTCAGCAAATGTAAAAGAATAGAAATTATAACAAACTGTCTCTCAGACCACAGTGCAGTCAAACTAGAACTCAGGATTAAGAAATTCACTTAAAACCACTCGACTACATGGAAACTGAACAACCTGCCCCTGAATGACTACTGGGTACATAACGAAATGAAGGCAGAAATAAAGATATTCTTTGAAACCAATGAGAACGAAGACACAACATACCAGAATCTCTGGGACACATTTAAAGCAGTGTGTAGAGGGAAATTTATAACACTAAATGCCCACAAGAGAAAGCAGGAAAGATCTAAAATGGACCCCCTAACATCACAATTAAAAGAACTAGAGAAGCAAGAGAAAACACATTCAAAGCTAGCAGAATGTGTTGCTATTAACTGAGGTGGGAAAATGCAGTAGTTGCTGGTTTTAGGGAGAATATTAGGGGCTCTGTTTTGGTCATGTTAAGTTTAGGTGCTTAGTAGACATCCATATGAAAATGTCAAGTAGTCAGATAGCTAGGTCAGGAATCCAGAGGACGTGTCTAAGCTGGAAATAATAATTTTGGAGTCATCAGCTTATATGTGGCACTTAAAGCCTTGATAATGGGCAAAGCATTAGGTAGACTTGATCAAAATATAAGATGTTCAAGGACTGAGCCTTGGATACAGATTGGGTAGATGAGGAGGAACCAGCAAGGAAAACTGGGAAGAAGTCAGAAAGATATGAGGAAACCCAATCTTGTGTGGTATCCTGGAAATCAAGGCAGGAGGCTGTTTGTAGGAATAGAGTGAGCAACTGTGCCAAATGCTATAAATAAGTCAGAAATTAGAACTTAAAAATAGTTGGATTTAACAGCATGGCTGTCACAGAATGACTATAAGGGAAAAAGTGTCAGTGGATTGGTAAGAGCAGAAACTTTTGAAGAAGGGTTGAGAAGGCCTGGGAGAAGAAATAATGACAACTCTTTAAAGAGAATAATTTTAGACTACAGTTGTCTCATAAGCATCACTATAGAGGCTTGGAGAGAAAAAGAACTATAGCTGAAGTGGAAGTGGAGTCAAGACAGGGTGTTTTGTTTGTTTATTTTGATTTTTACATGAGAGAAAAAATATCAAGTTTGTACACTAATGGGAATGATTCGGTGGAAAGTTTAACACTTAGTATAATATCCAGTGTATCAACTATATATATATTTGCTATTTTCTTAATAATTTGAATTCATAAATGCATGCCCCTAGAAACTGGTTATGTACTCCCGATTCTTTACATTTTCAATTTCGTTATTTCCACTAGGCACTAATCGTATTAGTAATTTGATCTACAGTTAAACTGTTTTCTGGTATGGATGAGAGAAAGAAATAATAAATAATACCTTGTTAGAGCCCATCATAATTATACATTTTTGATAAAAATATGATTTCATTAAGAGTTTTATAAACAGCCATTAGACACAAATTACCTGCCCTTACATTGTAACAGTTTTAAAAAATAACTGTTGATTTCAAAATTAAAATGAAACCTCCCCAGGCATAGACTGTCTTCCTCTTCTTTCAACTACTACTGATTAGTAATTTATTTAACCCTGGATATTTATTCAAAGTTCCAGTGGCAGTAAAGTTGATTTATCCTAAAAGTCTGATATCTGTGGAACCTGATCCCCCATAATGGGAGTGGTATATCAACTTTTTAGGTAATTCAAGAAGTAGCTCCTGCATTGGCAGTCCCTTTCACTGACTTCAGTGTTATCACTTGCTCTTGGTGTTACCTTAACAGTTCCTTCAAGAGAATGTCTTCAACATTGTGATTTCCTGCCCAACTGCAGCTTAACTTTATAATAAAACACCCTTCAACCCTTCCTTCCTGTTGCTTCTGCCCTTGCCCCAAGCCAAGAGTAGTGAAAACTCTGCTAAGTAATAACTGTAGGATTTCTTTCTTAGCCCGTTGATCTCGACTTTCATTCTGGATATAATAACTTAGGCCACAAAATCATTCACAATTCCCATTGCAAAGCTTTTTATCTCTTTTCTATTAAAAATTTAATATTGTATAAGCTTCTCTGCTACCAGATGCCTCAATTTTACTCTTTTGTAGACTGTTTTAGTTTTTTGCTTACTGAGATTAACCTCACACATTTGATTTTTTTAATAGTTTTTTTTATTACTATTGTACTTTAAGTTTTAGGGTACATTTGCACAATGTGCAGGTTTGTTACATATGTATCCATGTGCCATGTTGGTGTGCTGCACCCATTAACTCGTCATTTAGCATTAGGTGTATCTCCTAATGCTATCCCTCCCCCGTCCCCCCACCCCACAACAGTCCCCGGGGTGTGATGTTCCCCTTCCTGTGTCCATGTGTTTTCATTGTTCAATTCCCACCTATGAGTGAGAACATGCAGTGTTTGGTTTTTTGACCTTTGCGATAGTTTACAGAGAATGATGATTTCCAGTTTCATCCATGTCCCTACAAAGGACATGAACTCATCATTTTTTATGACTGCATAATATTCCATGGTGTATATGTGTCACATTCTCTTAATCCAGTCTATCATTGTTGGACATTTGGGTTGGATCCAAGTCTTTGCTATTGTGAATAGTGCCACAATAAACATACGTGTGCATGTGTCTTTATAGCAGCATGATTTATAGTCCTTTGGGTATATACCCAGTAATGGGATGGCTGGGTCAAATGGTATTTCTAGTTCTAGATCCCTGAGGAATCGCCACACTGACTTCCACAATGGTTGAACTAGTTTACAGTCCCACCAACAGTGTAAAAGTGTTCCTATTTCTCCACATCCTCTCCAGCACCTGTTGTTTCCTGACTTTTTAATGATGGCCATTCTAACTGGTGTGAGATGGTATCTCATTGTGGTTTTGATTTGCATTTCTCTGATGGCCAGTGATGATGAGAATTTTTTCATGTGTTTTTTGGCTGCATAAATGTCTTCTTTTGAGAAGTGTCTGTTCATGTCCTTTGCCCAATTTTTGATGGGGTTGTTTGTGTTTTTCTTGTAAATTTGTTTGAGTTCATTGTAGATTCTGGATATTAGCCCTTTGTCAGATGAGTAGGTTGTGAAAATTTTCTCCCATTTTGTAGGTTGCCTGTTCACTCTGATAGTAGTTTCTTTTGCTGTGCAGAAGCTCTTTAGTTTAATTAGATCCCATTCATCAATTTTGGCTTTTGTTGCCATTGCTTTTGGTGTTTTAGACATGAAGTCCTTGCCCATGCCTATGTCCTGAATGATAATGCCTAGGTTTTCTTCTAGGGTTTTTATGGTTTTAGGTCTAACATGTAAGTCTTTAATCCATCTTGAATTAATTTTTGTATAAGGTGTAAGGAAGGGATCCAGTTTCAACTTTCTACATATGGCTAGCCAGTTTTCCCAGCATCATTTATTAAATAGGGAACCCTTTCCCCATTTCTTGTTTTTGTCAGGTTTGTCAAAGATCAGATAGTTGTTGATATGTGGCATTATTTCTGAGGGCTCTGTTCTATAGTTATGCATTTTGAAGAGAACAAGGAATAGCTTTAGACTGCAGTTGCCTCAGAAAGCTTATTTAATGTTTGATAGGGCAAATATTTCTTCTGTTTTTTTATTGACAGGTACAGTTACACACCCATGTGTTAGAGCATAACAAGTATAGCTTAAAATTGCTTATAGTAGTCACTAACATTTGCTGAGCACTTACTCTATCTCTAGCACTCTGCTAAACATTTGGCACACCTTATCTTACTTGATTCTCTATTTTGCTACTGACAAAACTAAGAATTTGGGGTTACACAGCTAATAAATAGTTGATTAGGGATTTGAATACAATTGATCTGACTCCAGTAGCCACCTACTTAACCACTCAGGAGAGAGTTTGCTCGCAGATGATGTATAAGGGCAAAACTTGTCCAGCCAAGTCTCAAGGGCAGAGGAGAGAGATCTCTCCTAAAGAAAACAAAGCCTTGGTAGGAAAGAGTTATGATACACTGGAAGTGTAACAGTCCTTTGAAGTTCCATTATTTATCTTAAAATTTGTGATGATTTTGCATTCTGCTTCATAATATATTTATATTGCTTTAATATAAAAGAAATATTTGGCTCTATTAAAGGACAAAAAATAAGTAAATATTTACGAACCAGATGATGAACATTGTATGGATGTCAGTTTTCCCCAAATCAATCTACTATTCAATGCAATTCCAGTTAAAATTTCCATAGAGTTTTTGGGCAAAACTTTCTAATACAATTTTTAAATTTAGATAAAAAAATTTAAATTTTAATTTTAAATTTTTAAATTTGTGGCACAAAGACATTCACAGATAGCTAAAACAAGTTAGGAAAAGAAAAACCAAGAGTAAACATTTCCCTTATCAAATATTAAGACATAAGATAAAGCTGTGATAATAAAGAACACAGTATTGTCAATTTAGAGATTAACAACCGGAACAATAGAAAGCTCAGGATCATGTTTATAAATTATGCATCTATATACACACACATACATATGTGTGTATGTATGTGTATATATAAACTATGATCAGATGAGAATAAGGTATATTATTCACAATATGCTGCTGGAAGCTTTTGCTTATTTTACAGAGAAAAATAAAATAAGTTTCCTACCTCACACCATGTATAAAATAGGCTTCTGATACATTAAATGCAAGAAGGAAGAAAAGAAGGGAAAGGGGAAGGGGGAAGGGAGAAAGAAGGAAGGAGGAAGGCAGAAGGGGAAAGAAGGAAGGAGGGAAGGAAGGAAGGAAGGAGAAAAGGAAGGAAGGAGGGAGGAAAGGAAGGAAGGAAGGGAAAGAAGGAAGACATAGGAGAATATCTTTATTACACCTGGGTGAGGGAAAGATTCCATAACTATATTCCCAAAGAATAACTCACAAAGAAAAATAATCTGATAGATTTTCCTATTTCAAAATTACAGATAAACACAGAGTTGCTGTCTATCTCATTGCCTTATTCATTTTCTTCATAGTGTTTATCACTTTACGATACTGACTAGTTTACTCATTTGATTTGGGGTCTTGTGATCATTTAAC
The DNA here is from genome assembly GCF_009828535.3 of Hylobates moloch. NCBI lineage: Eukaryota > Metazoa > Chordata > Mammalia > Primates > Hylobatidae > Hylobates > Hylobates moloch. The sequence continues at coordinate 65,377,165 of NW_026652283.1, forward strand.
GGTATGCTTCAGGAGGGCAGGTACTTTGCCTTTTGTATTTACCACTGTAGACACAGTGCCAGAACTGTGTCTGGCATAATATGTGGGCAATAAATGGGTCCTTCGTACATTGTCTTAAGGATTTTTTAAATATTCCTGAATTTTATAGATCCCACCGCTATCTGGGATTCCCTTTCCTTACCATTTTGCAGGTTCTACTGAAACTTCCTCTAACATAACTCATAAAGGGTATCTACATTTTCTTAATCCAGTCTATTGTTGTTGGACATTTGGGTTGGTTCCAAGTCTTTGCTATTGTGAATAGTGCCTCAATAAACATACGTGTGCATGTGTCTTTATAGCAGCATGATTTATACTCCTTTGGGTATATACCCAGTAATGGGATGGCTGGGCCAAATGGTATTTCTAGTTCTAGATCACTGAGGAATCGCCACACTGACTTCCACAATGGTTGAACTAGTTTACAGTCCCACCAACAGTGTAAAAGTGTTCCTATTTCTCCACATCCTCTCCAGCACCTGTTGTTTCCTGATTTTTTAATGATGGCCATTCTAACTGGTGTGAGATGGTATCTCACTGAGGTTTTGATTTGCATTTCTCTGATGGCCAGTGATGATGAGCATTTCTTCATGTGTTTTCTGGCTGCATAAATGTCTTCTTTTGAGAAGTGTCTGTTCATGTCCTTTGCCCACTTTTTGATGGGGTTGTTTGTTTTTTCTTGTAAATTTGTTTGAGTTCATTAAGAAAATGTGGCACATATACACCATGGAATACTATGCAGCCATAAAAAATGATGAGTTCGTGTCCTTTGTAGGGACATGGATGAAACTGGAAAACATCATTCTCATTAAACTATCGTAAGGACAAAAAACCAAACACCGCATGTTCTCACTCATAGGTGGGAATTGAACAATGAGAACTCATGGACACAGGAAGGGGAACATCACATTCCGGGTACTGTTGTGGGGTGGGGGGTGGGGGGGGCGGGGACAGCATTAGGAGATATACCTAATGCTAAATGACGAGCTAATGGGTGCAGGAAATCAACATGGCACATGGATACATATGTAACAAACCTGCACATTGTGCACATGTACCCTAAAACCTAAAGTATAAAAAAAAAAAAAAGGGTATCTACAAGACTGCTTATTAGAGAAATTTCAGGTTCTACCATGCCTGAAACTCTGATTGAATCCCTATAGGCAACAGTAGGACTATTATGACAATGTCTCTTGAATGCGTCATGTAGAGTTGATCCTTTTAGAGAGAAAATATATTGAGGATATAACAAAAACCAAAGAATTGAAAATAGAAGAAAGCATATTTCAGCATAACTCTATAAATTATTTTATCCCATTGCAATTGTCCAGAAAGGAAGCAGGTTGACTTGAGAAGCAGTAAATTATGCATCACTGAATGTGTTTGGGCAGAGTCTGGAGGACCACTTACTAGAAGAAGAGAGAAAAGGTGCGAAGAAATGCTCTTCAAGGTTCCTTCCATCCTCGAGCTCTAAAATCCTTAACCAGTTTTTTCTTATACCCACCTCCTCTCCACAGGACTCTTCCCTTCCCCCATCAGGAATATTGAAGCAGCATGATTCCAAAAGCAGTTATAAACACTATAAACAATTATTACTCTCAACACTTGATGAGAGACACTGAAAATTAAAGGAAGCTTGTACCGTAAAGCAAGCACATTGCAGGGCATTTATTTTTTGGCTCTGGAATACAAAGACGCACAGTCAGAGACACACATTCATCTTCCATTCTTAGTGTCCCATGCCCGCCTCCACTAAAGGAGAAGCTCAGGTGAACATCATGCAAATACTCCATGGTGTGGGCTGAAATTCGTAGACAGAAGGGTCAGCACAGAATAAGGCATGCAGCCTCCCATCCCTTGAAATTCCGTGGAGATGCTTGGTCGTGCTCAACTGAACACATTAAGAGTTTTGCTCTACTTTTACTCTGTCTACAAAAGAGGTCCTACTCCCTGTTGCTCTTCTTTTTTAAAAAATAAGGATCCCATGAGAGTGGCCTTAGAAGTAGGAGGCAAAAGTTCTGAGAATGGGTACCAGATGCTCGGGAGTTGCATTCCCATACTGATAGCACCTAGGGACCTTGTGGGAAGCTGAGGCTGCATCTGAGGCCTCTCCACCTGGCAAGATCTCCCAACCCCATCCCTCTACTCCCCACCTCCCACCTACCCTCCTAACCCTGGCTCGAGAGCTCATTGCCAGGAATCCCCAAGAGGGCCTCAGGACACCGTGATAGACAATCCCACTCATCTCCCCACCCTGCTCTCTGCCTCCCCATCCCAGTCAGCTCTCTGACTTACGCTATAGAGCCTAGTGATGCTTACACTATAGAACTCTCTGGCACTATGAGCACTTGCACATCACTTACCTTATTTGATCCTCCTAAGAGCCTTGTAAGGGAAAACAGCAGGTATGATCACATCCATTGTATTCATGAACAGACTGAGATGCAGACAGGATAAAGTGACTTGCCTAAGTCATCCAACTATGTGGCAAAGCCAGGACTTGAGGTAGACCACCAGAACCCACATCTCATGCATTCACCTCCAAAATATATACCTCATCAGGTTGCCAGACAATGACGCCATCCATGTCAGAGCAACTGTAAAAGGAATGGTTATCCATGCCTCATTAGCTCTGGAAAGAAGGGCAGCATGCCAGAATTCTCTGAAACGTAAAGAAGTAAGAACACGCTCCCACCAGAGAGCAATTCCCACCAGAACAGCTCTCCTTGAGATGTGTCACCTTCACACATAAGCACCGCCTAAGACCAATTATTGGCCATCTGGGGAAATAACACACAACAGGTGCAGAGTAAGACTGAGATGATTAGATTACCCCTCCGCTTTCCCTAGATTACAGGGTAATGAGTATATCAGAAGAGAAAGTGATTTTTCTCAATCTTTGCTGGTGGATTACATGTGAAAGTACAATCACAGCAACCACAGTTCCTGCACCTAACTCAGAAGTGGGACAGGATATAGAGACATCAGAGAGAAGAGAGAATGACTACTTAAGTGGAGCTCTTTCAGAGGTGACACAGGTGAAATATGCCCTGGTTGCCCAATATTCTCCTTGCTTCATAAGGAGAAGGTAAGATTAGCCATCCAGTTTTAGTGGCAGAGCCTGAGATGCCTGTGTTTGAATTAGGAAACTGTCTTGATATTACTTGACTTGTATCAATGGCCTGGGGCCTGCACTCATTCTGCCACTAACTGGCTGTGTGGTGATAAATCTAGTAAAATCAAAAGGACACTGGATTAGAAGTTAGGAGACCTGGGTGACTGTGACCCCTGGAAAAGTTACTGCTCCTCTCAGGGCACTGATTTCTTCATCTATGAAATGAGGGAGTTAAACATAATGATCTCCAACTTTCCGTTAAGTTCTGAAATGCAAAGTCATTTTCTACACATGGAAAATTAGATGGCTAAACTTGTTTTCTAAAAAATCCTTTTTGGTCTTAACATTTTAAAGTTTCATAAATATATTTTCTGAGTAATTTCTTTCTTGGGATAAACATGTGGTCCCTAGTATTCCAAATGATACCTCTGCAGTAAACATATGCTCTGTGGATTGTACTGAATTAGGAAATTGTTGTGGTCAGTAGGGCCACCCACTAGTTCATATGCCATCTTCATGCAAATTATAAAAAGGCATCCCCTCTGGCCAGACACCTTGGAAAAGTGTGTCTTTCTGCGCAGAAGTAGTCACATAGAGGCCTAAAAGAGCAGTGCTTAGGCTGAATTTCAGCTTCCTCCTGCCTCCTCAGCTGGATACACTTATACAATGTACAAACTGCTCAACTAAACACAGCAGCCCTAATAGAGTATAAAATACCGAAGACTTCTGTTTCAAGCCATACTCAAACTTTCTGAGGAAAATGATGAAAAGTTATAGCTGGCAGCATTCTATGTTCTCTGAGCTTGGCATAGACTGTGCTGAGGACTGAATGGTTGCAATGCTGATTTTACTATTGATGCCCTAAAGGATGAACAGAGCACCATCAATCATCACTCTGGCAAAAAGAAAAATCAGAATGCAATCTCCAACGGTCCATGATTAAAGCATTAATCTGATTAACCCACAGAAGAAATAACTTACTCCATACACTAAGCTTCTTTTCAAATAGATTTTAAGCTCCTTGGAACAGTGGTTTCTTGTTCACTTCTATACCTCCAGAATGGACTACAGTGCCAGGCATGAAATAGGTGTTCAATAAACAACTACTGACTGAACTCACCATATGAAGTTGATTGATTCAAATACCCCAAGAATGGATATTTGTGTCACACAAATGAAACATGATGAAGTTAAAGTAGAATTAGGAAAAGTCAGCCTAGAGCACTGGTTCTCAATCTTTTTTTAAAAAAATCACCAGGTGATCCTGACACGTCTCCCTACTCTGCACCCCTCTCCTCCAAAGTCTTAGGATACAAAATCAATGTACAAAAATCACAAGCATTTTTGTACACCAATAACAGACAAACAGAGAGCCAAATCATGAGTGAACTCCCATTCACAATTGCTTCAAAGGGAATAAAATACCTAGGAATCCAACTTACAAGGGATGTGAAGGACTTCTTCAAGGACAACTACAAACCACTGCTCAATGAAATAAAAGAGGATACAAACAAATGGAAGAACATTCCATGCTCATGGGTTGGAAGAATCAATATCGTGAAAATGGCCATACTGCCCAAGGTAATTTATAGATTCAATGCCATCCCCATCAAGCTACCAATGACTTTCTTCACAGAATTGGAAAAAACTACTTTAAAGGTCATATGGAACCAAAAAAGAGCCCGCATCGCCAAGTCAATCCTAAGCCAAAAGAACAAAGCTGGAGGCATCACGCTACCTGACTTCAAACTATACTACAAGGCTATAGTAACCAAAACAGCATGGTACTGGTACCAAAACAGAGAAATAGGTCAATGGAACAAAACAGAGCCCTCAGAAACAATGCCACATGTCTAAAACTATCTGATCTTTGACAAACCTGACAAAAACAAGCAATGGGATAAGGATTCCCTATTTAATAAATGGTGCTGGGAAAACTGGCTAGCCATATGTAGAAAGCTGAAACTGGATCCCTTCCTTACACCTTATACAAAACTTAATTCAAGATGGATTAAAGACTTACATGTTAGATCTAAAACCATAAAAACCCTAGAAGAAAACCTAGGCAATACCATTCAGGACATAGGCATGGGCAAGGACTTCATGTCTAAAACATCAAAAGAAATGGCAACAAAAGCCAAAATTGATGAATGGGATCTAATTAAACTAAAGAGCTTCTGCACAGGAAAAGAAACTACCATCAGAGTGAACAGGCAACCTACAAAATGGGAGAAAATTTTCGCAACCTACTCATCTGACAAAGGGCTAATATCCAGAATCTACAATGAACTCAAATTTACAAGAAAATAACGAACAACCCCATCAAAAAGTGAGCAAAGGACATGAACAGACACTTCTCAAAAGAAGACATTTATGCAGCCAAAAAACACATGAAAAAATTCTCATCATCACTGGCCATCAGAGAAATGCAAATCAAAACCACAATGAGATACCATTTCACACCAGTTAGAATGGCCATCATTAAAAAGTCAGGAAACAGGTGCTGGAGAGGATGTGGAGAAATAGGAACACTTTTACACTGTTGGTGGGACTGTAAACTAGTTCAACCATTGTGGAAGTCAGTGTGGCGATTCCTCAGGGATCTAGAACTAGAAATATCATTTGACCTAGCCATCCCATTACTGGGTATATACCCAAAGGACTATAAATCATGCTGCTATAAAGACACATGCACACGTATGTTTATTGTGGCACTATTCACAATAGCAAAGACTTGGAACCAACCCAAATGTCCAACAACAATAGACTGGATTAAGAAAATGTGACACATATACACCATGGAATACTATGCAGCCATAAAAAATGATGAGTTCATGTCCTTTGTAGGGACATGGATGAAACTGGAAACCATCATTCTCAGTAAACTATCGCAAGGACAAAAAAGCAAATGCCGCATGTTCTCACTCATAGATGGGAATTGAACAATGAGAACGCATGGACACAGGAAGGGGAACATCACACTCTGGGGACTGTTGTGGGGTGGGGGGAGGGGGGAGGGACAGCATTCGGAGAGATACCTAATGCCAAATGATGAGTTAATGGGTGCAGCACACGAACATGGCACATGGATACATATGTAACAAAACTGCACATTGTGCACATGTACCCTAAAACTTAAAGTATAATAATAATAATTTAAAAATAAATAAATAAATAAATAAAAATAAAAATAATAAAAAATAAAAATAAAAATAAATTGCATTTTCGCTTGTGGATTAAGAAAGGGGAAAAAAAAAATCACCAGGTGATCCTGACACATGTCTTCCTACTCCGCACCCCCCTCCTCCACCACTTGAGAACTCTTAAAGGGTTAAGATTTTCTACACACCAATTCTGAAGGTCCTCCTTGCAGCTTACACAAACCTAAACAGAGTACAGAGGAATGATTCTTCTCAACCTTGAGGGGCAAGTTTCCTTGTTAGATTTAAGCCCCATCCCCCACCCCCTACCACTCTGATTGAAGACTTTGATGACAACATGTACAGCAATAAGGCCCTTTGGGGATTTGTATTGTCACCAATGGTTATTTATTGGTTCATGTCATCAGTTGAGGAAAAAGTAAATTTGATAATAGTGTCTCTCTTTACATATTTTTTTAAAACACAGAAAATTTCAATTTGAAGAAAAGTACAGAGAATAAAATCGCAAATATCAATGTAGTTTCTACTCAGAATTAACAAATGACACTGTGCCTTATTTGCTTCAGATATTTTGTAAAGTAATATAAGATCTACAGCCTTTAGGATCTACATCCCCCATCCTATTTCCTGTCCTCCCTGGGCAGAGGCAAGCACTATCCAGCAGTTGATGGATGTTTTTATTGTTTGTGTTTTATGTTTTGCTCCTAATGGCATGGTATCAGAATTCTTATTTCCCCTGTCCTCCCAAAACTTGATAGTGCTAGCCTTATGTTTTTGCCAATCTGATCATTGTGAAATAGTATCTCATTGTTTTCACTTGCATTTCTCTAACTACTAGGAAGTTTGAGCATTTTTCATATATTTGGGTTGGCCATTCAAACTTCCTTTTCAGTGAATGGTCCTTTCATATGTTTTGTCCATTTTCCCACTAGGTCGTTAGACTTTTCTTATTGATTTTTAATAATTCTTTAATATTCTGGATACAAATCCTATAGATGTATTTTTTTTTTTTTTTTTTTTTTTGAGGCAGAGTCTCACTCTATTGCCCAGGCTGGAGTGCAGTGACTTGATCTCGGCTCACTGCAACCTCTGCCTCCTGGGTTCAAACAATTCTCCTGCCTCAGCCTCCTGAGTAGCTGGGACTACAGGCATGTGCCACCACACCCAGCTAATTTCTGTATTTTTAGTAGAGACAGGGTTTCACCATGTTGGCCGGGCTGGTCTCAAACTTCTGACCTCAGATGATCCTCCCACCTCAGCCTTTCAAAGTGCTGGGATTACAGGCATGAGCCACCAAGCCCGGCCTATTTTCTCAGTTATATGGAAGTAATGGAGAAGTTTTACATTGAAGTTTTCAAACTATTTGATGTTTTTCTTTGTCATTTATCATTGTGTAACATAAAAACCATGGTATAACATCAAAGTATTATATTTTGATTGAAAGCTTTTTCATATTTAGCCACTTTATCTGGAATTTTTTTTGAAGTATAGTATGAGGTAAGGATCTATTTTTATATTTTTCAGTATGGAAAGGTAGTTTTCTCTATACATTTATAGCTAATCCAGTATTTTTCAGACTCTATATTTGTAATATATTAATGGTACTTTTTTAAAATTAGTGGATTCTAACTACTGTTTTTTAAAAAACTAAATTATATAGAAAATATTAGACTACATTTCATATAGTAAAGGTAAACAGTGTTTACAGAACATATACACACATATGCTTTGGTTGAGTACTGAAACATAAAATAAAATATATTTTTTTCTGTGGGTTATGACTGAAAATGTTTAGAGTACACTAAAAGATGTCAATTATTTCTCCCATTTATTTGTTACACCATTTCTATGACATATCATGGTCTTATATGTGATTAGGTTTGCTTCTGGCCTATCTATTCAATTCTGTGGACTTTATTTAATATAGTGCTAATATCATGGTATTTTATTTGTATGGCCTGTTAACATCTTCTTCATGTTATCCTTTAAACTAGTCTTGATTTCTCGACTATCTTTCCATGTGAATTTTAGATACTCTTTGCCTAAATAAAACAAAACTTTTATATTTTGATTAAAGCTGCTTTGAATATATTCATTATTTTGGGGAGAATAGACATATTTATAATATTAAATCTTGGTCTAGCTTTCCTTGATTTGGGTTTATTTTTATATCCTCCAATATTTTCTGTGTGGGTTTTGTCCACGTTTAGGTATACATTTAACAAACACTTATATGTACCAAGCCACTATTCTAAGCACTTCATAAATCATTAATTCATTTAAGACTCACAACAATCTTATGAAATATAACTATTATTTTCCCCCATTCTATTGTCATGTTACAAATGAGGAAACTTAAGCACAGAGAGGTTAGCTAATTTTCTTAAGGTCACACATCTTGAAAGTATAACAGTCAGAATTTGAATCCAGGCAACTCGGTCCCAGAGTTCTTGTGCTCATCCAATATGCCATGCCGTCTCTCCAAACATTTTGTCAGATTCATTTCTAAGTACCTCATTGCTTTAATGAAAACAATAGCCAGATTGATTGGGATGTTTATCTCTGTGGTCAATTTTTATAATAATTCTATAAGTAAATATTTCTTATGCATTGAGTGTAAATTTTAATATATGAGATCAAGGTTGTTACTTGCACTGATATATCTTATACATGTATTTCTTCGCAATGTTTTATCTGCGTGATCTGGAAGAGGTGTGTTGAAATTCCTTACTATGATTCTGGATTTGTCAATTTCTCCATATAATGCTCACGTGTGTGTGTGTGTGCGCGTGCGCACGCATGTGCACGTACATACCAATTTTATTAGATGCATATGGGTTCACAGTTGTTACATGTTTAGACACTTTTCCCATCACTTTTCATCCAGTAAAATCAGTTTGTATACATCTAACTATTTCTTTCCTCAAATTCAGTTTTGTTTGATAGTCAAAATACAGTGATGTTTTAAAATGTGGGCTTTGAAGACAAATGGAGTGGCTTGGATTCCAGCTTGACACTTGCCAACTACATGAGCTTAGCACTAACCACAGTGCCTGGCTCTAGAAATGTTGGTTGTTGCTAGACTGCTATTGCTTTCTAGGCTTTTATTTGCTAGGTTACTGGCACATCTTTTCCAATCTTTGTCTTTCAACTTATTTTTATCATTATGTTTTCAAAAGTGTGTTTGTAAGTAGCAAATAGCTGAATTTTTAATCTACTCTTTTAATAGATAGGGTTACTCCATTTATATTGTGGTTATTGACAAACTTTTTTATATCAAGAGCTGACAAATTATGGCCCATGGGAAAAACATAGCCCAGCATGTGCTATTGTATGTAATATTTTAGTGAAACATAGCCACTCTCAGCCATCTAGGATGGTTGCTTTTATCCTTCAACCAGTAAAGCTGAATCGTTGCAATAAGGATATTACCTGCAAAGCAAAATCACTTATTATTTGGCCTTTTACAAAAAAGCTTGCTGACCCCAGATTTATACCATCTTACTTTTTCCTTTAGACGTGATTTCTTCTATTTTTCCCCCTTGTCCCGTATTCATTGGGTAAATCAAGTCGTATTTACTATCTTAGTTTCCCTCTACTAATTTAAAAGTTATGCATTCTATTTCTAGTCTTTTAGTGGTCATTCTTACGTTTTAACATGAATATTTTTGTTTTTAAAATTACTTTATTGAGATGTAACATACAATAACTTGCACATAAAGTGTACAATTTGATAGGTTTTGACATATATATATATATATATATCCATGAAGTTAAAATCAAGAAAATAAACATATTCATCACTCCCAAAAGTTTCCTCATGCATAACCCTCCTTCTCATCCTTCCCTGCCCCCACGTCCCCAAACTATAAATGGTTTGCTTTCTGCAAGTATAGATTAGTTTGCATTTCCTAGAGGTTAGTATAAATTGACTCATACATTATACACTCTTGTTTCTGACTTTTTTCACTCAGTTTTTGTTTTTCTGTTTGTTTGTTTTTTGAGACAGAGTCTCACTCTGTCGCCCAGGCTGGAGTGCAGTGGCGCGATCTTGGCTCACTGCAAGTTCCACCTCCCGGGTTCACGCCATTCTCCTGCCTCAGCCTCCCGAGTAGCTGGGACTACAGGCGCCCGCCACCAAGCCTGGCTAATGTTTTTTTTTTCGGATTTTTTGTAGAGACGGGGTTTCACTGTGTCAGCCAGGATGGTCTCTATCTCCTGACCTCGTGATCCGCCCACCTTGGCCTCCCAAATTGCTGGGATTACAGGCGTGAGCCACCATGCCAGGCCCACTCGATATTATTATGAGCAAGGAATTGTTGCATGTATTTGTAGTTCATTTCTTTTTTTTATTTTAGTATATATTGCCATAAAAAATAAGGACATTTTCACCTAACCACAATACTATTGTTACATATGACAAAATTAATAGTAATTTCTTAACATTATTGAATGCAAAAGTCTTTATTCGAATTCCCCTATTAGTAATCAAAATGTTTCTGCAGTTTGTTTTCCTTTTTTTTTTTAATTTTACTTTAAGTTCTGGGATACATGTGCTGAACGTGAAGGTTTGTTACATAGTATACATGTGCCATGGTTTGCCGCACCTATCAACACATCATCTAGGTTTTAAGCTACGCATGCATTAGGTATTTGTCCTAATGCTCTCCGTCTCCTTTACCCCCACTTCCCGACAGACCCTGGTGTGTGATGTTCCCCTCCCTGTGTCCGTGTTTTCTCATTGTTAGTTCATTTCTTTTTATTTCCTAGTAGTCTTCTGTTATATAGATAAACCATAATTATTTAACTGTGATGGAAATCTGTGTATTTTCCACTTTGAGACTATTTAAAATAAAGCTGCTATAAATATACAGGTATTGATATTGACATATTTTCTTCTTCTCTTGGGCAAAAACCTAGAAGTGGAATCACTGAATTATATTGTGGGTACATGTTTAACTTTTTAAAAATTGTCGAACTGTTTTCCAAAGTCGTACCATTTATATTACCACCATCAGTGTGTCGGAGTTCCAGTTTTTCTACATTCCTGTCAAGACTTGATGTGGTCAGGCTTTTTAATTTTAGCCACTTATTAGGTAGGTAGTGGTATTTCATTGTGGTATCAATTTGCATTTTCTTAATAGCTACTGATCACACCCCTTTTCATGTGCTTATTTGTCATCCTTATATCTCCCTTAGTGAAGTAGCTGTTTAAATCTTTTACCCATTGGGGGAAAGAGAGACTTGTTTTGTTCATTTGTTTTATTCAACATGCATATTGGCTTAAGAAAATCTACATATTAGTGAATCCTCTATAGTCCTCCCTGCTAAGACAAGAATTTTAGAACTTTACTTCTAGTCTTAAAAGTTCCATCTTCTGTGCCATCACAGTATAATATTTTAGTTCTACCTAGTTTTTAACCGTCTTAAAAATAATTAATCCTTTTTGTACATCAATACTTAATTTGGAATTACCAGCATATCACCAGATTTTTAGCCTCAGTTGTTCCTCACATCCCAATCCCTCCTTCTGGTTTAATTTTTTTTCTCCAGGAGTAATATTTATTAGTTCTTTCACTGAAGTAACTAGGAAATTAAGTTTTTGTATCTCTGAAAATGTCACTATTTGCCTCACATTTGTATGCTTATGTAACTGTGTGACTTCAGGTTGACATAAACATTTTTTTCTCATTTTGAAGACATCTTTTTATAATATTGATATAGTTTGGATGTTTGTACCTGCCCAAATCTCAGTTGAACTGTAATCCCCAATGCTAAAGGTGGGCCTGGTGGGAGATGTTTGGATCATGGGGGCAGATTCCTCATGGCTTGGTGCTGTCTTCATGATAGTGAATTCTGGTGAGATTTCATTGTTTAAATGTGTGTGGCACCTCTCCCCACAAACACTCTCTCGCAAACTCTCTCTCTCTCTCTCTCTCTCCTTTCTTGCCACATTATGTGCCTGCTCCCCCTTTGCCTTCTGCCACGATTGGAGGCTTCCTGAGGCCCCCTCTAGAAGCAGATGCCACTGTGCTCCCTGAACAGCCTGCCAATTAGATCTCTTTTCTTATAAATTTCCCAGCCTCAGGTATTTCTTTATAGTACTTCAAGAATTACCTAATACAGATATCAACTAGTGCTTATTGTTTTTATAAAAAATCGTTGCTTGTGAAATTTTTTGTTATCTTCTAAGAAATGTATCTTTTCTTTCTAGTAGCTTTTAAGAATTTTCCCTCTGTCTTTGATGTTTTCCACTTCTACTACAATATGTCTGAGTGTAGAAATTTTTAAATTCATTCTGCTTGGAACTGAATGCATTTCTTCAATCTGAAAACTCATCTCTCATTAGTTTTGTTAAATTCTCAGCCATCATCACTGATATTTCTTCTCCTTTATTGCATCTAGTCTCTCTGTCTGGAGCTCCTATTGGAAATATGTTGGACCTTCTCATTCTATCTTCCATCTTTCTTAACCTCTCTTATACATTTTCCACATTTTCCTTACCTGTTCTCTATTCTAACTAATTTCTTCGAGCTAAATTCCTATTTGCCTATTTTCTTTTCAAATATGTCTAGTTGATGTTTAATCTGTCTGTTGAGGTTTCTTTAAATTATCATTCTCAATATGTTTGTTTAGCTCTTTCTAAATTTTTTCTTTATATCCTTTCTTCATTTATTTTTTTAATTTTTTTTTTTTTTTTTTTTTTTTTTTTTTAGACAGGTTCTTGCTCTGCCATTCAGGCTGGAGTGCACTGGTGCAATCTCGGCTCACTGCAACCTCCACCTCCCAGGCTCAAGTGATTCTCCTGCTTCAGCCTTCTGAGTAGCTGGGGCTACAGGGGCACACCACCATGCCCAGCTAATTTTTTGTATTTTTAGTAGAGACAGGGTTTCACCATGTTGGCCAGTCTGGTCTCAAACTCCTGACCTCAGGTGATCTGCCTGCCTCGACCTCCCAAAGTGCTGGGATTACAGGCATAAATCACCACGCCCAGCCCATTTACTTTACTATTTTAACTATTGTTATTTTAAAAATAACTCCCTGGAGACTACTCTATTTTCTAGGTTCTGTATTTCCTCGAGTTTTGTTTTCTCATTTACTGTGTTTGTCATCTCTTCCTCTCTCTCTCTCTCTCTCTCTCTCTGTTTCTCTCTCCCTGTTGGTCATGGGGTTCTATCTATATTGTGTACTTTATGTAAGTAAATGAACTTTCTGACATATGCTTTCTTCTGAAGGAGCACCTTCTCTTGCTGTCTGTAGTGAAGAGGTCCTCATGGAACAGTGTCACATTGGCCTTTGCTGGTATCTCAGTAGTTTCACTATTTTTTGATTTGTGGAGATTTTTTGTTGTTGCTACTGTTGGTTTATTTGCTTACAGTTTCAACACCATACAGGTAGTATAAATTAGGGTTGTATACCTTCTCCCAACAGAGGTTTAACATTTTGATTTTTCTTAGGTCACCCTTTTTCAATATACTTCCCAAAATATGTGACCCATATTGTTCCAGACTGTCAAACAGATATTTTCCAGTCTATTTTATGGATGGGGCATTTGCCCTGCCTGGCTTTGTGTAAAGAGGTCATTTTCAACTTCTCACTTCATAGGAGGCTGAGACCTCCTGCTGTCTCTCCACCCATGGAAATCACAGCCCTCACCCCACTTGTAAGGTCTACACCTGCTTCTCTGGGTGCTGTGCCCTATTCAGCTTCAGCTCCTGCACACTGTTCAGTCTTTAAGTTCACTCTCAATTCTAGCACCTCCAGATTTCCTTTCCCTAGTTTTGAATCCAGAAATTAATTTCTTCACATTATGTTGTATTCTCTTATATTTTACTCAGCACTTCCATGTACTTGAAATGGAGGGGATCTGTATACATCAGTTTCATCTGCTGTATTGACTGGAAGTGATCTAAACATTGGTTCTTAAGTTTAATGTATACATAAATCCTTAACTTTATTATTATTTTATTTTTGTTATTCAAAAATGGTCTTATAAAATGGATAGAATTAATAATGTTAGTCCATGTCTACAAAATAACTATGTGAATATTGCTTATGATGTGGGTCCTCTCTCTGATTACCAGATTAGAGTCACCTGCTCTTTCAAGTTATTAATAGATGAGTTTTATTTTTTCATACTTTGTTTCTTATGAAATCTCTTCAGAATCTAAGAATTTAAAGATCCAGATTCAGAGTATTTGTTAATTCCAAACATTTTCTCAAGGTTAGAATTAGCTTATGGCACATATAAAATGTGACTCAATTTATATAATATTCAAAATTAAATTTGCACATAGACTTCTCTCATAAGTAGAGAGTACCTTGATTTGTTGAAGGCCACTGGTTCTGGTTTCAAGAGACAAGACCTTGGCTTGTGTATAGATTCACTGCTACACACATACTTACAAGGTTTCCTGCGGTCAAGGAACTCCTTGAGTCCTGGAGTCTGAAAGGATTAAACACCCAGTATTTGTCTAGCACATATAAGCACTGACAATGCAAATTGTCCAAAGTTTCAGTACAACAGTCAGCAAGCAAAAAGAGTTGGCAGAAAAGGGAGATGGGCCTAATCAAGCTGCTGTGAAGTAGCTAAATTGTATTCCACCAGATAAGAGGCTTTGCAGTTCTTTATGATAACAAAATCACCTTCCTCCTGCAACCTTGTGGTCATAACCTGTCCCTCTGACCTCCAGGTTTAGGTTAAAGCCTCAAATTCCACAGCCTTTTTAAAGTCAAAACTCTGGTTTCTGCAACTCTCTAGTTTCTGCAAATTCCTCTCTAGTTTCTGCAAATTCTAGTTTCTGCAAGCTCTCTAGTTTCTGCAAATTCTTAGAGACTCCTCCTTTCTTGTCATATTTTCTGCCTCCATCTCCTACCTCTAAATATACTGTTTCTGTTTCAACTCCATATCTGTGCTGACAAGACACACTCAGCTCCTCAGATTTCTGCAAATATATGTGTATATATGAGATATATATATATGTATATATGAGATATATATACATATATATAATACATATGTATATATATCTCATTCCCATCAAGAACTTGGAAGATCAGTAACTTTTCTGATTTTCAGGGAAGTAGGGGATGAAAGGATGGTATCACATCATATAGCCCACAGTCTTCCCTCAGGTCACTCTTGGTCCCTTTTTTCTCCCTTAGCACCCCTCCTTTTCAAAGCAAAATGCATTCTACTCTTTATCTCATCCTTACAAGTTAGAAGAGCAAGTGTTATTCCTTGCACATGCCCTGGAATCTCACAATTCAGCTCAAGCAATTTATCAAAGTATTTCTGCCAAACAAATAAATATAGTATTTTCTCTAAAAGGAATCAGTCTGAATATTTTTCTTCACCTCATTGTACCCATATTTGGGATTGATAATGGGACAGAGTCTAAGTGCACATTGGAAGAGTTCTCAATGGAGAGTGATGAACTCAACCACATGCACGCAGCCTCATGTAAATTTACTTTTACTTCCATCTACTTCCCCTTTTCAGGTATTAGCATGAAAGAGAGAACCAAAAAAAGGGAGATTTTTCCATGTCATTTGGTATGGTAAGTTAGGAAGCAGAATATTTTGTGATGGAACATGTTTCTTTTAGGCAAATATGCTGGACTTGAGCAATGTGGTTTTCAGCCCTCCTGAATATGAAGCGAGGAGGCATCCTGCATCATTCATCCAGCCCCCTTAAATTAAAGCCCTCCACATAGAAAGTCTTAAAAAGTCACAGAAGAGAATGAGGGGGAGGCAGGAAAGAACGTAGTGACATTTGCAAGGGGCCCAAGGGCTGTGACAATTATAGATTAAAATAGCAGAGCTGGGTTGGGTGAGAGGAAAACCCACTACAGTGATAGTAGAGCATTATTGTTCTTTTCCCCCATGATGATATATACTAACATATACAAGTACCCGTTCACTTGGTCACACCCACAACTGACTGCAGAGAAAGCCACAGAGTCTTTAACTGTCGCTCCCACTGCCTACTAAAGGACGGATCTCAGCAGTGAGAAAAGAGTAGGAGGAGCTGTGACCCGGGCCCCCTGCTCCCAGGCAAGCATGTGAGGCATGTGAAGGGGAGGAACTGCAGGAGAGGGTAGGTGCAGGAGGGCAGGGGGCACCTGCGGGGTCTCACACAGGTGAGGTTTATTTCTGTCTCTAAAGGCTAGGCTCATCCTGTACCCTTTCCAAGGATATTCATGTCTCCCAGCCCCAAGGCCTGGTGTGTAATCACCAAACCTATTTTGTCCAAGAAGCAGAGAATAAAAATGAGCAGCCACAGGAAGTTGCACCTTTAAAGTGTATTCCTGCATCTACACTTTCAGTCTGAAGGTTTTGAATTCATTTCACAGATCAGCTGAGATACTACATGTATTGAGACAATGAGCTGATGAGAAAAATAAAGCCTGAAGAGTAAAGAGAATGATTTAAAAGAAAGGAAAATTCCCTAATCCTAGAAATTACTGAAGACTGTTTTCTTTTCCTCTAGTACCCTTTCCATTCATTATGTCTTCTGTGATTTTCAAAACAACTCTGTAAGATAAAGAGTCCTTGAAAAAAGGGAGAGATGGCACATTCACTTTTGGCTGTATGGCCAGTGACAGATTAAAATACTTTTCTACTTAAAAATAAAGTGTCAGGAGTATACAATTCTACCGAGTTAGATGGAGAGAGGAGAAGGACAGGTCATACCCTAGAAGATAGGTAGAGATTAACACTTGGTTTAAAGGCAGGTAATTAAGACAGTGTGCTATCAGGAAGGAATAGGCAAACTGACCCATGGAGCAGAGAAAGAGTGTGGACACAGACCCACTTAATCTATAACTGGCCAGGCATTGTAGATCAGTGGAGAAAGAACAGACAATTAAATAAGTGCTTCTGGATCTAGTGTTCGACCACATAAAGGGAAATGAAATAAGGTCCCTATCTCACAACAGTGAAGACTTAAATGTGGGGAAAAAAAATAAAAGATTGTAGAAGAAAATATGGAAGATCTTTATGACTAACAAAACACACAAAAACTAAAACCCTAAAGAAAAAGATTGATAAATTTAATGACATTTAAATTAACAACTTCTGCTCATGTAAAGATGTATAAACAAGGCAAAATACAAGACACCATTAGGAAGAAATATTGGCTACACATATCAGAAAAAAAATATTTATTTCCAGAAAAAAATACTTCCTACAATAAGTTTTTTTAAAAAAAGACCAAAAAAATCTTGAAAATGGGCAAAACCTATGAACAGGTGTTTCACAGAAGAGGAAACACAAAGAACCCATAAATTAAATGAAAACGTGCTTAACTTTAACCTCATTAGTAATTAGGAGAAGATTAAATCTAAATGAAATGCCAAGTCTCTCCTTCCAGATTACTAAAAATATGAAAGTAAAACAATAACAAGTGTTGACAAATATGTAGAGGAAAGGAGAATTCTCATTCCCTGCTTCTAGGTTTATAAATTTGTATAAATACTTCGGAAAGCAGATTGGCACACCCTCGGGAAAGCTAAACATGCACATATCCAGTGACTCAGAATTTTTCTCCCAGGTTTATACCTAGAGAAGCTCTTGAACATGTGTTCTGGGGGATATATTAAGAATGCTCATAATGAACATAAACTCTTTATATAATATTCATAATAAAAAAGAAAAATAATACATTTTTCACTTCCATCAAAGGGAGATCAATTTTTTTGGAACTAAATTACTGTTATTTGCAAATGTTTTTCTCAATACCAATAAAATTAATACCAATGCCTTTTCATAGCTGTATGTGATCTGTATCCAAATAGGCCTACTAAAGGCTAAACTCTTTTCACATTAATCATCATAATGACTCTAGAGGACTGAGAACTGTTGGATTATAAATGGAAAAAATGAGGCCCAAACAGTAAAATTTGTTCATAAGTTTAAGAAGAATTAGAAGTAGCTCTGAGAAAAAAAAAAAAAACACCCCAGACTTCTTTGGAATGAAAGTAGAGCTCCCCATTGATGTCAGTGGTAATTTTCTCATCAGTGAAGCCTAAACACCGTGTGCATTTGACCACAAATAAGAATCATTTCCTTCTGAGTTTTAAAAACTCCTTCCTCAAGCCAGGAACACATATGTAGATGGCTCAACATGAGTGTGTGTGTGCTGTTTTACTCCTACATTGGATGGATACACAAGTTGCTTTCTGAGACCAATGTGTCCTCAAGAACAGGTAAATCTCCTTCCACCAAGATGAAAACTTTTCCAGTAGGAAGGCTTTAGCAGCACCAACTGAGAAAAAGACAGAATCAGACATATCCAGGTTGATTCTTCACCTCTCTGAGTCTTACATATTTCCACAAATGAAGTGGAGCTAACAGAGGAAGGGGAAAGAAGTACCTAGAATATGCCATGCACAGTGCCAGGCACATGATAGGGACTCGGCAAGACCTACCTCTCTCCCATCAGGCTCTTATGCCCACCTGTGACTGGTTCATTCCACTCACTGAAAGACAGTCTGGCCCATCCAACATCCGACTCTGCCCACAATTCTAAAACCCAGATGGGAGCCCAGCCAAGGAGGACGTACCAAAAACTCATGAAGCTTAAGCTTCAGGCTTTTTATTGCAGGGGCCCATTTAATGGGCCAAGAGTTTTTGCTGAGAGTTGTAGAATATTCTCTATAGAGATGAGAAGGCAGATTACAAGTAGAAAGCATTTCTAGAAAAGACCCCTGGTAAATTGCCTGGAAAACTGCCTCAGAGGGGAGAGGCCCCCATAATCTATTGTGATTTATTTTCTCATTCTACGTAGATACCTACCTTCACATATTTTTTCAAAGAATATTTATAGCAGCCTTTGTAATAGCAACCACTGAATATAACCCATATGTCCATCAGAAGTAGAATAGATTAATAAATTGTGGTATGTCTACACAATGGAATATTGTGCAAAAAGAATAAACTCCAGATGCATGGATTGATTTGAAAAAAAAAATCTCAATTAATATTATAAGAAGTGTACATCAGCAAAATATATCCAGTATAATTCCACTTATGTAAGGCTCAAAATATGCAAAATATCAACAACATATTGTGTAGAAATATGTATGTAAGTGATAACACTATAAATCAAAGCAAAACAGTGATTAACACAAAATTCAGAAAGGTGGTTATCTCAGGGGTGAGGGATAGTAAGACTGCGGAGACACTCATGAGAGCATTTTACTTACTGTAATTTCTGTTAACCTCCATGGTGGCTACATACACAGTTGTTCATTTTGTTATTCTTTAAATTGTACTCTTATTGCTAAGATTTTTTTCTAATGATCAGTGACAAAGATGAGACTCTACAATTTACAACTAGTTCCCAAGCTGGCTAACCACAGCACAATGCTGCCTATTCTCACTATTATTCTGTCAAATCCTTCTCACCCCAAAATATAAATTTTTAATGGATGACCCTTTTAAACTTGGGTCCCAGCTTAGACAGCTATTCAAAGGAGGAGGGAAATGAGCACATGCGTATTCGTGATATCTTTACCTGAGATTCTCATGAGTTCAGTCTCCATATTTCCATCACAAGAGTCAGACGGCAAAGAAGAATAGGAACACAAATTTTAAATTTGACTCCATGGATCTTAAGAGTTAATTTGATTTTTGACTTTCAGATTTTTTGAATAGTGGACCTATGTTATGTTTGGTCAACCCTTCCTGTACAATAAATTAAAACTTCAAAAAATACTTTTAGCACTCTCACAAACATTGAGACTTAAACTATTATCTTTAATACACCTTCAGACTGAAAGTGTAGATGCAGGAATACACTTTAAAGGTGCAACTTCCTGTGGCTGCTCATTTTTATTCTCTGCTTCTTGGACAAAATAGGTTTGGTGATTACACACCAGGCCTTGGGGCTGGGAGACATGAATATCCTTGGAAAGGGTACAGGATGAGCCCAGCCTTTAGAGACAGAAATTATCTTTAATAATTAAAAGAAGAATGTTGTCACCTTCTTTGCACAAAGAAAAGAAGAAGTTCAATGAAAGATTAAAATAAAGCCTCACAAAATAAGATGAATAATAGTTACTTGTGTACTCTGTATTACTCAGAGATCTACTGAATTAAACATTATTATGTTAACAATCCGCTATTCATTATACAATGGCAACCCAGTGTTAACAACTACTAACCCCAACAAGCTTGTTTTAATGAGTAAAGATAATATTGCTACCAAGAATTTTGAACCTGTGTTTTCTTAGGTCATGGGTTACCAACTCAGCCAGCTGACTTCCAAATGCACAGTGTTAGCCTTAATAGATTCAGGAGAGAATGTGTGGACCTATGGAAATCTTTACCACACTTGTAAAAACTCAAAGAAAACATCTTATCTCAGTGAATTTAGAATGCCATCACTTTTCAAATACATAATAAGTTATTTTTTCTGATGGTAAAACAAAAAATATGTGTGATGAAAATTTTGGAAAAGGTAGAAAAAAATAAAGACTATTTAAATTTCCTATAGTTCTACCATCTAGAAATTACCACTATTCATGTTTTGGAGCATTTTCTTCCATAGTTTTTCTTCCCAAGGTCACATTCATATGTTTACATATTTGAGACTCTACAATTGGTTTTCTCTTTTCATTTTTGTGTTAGCATCATATTATAAGTACTTGCTAATGCCATTAAGTGTTATTTATTGATCATTCCTGTGGTTATATAATATTCTCCATAAGGGTATAATATAATTTAAATAAAATTCTCTGTTTGGGGACACTTTGGTTGTCACCTTTTTATATCAAAAAGACCTTTTAGTTCCTCCAGTGATTAATGCACTTTACTACAATGCAATCTATCAGTGTAGCAAAATGGCACTTGTACCCCATGAATATATACAAATAACATAAGTAAGTGTGTCAAATTATTCTCAAAATAGCTGGAAAACAAAGAGCCTTTGCAGTTTTGGGTTTTTTTCATATCTTATTTGTATCTCTTCTGGTACACAATGGATACCAAATTTTAAATTTTTGAAAAATGTGTCATTGATCTCATTTTTAAGGCTAGAAATCTATTTGTACATTCTTTCATTTAACAAATATTTATCATGTGCCTATTACATGCCATGAACTGTTTTAGGCGCTAGGGATAAAGCCTAGAACAAAATAAAGTCCCTGTCTTCATGAGCTTATCTTATAGCAGAAGAGACAGAAAGAATATGTCATGGGGTGTTAACTATAACAGAGAAAAATTAAGAGGGATAAGGGGAAACAGAGAGTGTTTGTGAGGAGGTAATGGTGGTAGTGGTCTTACTGTATATGAAGAGGGCTGTCTGGAAAGGTGATAAGCTGAAATTTGAACAGACATGATGAAGTGAGACACAGGGAAACCCAGAAGAGAATTTCAGAAAAGGGAACAGCAAATGCAAAGATACTGAGATGGAATAGGAATATTCTTGGTGTGCTTGAAGAACAAAGAGGCTGGTGTGGCTGGAGTTGAGAAGGTGAGTAGTAGAGGGCAGAGAGGTAGATGACCAGGCCAGGTCAGGGAGAGCCTCAAGAATCATCCTGGCTGTTGTGTAACCAATAGACTCTAGATAGAGTGAGGGGCAAGGTGGAGGCAGAAAGACCAGTTAGCAGGTCACCAAATAAAGTAGGTAAAAATGACAGTAGCCTGGACCACAGGAATATTGGAGAAGATAGAAAAAAATAATGCTATTGTGGATATATTTTGAATTTAAAGATGTCATATTTGCTAATGAATTATATGGGACTGTGAGAGAAAGAGAGGAGGCAAAGATGGTTCCGGGACTTGGGCCAGATGATGTGAAAAAAAGGAGTTGTCATTTACTGAGCTATAAGTGGCCGTATAATAATCTATTGCCTAAATCAGAACATTTTTCAGAGTGAAGAAAGAAGCTCTTGATAATTAAAACATGACAGGACAACATGCGTAAAGCCAGAACTGATCTGAATAGAATAAGACAAATCACCACCCTAATCACTGGTGACCGTGACAAAAGCAGGTGGGATTTCTGTTTTGTTTTGGTTTTTCAGTGATGAACGAAAAAGAAACTTAAAAAAAAGGGAAAAAGAAACTTGACTGTAATGTGTTCAAAAGAAAAGGTAAGAAAAGGAAGTGGAGACAGCTAGTACTGATAACCCTTTTGAGGAGTTCAGTTTATGGCTCAAAAGGGGAGCAGAGAAATGGGCTAATAGATCAAGGAACATGTACATTCAAGACAGATTTAATTTTAGATGGGACAACATTGCATATTTATATGCTGATTGGAAAATCCTGGGGCGGGAGAGATGCCAGAGAGCAGAAACAGAGCTGGAGTGATGCCCTTGATGGGCAGGAGGACATGGGGTCCAGGGCCCTGGAGGAAGGTTTGGCTTGGGTAGGAACAGAGATGTTTCATTAGTTGGAGGAAAAGTAGACTGAGAGAAGTGGGGACGGAAGCAGGTGGAAGTTCTCTTCTGATTGTTTGTATTCTCTTGATGACTCTAGGAAGCCAAGTCAAAGACCCAGCCAAATAGAAAGCAGACTTCTTTATCAGGGACTCAGAACAAGACAAGCTGAGTCATTGTTTCCACTCCGACTTTTTTACTCCTTTGGGACAAGTGCCCCCAGCTCCCCATAACACCAACAGAGTCACTGGCAATGAGGTTCACCTGCCCATCATGCCAGGGACGGAGGGGTGGTGGGGAGAAGACTCCCCCTGCAGTCCCTCCCATCAGGGCATAGTAGGACAGTGGAAGGCATTGGGGTAGAAATGTGCAGTGGCCACTGAAGACAAACTTTGTGGAAACGGGATCATTTATCTGCCACAAAAAGAGAAGAAACAATAAGGAGTGGTATCCTTGATGAGGCAAGAGGGGGATGGACACAGTGCTCTAGACGGAGACTTCTTTATTCAAAAGAGAATTCTCCGGCGCGCTGTGCTATGCCCTGGAGATTATGAGTGAGACACAGGCCCTGGCCTTCAGGAGACCACAGGCAGTGAGGGAAATAGAAAGCAAGGAGGCAGTAAATTGATTTTTGTTTTTGTTTGTTTGTTTTGTAAATGGATAGGATTTGGTTACATGATGTGCTGGAAGTGCCCTGCACAAACGTCAGGGTTCTGAGGCGAACAAATCTGTATCCAGCCCTCCGTCGTATCAGGGAGTGGACGCCACGATGCTGTCCCCTCTCCCTGTAGATTACGAACATCAAATTGGCTTCCATGCTGCACACGCTGCAGTCAGTCTCTCTCTAAACTCTCATATGCACGACAGGAAGTGGCAGATTCCCCCAAGTACACTTCTTTGTGACTTTGAAGTCCCTTAGCATTTGGCAGCACTTTTATTTTTAACATAAGTAAGTGCAGCACCGTCTGCTTGCAACAGCCATCACAAAACGCATCTATTTTTGAGTGAAGCCAGACCCACCTCAGCAGTCCAGCCTGTCAAAGCCAGTACTCCACCTCAGCTAAGTGGACACCGCTGGCATGCAAAACGTCATGGGCTTTCTACGACACCTCAAAGCGCGAGGCAGCACAAGAACCTTGGAGGGTGCTGGGAGCCATTATCCGGTGCCTTAACTCCTGTGTCGGTGATCTTTAGTTTCTTCCTTGACATTTAACCTTCCATGACACTTGCCCTCCCTCCGTTCCTCCCTTTCAGGTTTCCCCAGAAACCTTTTGGACATAGGAAATGGCTGCTAAATGATGCTGAAACATCAAAGGGCCTGTGTGCACTTTAGTAAAATGCCAGTCCATCAGGTGACATCAGCGAACAGCACAGGAGCCTTCAGATGGATGATTGGAACTGAATCCTAGAAATCTGCGACTCTGCCAGCTGAGAATCTGACAGGAGGCAACATTCAACAGAAGTAACAGCCGGAAGACAGGTTGAACCTGAGGATAAGTGACGTGAGGTTTAGCAGGTGTCTAAGATATGGTGGCAGGATTTCTGACACTTTTCTAAGTTTCTTAAACTAGACCAGAAAAATTCCCTGAAAACAAACAATGCCACAGTTTCCCATGGCAGGTGTAGAAGCAGAGTAATATCAAAAATTTGCTGACCTAATAGGCTATTTCCATTTCTTAGTAATGTCTCTGATGATCAACCATATTAAAACTTTCCATGACTCGTCCTGAGCTCTGGACCCATGGGGTAGTTAAAAGAGTGGACGGCCTACCTGGGTTCACATCTTGGATCCACCATTTGCTGGCTTTGTAACTCTCCGCAAATGTCCTCACCTCTCTGTGCTTCCCTTTCCTCATCTGTAAAATGGAGTGAAAGCAGAATGTCCTCCACATGGGGGTCGAAGGGTCACACAAGGTAACCTGTGTGCCCTGGGCTTGGTGCTGGGGCAGCACAAGATACATGTTCAGTAATATGATTATCACTAATAAGTACTAACGTTTATTTCACGTTATTTACCTCAAACTCAGTGTGCTCAAAACTCACCTTGGGTTTGCCATTATGTCCAATAAATCCACAACTTAGTGAATTGGATTTACTTGGAATTATGTTTAGGTATTCTCTCATGAAATAAAAATCCTTTAAGTTAATAGAGTTCCTGATATCAGCGGAATGATGACACAGAGTTATTATTAGGAAGGAGAGCCTTCTCCACATCCTTAAAATTACACTAAGTCTTTAATGTAGTAGAAAAGAGCTGCCCTGCCTTTCAACTCTGTAGACACCAGTTCCAACTCTGCTGTTAGTGTCTCACTGTGATGCTTTCCCTGAGTCCCAGCAACAGCTTCCAAAACTATTTCTAAAGACTTGAGAAGACCATAACGAAGAGCTCAGGCTTTGAATCATTTAAGACACAGGATTAAATCCTAGATTTCCTGGACAGTAGCACAGCAAATTTAAATTTCCTAATCTCCTAAGGCTCAATTTCCTCTACTAGAGACAATTCCAGAATCCACTTCATAGGATGCTATAGGAATGCTGTGAAGTAGCTATGAGCAAAGGCCTGCTCCCAGCTAATCCCTCTAACATTAACTAGCCCTGAGCCTGTGGACAGGGTAACTTCATCTCTCTGGGTCTGTTTCTGCATCTATAAAATAAAGGACTTGGATTAAATGATCTAAATTTCCTCTAGCCCTAATGAACTTGATGCTGTGATTCCCAGATCCTAGAATGTTCAACATCTGTGATTTTGCTAATATTGTTCCCTCCTTCTTGAATGCTTTCTCTCCATTCCTTCCATCAATTGCTGATTGTCAATCTTCTCTCACAGTATAAGACAACAAAAAAGAATTCTCAATCTTCAAGATCTGTCTCAAAAAGAATGAGAAATTGGTGTACTAGGGAAAAACTTAACACCACCACTCTGGACAAATCTCAGACCACCTCTGATCCTTGATTTCCCCTCTGTGAAAAAGAAATAATAATGTCCACCCTGAATTCCCCACAGTCTCATTGTAAGGATTGATTGATTATTTCATTCATAGTCTTTGCAACTGGTGATTATAAACAGGGCATTACTAGTTGCCATCTTCTCCGTGAGCCCCTTTGCTCCTCTCTGATGGCTGGTTCTGTGCTTTGCCTTGTGTTGTTGTGTGAGTGACCCTACCACAGCCCTGCAAGCCATGCAGTGAAAAAGGTCTGTCACAGACTCCTCATGCCATCTCCTCAAAGCAGTCACCTCAGAGCTGGCACACAGTTGGTGCTCAGTGAACATTTTTTTTGTGTATTCATGCATTCAACGAAAAATTATTAAACCATGCTGGGTTTTGAAATACAATGATAAATGAGACACAAACACTTCCTGCATTTGTGAAACATAATGGTCTAGAGGGTGAAAGACATTAAACAGATGAATGTAGAATCGATTAATTATACCAATAAGTGCTAAGAAGGAAAATTACAGCTGTTAATAGTGTGGGTATGTCTGTGATACTTAATTTAATGTGAGGCATCAGGGAAAGTCCCTTGAAGAAATAACAGTGAGGCTGGGATCTAAGTAATCATATGATTTTGTGTTCATCAGAACTAAAGTCTAGAGCAAAAGTCCATACATTTAACTCTCCCCCTATAGGGTTCTCCAGGTCAGATGAGTATATTCAGCTGGTTACATCAGTCAATCCCACATGTACGGTTCCTCCATGATCTTGCCGTGCATCAGACATCTTCAACAAATAATAACAGGTCATCATGTGCTCCTCACCCAGCTCAAACCACATCATCTAGCCCAGCTTCCTCCTCTCTTCCCACCACCCAGCACCACTGCAAAGAGACGGAAAGTAGCCTTCCTCCCCAGCAAATCATCTCTTACCCCCAGATAACACTCCTCCTTCGGTTCCGCCAGCCCAGATCTCTGTCCTCCCATTTCCTCAGCCTCAGCCCCCACACTTCACACATCACCTTCTTGACAGTGTTTGGACTTTCACCCCATCTGCTTTTTAGCCACCCACAACATGCCTCAGTCCTGTTCTCAACCCTATGCAGACGCCTCATGAAAGAAGTGTCCTTTCATTCCCTTGCAGTGGTTTCTCTCTCTGGGCTCTATCAGGGGTTGTGTATTTCCTGAGCACTCCCACCCCAGTTCTGTCTCATTACAGATTTTGGAAATGTGTCTCTTTCTTCGCCAGCAAGAAGGAAGGCAGACCTGGGAAGCAGGACTCAGCAGGCCATGTAAGGTCACACAGCAGGCCCTGTCATCCAGCCCAGCTCTCTCACAAACTCTGCAGAGACGGTGCAGCCCTCTGACGTTCAGGAGCAGCTCTGAAAGGAGTTGTGGTATTTACCTTTTTTCTGACCACAGCAACACCCGAGATGTGGACTTTCCCCTGCAGTGACTTGACGCCACTACACACTGCTTGTGGGGGACACTGGGCTATTTTAAGCATTCAAGTCAGCCTATTCTGGGTTCTGAGCAATGCAAAACGAATGAGATTGTCCTTCAAAGACCAAACAAAAGCTTGGGGCTAAGTATCGCATAGCAGAAATGAGCATTTAAATTATACTCACCCAACACAATATGTTCCTGATTAGATCAGATATAAAGTAGGAATGAAAATATGATGAAAACTTCAATATTGGGCAGAATATAATGATTTACAGCACTAATACATGATCACAAAAATGTAGTGGATTCTCAACAAGTTTCTACTAATTGGTGACTTAAAAGAAAGTTTCTATGGAAAAAAATACCATTCAAGAGCTCTTCTCTGAGGAAGAGAGACCTAGGAAAATGGCAATTGGCTGACTTGAGCGTCTTCAGACATACATCTATCCACCTGAGACTATGGGCACACGCATCTTCAAATGGCTTTACTAGCATAGAGCCCAGAGGAAGGAAGATTCCAGAGTAAGGGGTCAGCGTGGGCTCTCTCTAAGTGACGCAAAGAAGAAAGCAAAGGGGAAGTGACTACTGAGCCCCAGTCTTGGGAATAAAGATAGAAGGCAGAATTCCAGAAGGGCCACCGGTTAACACATCAGAGAGGAGTAAGCAATCATTGACTAAGAATTTAGTGAGATTCCTGAAGTAACTTACTCCAGTGATAAAGGTACATGGTCTGTACAAGGTAATCAGTTTCTTGAAAGAATAAAACAAAATGGCCTGGAGATGAAACAGACTGAAGCATGTACAGCTTGACTGACCACTGTTTCACAGCTGAGACATAAACATAGATCAGAAATCAGCTCTGCCCTAAGACTCCTCTCGATGCTACATATGTAGCATGTGCAGGAAGGTATTATGTGACCATCTGGCGTAAGAATCTCCTTAGAGATTGAGCCATCTTTAGGGAATTACTGCGGAGGAAGGTGAAACCCCAAGTATATGAGTAGATCGAGTAAACAAGCCGAAAAATAAGCAGGAAGGAGAGGAAGAGGATGGCCAAGTAACAGAGTAGACTGTCCAAAAGTCCTTTATTAACAAAAGTATTTCATAATAAATTTGAAATTTTTAAGTTGCTTGATTGCTTGAAGTAAATGTCACACTTCTTTGCCTTTTCTTCCAACCTTCAGTCCTTTGGTAAAGTCTGCTAGACCCACAACAAAAATGACACGTGTGTGTGTGTGTGTGTGTGTGTGTATGTGTGTGTGTGTAATCAAACACCAGGGCTGAGTTTCCTAGCCACACTGACCAGTGCAAAACAACAATTATACACACACAAAAAAAAAAATGGTCTAGAAGCTAAACTATTCAATGGCCACAGAGGCTCAGAACTAACGATAATTATGAAACATAAGCCCCTTTGTGAAACTGCAGAAATCTAAGAAAAGGCATTGAGCTTCCGAGTAAAATTATTTTCAGTTGAGTCAAATCTGAACCTTAAAAGGCAAACAATCATAGCAAACATCTGGATTGCATATATGAGCATGCTGAGAAGCCATCTATTCCTATGCTCTGGGAGCAACCACTGGCCAATTTCTTTAGGGCAGCCACCTGAAAACTCTTTTGTATCTCTTAAGATTTAAGGAGCAAACAATAACTATGATATCTTCATGGGAAGTGTTTTCCCATCCAGCATTACAAGAAGACTACATCCCCTCAGACCCTTTAGCCCCATGATCCCCAAAGCCAATGTACACAGTGCTGTTTGAGTCTTCTATGGGTGCCTGTAAGGGATCACATAAGAGCTCTAGTGACACGGGAACCTGTTACAAATCAGCCCTAACATCCTCACAGTCCACTTTGTCCCTTCTGGTGCTACTCATCTGTGACAGTGCCAGAGTGGCCTAGTTGTCATACTTCCTTCTTGGAGGAAACGTAGACAAGATTACCTGGAGTTACCTGAAGAGGGAATTCAGGGTGGCACAAATCTGTGTCACCTGCATTGATTTCCTCTCCAGTAACCTCTATGCCCTAAAATTAAAGCCAGCAATTGCTAGTTCCTTCACCACATATCCAAGTATGGCCACGACTTCTTTGTGAGAGAGGGAGAGAGCGGATGGCCAAGTACCAGAGCAGACCAATAGTAACAGAGCAGCCATTTGACCCCAAGAGTGGAGGAATTTTTAGCCACAAATGACTCTAAGGCCTCATGGTCTGTATATCTGTTCCAACCTACTCATATGCTGTCTGATTTCTGTTTTATAAGAAGTTGTTATTGCATATAGACTGATTTTCACATAGACGATTACTCATAAACTAATTCATCTCCACTGACTAATTACCAGAGTCTTTATTATAAAGATTCAGTATTACTAATGCAGCAGAGCAGATTGCCCAAGAGCACAGCTTTGGAGTCTAATTAGATGTCTGAATTCACGTTTTAATACTTTGGCCTCCCCAAGACCTAGGAAACAAGAGAGACTAGGCAACAGTAATAAGAACCACCCATGCCTCTGGCGTCTCTGTCTGGAATAAGTTGCCAACACTGAACTCTCTGCCTGGGAAGCCTGTTGCTGTAAGGCCACCTGCTCAGGCAAGAATGTGGAAGTCCAAGCTGATAGAGCCCTGACTTCACCTGCTCAGTTTGCTGAAACAAATGTAAGTGATCAAAGGCAAGAATGGCAACAACTCAGGCCTTCCACCTACTGGCCAACACACCAAGCCTTCATCTGGACCTGAGTCCGGACTCAGCCTCTTCCCTGAGCCAGGGATATTCAGTATAAACAAAGAATCACAGGGCTTTGCAGCTGGAAAGGATCATAGAGTTAATCTCATTCAATCCTTTTGTTCTGCAGATTAGGGAACTGAGGTGAAGCCCTCTTGGGTGAAGAGCTCAAGATTATTGTCTAATAAAGACAGAATCAGAACTAATACCTTGCTGGGTCTTTGTATTCAAGTCTAATGATGGTTATTCCATAATATCACACTGCAGCAAACTAGCAAAGCAGGGAAAGCTCTCCAAAATCCCAATTAACATATTTAACAACAACAAAAAATGTACTTCAAATGAACCTTCCTCAGGAAGGAAGAGAATGCTTTTGGTTGTCACTATTATCTCTGGTAGGAATAACCAGCTAGCGATTATGAGCACTTTTCCAGTGGGCCAGGTATTGTACTGGGCACTTTATCAGCACTGTTTCATTTACCCTTCCTAATAATCTAATTACATAGGTACCATTATCACCCACATTGTGCTAAAAAGAAATTTGAGACACAAAATATTATTTGTCCACATTCGCACAGCTACACAAGTGGAAGAGACAATTCAAACCCAGATCATCCACTTCATGACCCATTACTTAGTCACTCTGCTATACTGACAATAGACTAACAAAAACCATAGCAAAAACTTAACCAAGATGCAAAACGATGGCTTGTGAGCCTTTTCTTTATTCATGATTTGCTTGGTTTCCTGGGACGTTCAACATCTAAAATTTCAGCCCTCTAAACTGGGTCAGAGTCACTGTGCAAGGGAGTTCTGCAATCCTGTCAAGCATCCAGCTCAAGACTCAGGTGAGGTTTAGGAGATTGTAGAGTCTTGATACCTCTGTCCTAGTATGCTTCCGGGCTACTTCTGTTTGGGATTCAGGGCACACCAAGGAGCAGGATGAAGTCAGCATCTGCTCCCCTCCTACTCTCCCTCCTATATTCTGCCACTGGGAGCTTTAAGGACAAAGATGTGAGCAATCCTAACTGCTCTCTTACAGTGCACAGGAGAGATCAGAAAGAAAAAGGGGGAGAAACACCAACCAGTCCTTTGTAAGACTTGAGGATGGGATGGGGTCAGAGATATAGAGGAAATGTTGGTGTGTACATTGCTTGGTTTAAAGTGCATTAGTTTAATGTCTGATAAAGATATAATTATCAAAATGTCATATATCTACTGGGGCATCTAGGGAGATCTGTTTCAGTCAATAAGATGCTAGTTCTTGTAGGGGTCCATCTTCAGATCTGCCTTATGTCTCAGAAGAAGTAATAATTACTTTGTGACCCACATGTATTTAGTAATGCCAGAGCTATCTCCAAAAGCAGAGAAAGTCTGTAAGTACACAATTAGAAAGATGAAAAGGCTCAAACTATGGAGATCAGCTTCTTTCCAGAAACAAAATTTGTTTGGAGCAGGGAGGAGAGGAAGGAGAGATAGTGAAGGCAATGGGCTCATGAAGCTGGAGTAGGGGTGGGGACACAATACCCTTAGAAGAGATGTGAGACTCCAGTAGCTAACTTCGCTGATAATTCAGTATTGCCTAGGATTTTCCCATGGAACAGGACAGATAGAGGACTTTAGGTTGGCAGAGGTGGGAGTTAGTGGGAGGGAAAGTGGATATACACTGTAAGTAACATGGTGTTATTTTCATTTCGGGCACCGAAAAAATAAAACATTTTCATTCCCCACTTTCTGCCATGCTCTTCCCTTGCACAGTGTCATTTAGCCTTCATGCCAGCCTTGGGAGAGAGGTCCTTTAAGAGCTGGCTTGAATGATTTTTACAGAATGTACCAGCCAAGAGAGCAAGTAAAGGCTAAAAATCAAACTCACACTCGGCTTGCCACACGAAGGGTCCACAGGCCACTGGAGATTCCCTTTTCTAATTCACACAAAGATGCTATTTGGGCTATCAGCAGCAGCTCTGGACATTATCGCCCCATTTTGCAAGACTCAGAGATGGTGAACCACTTGCCCATGGTCAGAGCAGTAAGTAAATTGAAAAATGAGTATGCCAAGCCCAGTCTGTCTAGTCCCAACTTCACTTTTTGTTTCACTCTGCTAGACTAACTTGGTATTTACAGAGCGGGGAAAGGTCAAGGGAATCCCTCAGGACCAATGAAATGAACAATCTCAATGTAAAGGTCTAATGAGGAATCTGTGAGACAGATAGTAGAAAGTTCTGGAACCATAGTAATATATCAAAAGGCAGAAAGGAAGGCAGGCAGTCACATTCAATTCAACAGTCATTTATTAGACATCAGCCAAGTTCCAGGCAAGGATATAGGCACTCAACAAAGAAAGAAATAAGGTAACAACCACAGTTCTCATGAAGGTCACTGTTAATACTTAGAGAGAGTAAGGTGAAAAATGGAAAATCAAGCAGAACTAAGGGGAATTAATTAAAGAGACTGGCCATTATTTGTGTTGCAAAGGACAAGAAAACTCTACAGAGCCAGCATGGAACTTGAACTTGACCTTGAGGTTAAGAAAAGTCCATTGGCAGGAGTTCCTTAAGTAGTAAAACCTGTAGAGGTAAACTTACAGCCAAAGGCCTTGTAACCTCCAGTCACAGTGCTGAGGAGTACAGTCTAAGCCAGGGTGGAAATGACTGTGCCCTGCTTTGGTCTCTGCTGTGCTTCCTAGAGGCAAACACCCATGTCACAGCTCTCCTTCCCACAATCTCTCTGCAAAGGCTGAAGGTGTCACAGAAGAGAACGAAAAATGGTCCTGAAAGAGTAAAAGAGACTTTTATATTGTGACTTAACATATCTGGATTTTCCAGATACTGCAGCTCACTTTCCTGAAAGTCTTAGTTTTGAAAAAAAAAAAAAAAAAAAACCAAGCCACTCTTTCCCTACAGTGACTTGGGCATAGCTATGGTGGGGCGATAAGGAGCCAGAGCCAGCTTCCAGCTGGGTGACGTCTCAAAAGGTCATTTCTGCAAAGGCAACCCAACTGCACTCCCAAAGCGGAGCATGGGTCTTGAAGAGCACATATCAAGGCCTTCTCAAGGTGCTTCCATGCCCCTGTCCTAGGGAGAAGAGAAAAACGGAAGTGAGTGGAGAGTATATTACTCCATACATTTCCTCATTCTGTCTTTGTGGCATCATATTGAAGAAGGGTTTGTTTACCCTGTTTAAAGGTTAATGAACTGAGGCTTGGGCAGTTTCTACAACATGACTGAGGTCACATATGTCTTAAGGAAAAAAGCCAGCAACTTAACCCAACTTTCAAACCTGAAATTCTTTTTATTTAATCAAGGCAGTTTAATGAGGTGGTAAAGAGTACAGACTTGGGCATCTGGTTACCAGGGTTTGAAGCTCTCAGATCTGCTACAAACTAGCTGGAGACTCTGGAAAGTTCATTAAACGTCTCTTTGCTTTAGCTTTCTCACACTCACAATGATGGTAATAGTAGTGAGCATGGTGTGTGTTAATAGGCATAATGCTCATAGAATTATATCTGGCACATAGGAATGGTTGTTCAACCAAGATGATGTTTCCATGTAGGAGCAGAAGTAAAAAGGCATTCTGAAGGCTGGTAAAGGAAGAAGGGAGTAGGAAAGACTGGAGGAGGAGGGGTATTAGGAAAGAGAGGAGAAGGGAGAAGGAAGCAACATTAGAAAAATCATCATTTTGTATTTTAGCCATGCCTGGGACCTTCAACCTTACTTACCCACCATAAGAAACAGGCCACAGCCACAATCAGCCTTTAAGGCTGATGAAAGCTTGTCAATAGATGAAAGATAGATAGACAGACAGACACATAAATAGATTAGATGAATAGATTGGATACACAGATGGTAAACGTATAGATAGATAGCTTGCCAATAACAAATGCTCTTATCATAAGTGGAAATTACAGAAAAAAAGGACACTAAAATTGAGAATTTGTGACTCCTTTGATCCACTCATCCTCATGGTTCAACAAAGAGGGTAGCTCTGGCTTGTGCCTCACCTTCAAAGTCTGCAGAGCTGTTTGTACCTGTCATACAATGGACCTCCTGATCAGGGGGCTGCCAACCCCACACTCACAGCATCAATGGGCCACAGCCCAGAGGAGGAGGATCTCTTACTAACCACCAGGAACAGTGATCATGGTTCCCAAAGGAACATTTAGCTCAGATCCAGCTACTCAAAAAAGTTTGAAAGATATAGTGACAATTATGATGTGAAATTGGCCTTCCTGTAGGGAATCTATCATGGTGATAGAGACTGAGACTTGGGGTCAGACCTCCAGGATTGGTATTCTGGCTCCATTATTATTGAGCCTTGTGACACTGAACAAGTCACTTTGCCTTCCTCAGTGCCATCTGAAAATGAGGGTAATAATTTTCTTTCCCATGTTATATAATAAAGAATATGCCCGGTCTTTGTCCCAGGTTTCTGGAAAAATGTGTTCTATACCCCTTGAATTTCCCAAGGGACAAGTGTGTCTTTGTTACTTATGGTGGGCCCCTGGACCACGCCTTAGTTTACACCAGGGAGACAACTTAGGATGGGGGCTGGTCATGCCAGAAAGGCCAACTGTGTGATTACAAGGTTAAGGGTTTGAACCAGATGTTAACAATCCAAACCCCTGATCCCTGGAGAGGGGAGGGAACTGGAACTTGAACTTAATTATGTGGCCAATGAGTTAACCAATCACACCTACCTAATGAAACCTCAATAAAAACTCGAAACAGTGAGGTTCAGGGGAGCTTCCTGCTTGGGGAATACACATCACTGTACCTAGAGATATGCATCCTGACAACATGGTAGGGGTTAATGGAAGCTCTACATTTGGAATCTTACCAGACCTCACTCTGTTAGTCTCTTCACTTAGCAGGTCCTCAGTGGTATCCTTTATAATTATAACTGTAATTATAATACTTCCATGAGTTCTGCAAGTCATTCTAGCAAATATCAGACCTGAGAAGATGACGGAAATCTCCAAATTCATAGCCAGTTCATCATAGCAGGTGGCCTGGGGACCCCTGAATTTGTGTCTGTCATCTAAAATAAGGGTAGTCCTGTGGGGGACCGCATCCTTAAGTTGTGGAGTCTGCATTAACTTCAGGTGATTAATGTCATCATTATATTGGAGTATAGGCATACCTCATTTTATTGAGCTTCACTTTATTGCACTTCACAGACATTGCATTTTTTACAAATTGAAGGTTTATGGTAAGCCAACGTTGAGCAAGTCTATCAGCATCATTTTTTCAACAGGATGTACTCACTTCATGTCTCTGTGTCACATTTTGGTAATTCTCACAATATTTCAAACTTTTTCATTATTATTCTATCTGCTATGATTATCTCTGATCAGTGATCTTTGATATTACTATTATAATTGTTTTGGGCCATGCTCATATGAGAGAGCAAACTCAATAAACGTTGTATGTGTTCTGACTGCTCCAACTGACCATTCCCTCATCTCTTGCTCTCTCCTTAAGCCTCCCTATTCCCTGAGACACAACAATTTTTAAATTACGCCAATTAATAATCCTGCAACGGCTTCTAAGTGTTCAAGTGAAAGGAATGTTTGCGCATCTCTCACTTTAAATAAAAAGCTAGAAATAATTAAGCTTAGTGACGAAGGCATGTCAAACGCTGAGATAGGCTGAAAGCTAGGTCTTTTGTGCCAGACAGTTAAAAAAGCTGTAAATGCAAAGAAAAAGTTCTTGAAGGAAATGAAAAGTACTACACCAGTGAACACACGAATGATAAAAAAGCAAAACAGACTTATTGCTAATGCGGAGAAAGCTCGAGTGGTCGGGATAGAAGATTAAATCAGCCACAACATTTCCTTAAGCCAAAGCCTAATCCAGAGCAAGACCCTAACTCTCTTCAAATTTATGAAGGCTGACAGAGGTGAGGAAGCTGCAAAAGAATCATCTGAAGCTAACAGAAGGTGGTTTATAATTTTTAAGGAACAAAGCTATCTCCATAACATAAAAGTGCAAGATGAAGCAGTGAGTGCTGCTGTAGAAGCTGCAGCAAGTTATCCAAAAAATCTAGCTGAAATAATTGATGAAGGTGGATACACTAAATAACAAATTTTCAATGTAAATGAAACAGTCTTCTATTGAAAGCAGATGCCATCTAAGACTTTTGTAGCTAGAGAGGAGAAGTCAATATCTGGCTTCAAAGCTTCAAAAGACAGGCAGACTGTCTTGTTAGGGGTTAATGCAGCTGGAGACTGTATGTGGAAGCCAATGCTCACTTACCATTCTGAAAATCTCAGCGCCCTTAAAAATCATACTAAATTTACTCTGCCTGTATTCTATAAATGAAACAACACAGCCTAATGACAGCACATCTGTTTACAGCATAGTTTACTGAATATTTTCAGCCCACTGTCAAACCCTACTGCACATTAAAAAAAAATTCCTTTCAAAATATTGCTGATTATTGACAATGCACGTAGTCACCCAGCACACGTAGCCTATCGCTGATAGAGATATACAGAGATTCATGTTGTTTTCATGCCTGCTAGCACATTCATTCTTCAGCCCATGAATTAAGGAATCAATTCAACTTTCAAGTCTTGTTATTTGAGAAACACATTTTTCGAAGCTATAGCTGGCATAGATAGTGATTCTTCTGATGGAGCTGGGCAAAGTTATTTGAAAACCTTCTGGAAATGATTCACTATTCTAGATGCCATTAAGAGCATTTGTAATTTATGGGAAGAGGTGAAAATATCAACATTCATGGGAGTTCAGAAGAAGTTGATTCCAACCCTCATGGACGACTTGAGGGGTTTCAGACATCAGTAAAGAAGTAACTGCAGAACTAGAACTAGAAGCAGAACCTGAAGATGTAACTGAATTGCTGCAATTCCTTGATAAAACTTGGATGGATGTGGTGTTTCTTCTTAAAAATGAGCAAGGAAAGTTTCTTGATATGGAATCTATCCCTGGTGAAGATGCTGTGAACATTGTTGAAATGACAACAAAAGATTTAGACTATTCTACAAACTTAGTTGATAAAGTGGCAGCAGGGTTTGAGAGAATTGCCTCCAATTTTGAAAGATGTTCTACTGTTGGTAAAATGCTATCAAACAGCACCACATGCTACGGGAAAATCTTTCATGAAAGGAATTGTCAATCAATGTGACAAACTTCTTCACTGTTGTCTTATTTTAAGAAATTGCCACAGGCATCACAACCTTCAGCCACCACCACCCTGATCAGTCAGCAGCCATCAACATTGAGGCAAGACACTTCACCAGCAAAAAGATTACAACTTGCTGAAGGGTCAGATGATCATTAGTTTCTTTAAGCAATAAAATCTTTTTTAATTAAGGTATGTACACTATCTTTTAGACATAATGCTATTTCACACTTAATAGGCTAACGTATAGCATAAACATAACTTTTACATGCACTGGGAAACCAAAACATTTCTGTGACTCATTTCATAGCAATATTTGCTTTATTGGGGAGGTCTGGAACCAAACCTGCAATATCTCCAAGGTATTCCTGTTTATATACCTACAAAGGCTGTTTTAGAAATAAAATGTAATCACATTATTTTTAAAAGACCGTAAATAATGAAGGGTTAAGTAAATATTATGTAATTAAAAAGCTATGGTATTGATGAAAAATCGACAGTAAAATTTCTTGAAGGATTTTTTTTCAGCAACGCAGATAGATGCTGTTGCTCCAGCAATACTGTCTTGCTTTAACCTCTTTATGACTAATTTATTTATTATTTCAACAAAATTTAATGGAAACAGGCTTCTGTGCTAGAATATAAGATTCTGTACTAGATATCGAACTAGTGGGGGGAAGTAAGACGAATACCAAGTTGAAACAGAAACCATGACCCCCAAGAAACATACAAAGCAGCAGAAGAGATAAGAAAATGAATTCAAAAGCAAAGCAGAAAGGGTGTACGACAAGAGAGGCATGGTTAAACTAAAAAGGAGGGGATTGTTTCTGAAGGAATCAAAGAAAACTTGTATGGGAAATGACATTTGAAGCAGGCCTTAAGAGATGCATTGAATATAAAGAGGGAGGGAAAGGAGAAAGGACATTCCACGCTGATGGAAGAAAGAACAAAGGCACATGGGCAGACAACATATATGGAAGTGAGTGATATCACAGCAGGGCAGAAAGATAAACTGGATCCAGGCTGTAGAGGGCCTTGAATGTTTAGTGAAAGAGTTTATACTATCCTATAGGCAAAAGGGAACTGTGAACTACTTGGCATGCTCTAACATGGCAATTTTATATATACGCTTTTACTTTTTTCTATTGGAGGCAATTTTGTTGAAATATTGAGAAGTGCTGACCATCTCCCTCATTTTATTTTATTTATTTTTTTGCTTTTCTTTATTTTATTTTATTTTATTTTATTATTATACTTTAGGTTTTAGGGTACATGTGCACAATCTCATTTTAGAGATGAAGAAACAAGGACCTGGAGTTTATGTGATAGCCTAAATTCACACAGACACATAGTGGTCAAAGCAGAGAGAAGGCAGGCTTACAAACTTCTAGCCTAGTACCATTCCCACAAATACATCATCTCTCACTTAAAGCAACCATTTTTAATTAAAGTCAATAATAATTTAATATCCTGCCCTTCAGACTGAAGAAGATGCCTCTATCTTCTCTTCTGGGAGATACTTACTCCGGAAGCAACAGCACAGGGAGCAACAACACAAAAGCATGAAGGCCCTGAGGAAGCTTGAGGGTGCTGCCCGTGGGAGAGGGCCCTGAATATCTAGCTACACGCACATTGTAAGTTATTGGCGTAAAACCAGCTACCAAGCCCACAATATTGGCCTCATTAACACCAGCCAGCTGGAGAGTTAGATGATGCCTGCAAGAAGATGCAGTGCCTGCACAATATCAACTAAAAATAGCAACAGGACTGTTCAATGGAAAACATAAGTGTATTTTCCAGAAACAGCTGGATCATGTGACAAGTGAAATCAAACACCACATTCATCTGAAGACAAAGAAAGAAAGCTTGAGCAGTTTGCTAAGAAAAACTCAAGTGAACCCACTCCCTATTTAATGTTGTACCTCTACTGGCTTTTATCTTCTGACGGTTTCTTTACAACACTTGACTAAATTCATCAATCCTACAGCACTGGAAAATTCCTCGAGAGTCTTTGATTTCTCTCAGCCTGTGAAGGACATTAAGAGGTCGAAAGACCCCAGAGTTTACTTTCTTCACTAGCCCCCAGTTTACCAGCTTAAGACTCACAGACAAAAAAGGAATGCTGCTCTGGTTTCACTGAGGTGCTAGATTTGATGGTTTCTGGGTTTTATCAACTATGAAAATGACATAAGTTTTTTAATTCAAGAAATATATGCAAATTTAGTATTTATCCATAACTATATGAAAATACAGGAAAGATCCAGTCTTAGAACTCATTTTAAAGTACAGTGGCATGGCCCCAGAATACAAAGAATCACTGAGTTGCCCACCTCATCCTAGGAAAAATAGTGTGCTGGCCTGTGTGCTGTCTTGCACCCCTGTGGGGCTGCAGAGTATCCTTCTGAAGGGTATCAATTCCGCCCCCTTGCTCTCAGCTGACATGAGCCCTTCCACCTTTCCCTCTGAACCACTATTTGTTTTGTAGGTCATTGCCCTTAGATCCTCTCTAAACCTATACGGACAGATTATCC
The DNA here is from genome assembly GCF_009828535.3 of Hylobates moloch. Taxonomy (NCBI): domain Eukaryota; kingdom Metazoa; phylum Chordata; class Mammalia; order Primates; family Hylobatidae; genus Hylobates; species Hylobates moloch. Next base: position 65,416,636 of record NW_026652283.1, read on the forward strand.
AATGTATATTGCTGAGGTTATAGGTAACTATAAAACTAGTGGCTTCAACCAGGTATCTTTTGCTGCCTCATCTCAAGTCCTGCTTAAGCAGCCTAGAGAGGAAGTTCAGAATGTTCCCTTATCCCTGCTCGTCTAGAATTTCTCACTCATTCTTAAAAGATGAGTAAGTGTCCACCATAATTCTATTTTCTTGAGAGTTTCTTATCAGAATTTTCCACTTTTTTGTTTATTACTCCCTGGGCATATACTTTATACATCATTCCTTTCTTTATTCAACAAGTATTTATTGTGCCACCTACTATTGCAGACACTAGTGATCTAACAATTACCAAATAAAGCCTTTACCTTTATACGACCTAAATTGAGTGAAGGAGAAAAGCAACTAACAAATCTGAGAACACACACATAAAAATATAAATGGTCAACTAGTGATAAATTCTATGGAGAGAAAATAAAACAGGGTAAGGAAACAGAGAGTATGTCTTGGTATTATTTGATTTAGAGTGGTCAATGGTAGCCTCTCTAAGGGGGTGACATTGAGCTGTAGCCAAATGGAGTAAGAAAGCAAGCCTTCTGCTGTTAGGTGTATTTCTCTCTGTAGGACTTGTATCTCCAAGTAGACCGTAAGCAGTTTGAAATAAGACCTGAATCCTTTATTTTAATATAATAACCCTAGCACATGCACTGGGTATCTAGCTAACTGCCCATTGTAAGCACTCAAAAAATATTTATGTGTTTGAAAAATTGTATTATATATCAGATAATACAATTAATATTATGCCTGCCAAACTTCAATAACACAGAATCTTCAATACTGTATTCTTCTAGTGAAACAGATAGACATGATGAAGGTGAAATGCCAAGATGCTCTTGTCTAATTACCTGCCTGCAAACCTAAGCAAGGTTAGTTGAAGACAGCATGTGTCTTGGGAGCAGGCTCTGAGACAACCAGTGGATGTGGGGAAGGGAAGCACCATATTAGGAGTTACTGTTTCACCCCAGCAAAATGGAAATTCAAAATTATTTTGATTAAGAAGGACTTAGAGAAACAGATAAAGTAGCAATGTGCTCACAATTGTGTAGCTAGTTAGTAGATGAACAGGAACAGTACCTAGGTGTCTAACCCCCATCTCAACAGAGTGTCCTTGCTCTAACAGGGAATCGTATTTCTGACAAAAACTGTTGCTTGAAAGAGAGAGACTAAAAGAAATGTTCTCCAGATTTAGTTATATCGGCAGTATCAAGTCACAGCAGCTGGATATAAAACCTTATGGTTGCTGACAATACTCCCTTGCCAGTTCAGTCTTTCTCTCTAGAAGGAACCTTGTCAGTGTCTTTAGGAGACGGCCCTCCAGCCCCTGTCTGGTGTCTATAGCCATAAGGCACTCACCTTTTCCCAGAGGTGCAGGCTAATTTCGATGTTGGAAAACTTTTCTGATTGGAAAATTTAGGAAGTTAAGCTAAGCAATTTTCTTAATTGAATACAAAGGCATACACCATGGTGAAATCATATTCTTTTATAATAGATATTGAATAGAAAGAAGAATTTACATTCAATACATGGCTGGTAAAACTCTAATTGAAAATATATCACTTGGAAATGTTAAATAAATGATGTAATCTGAACTCATTGTTTCTCTGATGCCTCTGAAACTACCTTTCTCAGGAACATAAACTAAAAGGTTGAACTTAATTTTGCCTTACCCAAAGCACTAAATATGAACTCTGCTCTCAAAAAGATATATCCAAAAGGAATAATAAATACAGACTTTTAAAGGCAAGACATGTGTCACTTTTCATTCTTCTCAAGCAAATTATTAAAATGTGAACATTTGGAGTTAAAAGACACAATGAGTGAAGAAAATTGTCACCGACAGAGCATATGGTATTTGGTGTAAAATCATGCAGAAGCCTGAGAGAGCTATGAACCATGTTTTTCTTCCCCACGTCCATGGAAATGCCAAAGTACACTGGAGCCATCGAGGATGTTGACTTTTTCCCGTAAATGTTTAACTTCTTCTGGAAACCACAGAAACTTAGGTGATTTAGAGTGTGACTTTCATGAACAGAAATAGTCTCCATAATCTAATCTCCAAAATGCACTAAACCAGGAGAAGATCCACCTGGTAAGTAAAAAGTCTGAATGAAAAAATATGTTGTTGGCTGGGCGCAGTGGCTCACACCTGTAATCCCAGCACTTTGGGAGGCCGAAGCGGGCAGATCACGAGGTCAGGAGATCGAGACCATCCTGACTAACACGGTGAAACCCTGACCCTACTAAAAATACCAAAAATTAGCCAGGCGTGGTGGTGGGCACCTGTAGTCCCAGCTACTCGGGAGGCTGAGGCAGGAGAATGGTGTGAACCCAGGAGGCAGAGGTTGCAGGGAGCCAAGATCGCGCCACTGCACTCCAGCCTGGGTGACAGAGCGAGACTCCGTCTCAAAAAAAAAAAAAAAGAAAAAATATATTGTTAAAGAAATACAGTTTCACTATTTTCACATACACCTAAAATAATACATGAGGTTGAAAACATGTAATCTATTAGTCCTTAGAGAAATTGCTTTAATAGAGATGATTTGCAATTAGCAAATTGTTATCAGCATAACAAGAGTTTGAGAATATATTTTTCTCTTAAAATATATCATTATTCCAAATTTTGTTTCCCCTCCTAATTTTTTTAAATTATGCAATAAGTTTTAAAAATTTATGACTCCTGCTGAAAAGTCCTGAAATTTATTAACAATATATGACTGCTATGTAAGATTATGAATTTATTTAGAGGATAACAAATTGCACAAATGTGTAATAACTGCTCTTTTCTCCCCATCAAAAAATGGTTTTCTAATTAGTATAGACCCCTTCACTGAATTAAAAATACAAGTTCTCATTTTTAGCCAAAGACATACATAAAAATACTTGGAGATACACTTAAATATGTTAGTATAATCACTACATTTTAAAATCTCTTCTTATTCTTCATATCTACACTGAGAAGATAAAAAGCAGGAGTATGAAAACTAGTTGACGTCATTCCATCGAGACAGGTGGTCAAATGGAGAACATTCCAGCCCATTAAATTAGATCTAGGAGAGAAAATCATTAGCATAAAAAATATCTGAAACCACCTACTCTAGTAGTGTTAAAAACAGTTAATAACATGTTTCCTTTAATTATTTAGGATATTTTTGAACTCATCAAAATAATTTAATGCCATGGAAATTTCAACACTTACAGCTCCAAAACTAAATTTTCCACAATCACTGGCCAAGGGATTCTTATGACTTTCCTACACTAAATATAGAAATAAAATTTATATTACCATTTGGCTTATTTTTCAATTTGTCATTTGTAATAAATTTTAAAACCACTCTAAATTCCACTTAATTTTTTATGAGTAGCATTTAGTGCCTGAAAGTATTGTCTTAGATATTTCTATAGCTGACCTGACCTACATTCTAGCATAGCTTATCAAGAATATTCTCCCAAACAGCCATCTTGAGTGTTGTTTTAGACTTTTCTGCTTCCACAGGTATCATAATGACAGTTCATTTTTAGGATAATTTTGTTATCAAAGGAATGGGAGAATATTAAGGAGAACAAATCCTCATCTCTCCAAAGACCCTTCATCCTTCATTTCACAATAGTCTTTATTGGTAAGCATATAATAGAAATAACTGGGAATTTGAAAGATGAATGAGGATAATAAAAAAAGGTGTGTTTGGAGAGTGAATCTGGAAATCCGTTGGGTTAAAAGAAAAGAAGCATACAAGTATATGGCTCCTCCATTGCGATGAGTTTAAGGTCTTAAATCATGTGATTTAAGCCCAAAAATAGTGTTGTTATTGTTGTTCGGTTTTTGTTTTTTAAAAGGAGAAAAAGGTAGAGGCAAGCCTTCCTTAAAGGGAAATCCAGGCACTGAAATGGAAGAGAACAAGTATCATCAGTCAGTATTCCATGAAGAAAATAGCAAGCATTCTAGGTATTCAAGAAGACGGAACATAACGAAAGGTTTGCATAGTCACTGGACTGACTGGAGGGGCACCGTGTGCACTGGTGCTCCACAAATGACTCTCAGGGTACTGAACAGGTTCTCTAGGGTAACTGTGACCTTTAGGCCATGGAAATGCTGCATTCAGGAACTCATCCCAATGGCTGCGATTCAGGAATCGGGATGCCAGGCTCTTGAAGCTACAATGGCCCCTCAGACCCTCAAAGCCAGCAAATAGGTCTTGGTGATTCCTGCTGCTGCTTCCTCTGAGCACTCTCTCCGAGAAGGTTGAGCACCAGAATGATGCTGCAGACAAACTTCAAGATATATTGAAGGGGGTGATAATTGACACACACAGACCAGGTTGGAGGCTTTTGCAGTGGTCCATAGAGATGATGGCATCTTAGTGTTGGTGATAGAGATATAAATAAGACACAGGTTCTCATCTCTAATGAGACTCTGGAGGCAAAAACTATAGGATTATTTTGGTAGTAAAAATCAAGGATTGCTGCCCTTGCAAATGGCCACTGTGACTCAGAACTGACAACTGAGGTATCTTCTGCACCTAAGAACTCTAAACAAGAACCTGGAAACTTGAGGCCAGTGTGTCTTCTTTCCACATCTGGCAAGCTGGAGGAAATGTGAGGGCAGCTTTATCAAACTCTTAAATGAAAACAATTGACTAAAGTCAAGATACACAGATTCACATCTACTTTTTCTCCTACTCACTCCGGGACATTCTCTGGTCCACTGTCTAAACTAGCCTCCCTTTCCCACCTCTCATCCTCTCCCTAATCCTTACCCCCTCACCCTACTCTATTTCTCTTCTTCACACGTATCACTATCTAGTATTACATATTTGTGTGTTTTTCTCTGTTCTTATTTTCTGCCACCACTTCTAAAAGGTAAGCTCCATGAGGGTAAGGATTTTCGTTTTCATAAGGAATCCTAGTACCTAGAACAGGTGTAGAGGTAACAGGAGGTCACAACAAGAAAGTCTGTATAAGAGCGGAGAAATAGAGGAGCCCTCATGAACAGAGCGCCCATCCGGCGCTCTGCATCAGGCATCCACTAGGCCCTGTACAAGCACCATTCCCCCCATCCAACAGTACCGTAAGCCTGCAAGGTGTTCCCGCCACCCTTATAAAGATGAGGGAGGTAAGGTGCTCAGCATTACAAAGCTAGTAAATGTTCAAGAGAGTTTACAATTCAGATTTGGCTGTCTGCAATGTTCATGACCTTTCCACTAAGCATTATAAACTGTAAAGGGCTACTCAAATATATGAATTACCTATTATTATTATTATTTCATGCTTAAATTCTACCAAAGCTATTTGAAAGGATAGTTATAAGAATTAAGTAGAGCCTACAAAGCCACTTGATTTAAAGCCTCAATGACTTTCAAAATTGTACCACTAAAGATATTTTTAACAAATAGACAGAGGATAGGAGGCCATGTGTAAGGAACTAGCCTTGGAAATGGGAGGCAAATACTAGGGATACACAAATGTTTCTGAGGTGGCAGAACAGCAAAGTGCTTATCTTTGGGAGATCAGTGTCAGGGAATGTAGGGAACGTGCTAGTTAAACTTTTTATACATGCTAAGAGGGAGTACACGATGAAATTTCCTAGTTGCAAGTAACACTAAGTACTCCTCATTGCAAAATGTCAAATCAGTCAACAGAAACTGCGGAGCATTCTTTTCTGTCAATGTAAAGAAGCAGAAAAACAGGCAATAGGAACATAAATCAAACTGTATTGACAGATTAATAGGTCCAATCCAAGAAAGGCCTCTACAGCTTAGGCAAACAGATTCTAGACATTTTTTAAGTTCAAGCAACTGAGGCCAAATTCCACCAAACTGCTGGGCATTGCTGGAGAGATTAATATACACATCAGAGTAATCATAGGCTTTATAAAAATGACCAGGCAGCCACACCAGAAACTTTCACTCTTGTGAAAAATAAGAGAGGTCCAGAAAGCTGAACTCTAAATAAAGTGTAGAGCTGGAATCAGAGGAAAGCATGACAATATAATGACCCTTCAAACCAAAAAAAAAAAAAAAAGGAAAAACTGAAAGAAAAGACTATCTTAAAAATTGTTAAAATTATAAACACAGCATAATCTTCAAGTCTGAAAAAACATTACATGGACTGCCCTGAACTCCTGTTTTGCAAATCCCGTTGGTGCTGTGCTGCAGAAAGCATCAATTAAAATGTAAAAATTTAGCAGTCTTTCCTTCCTTCATTCAACAGTTATTAATTGAGCACATGCCATGATCAGGGCACTGTTCTTGGCATAAGGGATATATAGTAAATGAAAACACAAACTCTTACCCTCCCAGAGCTTATATTCTAGTAGGGAGAAACAGATAATAGGAAATAAACCTATAAGAAAATTGTGCATTATGTTCTAAGTTGAAAAGGGATGTGGGCAGTGTGGGGAGCATTGGGTGTCGAGAGAAGTCGTGATATTAAATAGAGTGGACACTGAAAAGGTGATATTTCAGCAAAAACTTGAAGAAAGTCAGGGTATAGCCACGGAGATATCTGGAGAAAATATTTCCAGGTACAGTAAAGATTCCAGGTACAGTAAAAAGTCAGATAAAAAGCTTTGAGGCGGCTGTATAACCTTGTGCCTGAGGAATCTACTACAGGGTGAGGTGGGGAACAGAGTAACAAAATCAGAGAAGTACCACGAGGGTCGGCGGGAGTGGGGAGGGGAGGGGTGGGGAGATAACTCAGGGCTTTGTATAATAGATGATTGTAAAAACGTTCGCTTTCAGTCAGAAAGGTTGGGCAATAGAGAATCGATGTATTTTAACACATGTTTATAAAGGTCACTACTGAGTTTCTAGAAGGCTACAAGGGGACCAGGAAAGAAAACAAGAGACTCTTTCAGTAATCTAGGTTAAAGATGATGGTGGACCAGATTGACAGCAAATGCAAGTGATAAGAAGTGGTCAGATTCTGGACACATTTTGAGAAAGGAGTTGCCACCCTTTCCTAATGGATTAAATGCAGAGTGTGAGAGAAAAGAGGTGACCCTAACATTTCTTAATCTGCCACTGGGAGGAGAGGGTTGTCATTGACAGAGAGGATCATTTGATAAACGTGGCATAGCAACAGGCATATTACAGGACCACGGAGTCTCACAGCCACCAAGACTCTCTTCCCTGTTCTGCAGAAAGAAGAGACATAACTCTCTGGAGGTGAGCCTGGTAAGTGAATAATGGGAGGCCCCCAAGAAAATTCTCCCCTCAATTGGATCCATGACATTTCCAGCACCAGCTTCTACTGAAATAAAAACAATAGTTGAAGGAATTAACTATAATGTCAAACATATCTATATGAATCCTAGGTGTGCCACTTAACCAACTTTACTATTTTATGCAAATTACTTAACTTCTCTGAATGTTAGTTTCCTTGTCTGTGAAATGAAGATACTACTTATCTGAGAGTATCTTAAGTGAAATAGTGCATGTAGAATGCTTAGCACAGTGCCTGAGACAATGTAATAATCAATATTTTAGCTGTTGTTAGTAGATAACATTGGTACTAACATTTATAGTATTATAATTATTATAGCTCCCAATGCAAGAAGTGATTAAGATACAGATGAAGAATTGAGAATATAGGAAATCAGCTAGGCAAAAATAATGCTGTCATGATAGTCAGAGTTCTTGAACTGAGACCTAAGCCAGTCTCCAGAGAGCTTAAGACACTTCTTTAAGTCACAAGGTACTTTCAGTAAGAATAGGACTACAGGCAGAAAATGGTCGAGAGTTCATAAAATGTCCTTGAAGCATTAAAAAGGTAAATTAAAGATAAATAAAAATGCATGAAAACAGATCACCTCAAAAAGATGTAAAGGTATTGTATACAGAATAAAAATATAAAGAGGCTAAGATAAATGCAAACTCGTAACTGAGAGATACACAATGAGAAAATCACGGAAACTAGAGGGTTGCTGAACCTACACGCATTCATCTTCTGCGTTGGTTATCAGGAACAATAGAGCTAGTCCACCAACAAAATGCTCAGCTCCAGCATAGTTTGCCTAGTCTAACACACATGTGCCTATATTCTGAGGCCCTGAGCCCCTGAGTGTTGAGAAGATGCCCACTATAGGGACAAGGTTAGCTGGGGACATTCCAGGAAGGCATGCTAAAGGCATGGGATGTAAGCTTGGGTCTGGAAGTGCCTGCACATGCTTTAATAGTGAGGGAGAGAGCATTTCAGGTTGTATTTGGAAGTGATTTTGGCTCTGTGGGGACACAGTGGTCAGGTACAGTGGTCTAAGTTCAGAAACACTGTCTGTGACTCCATGGCCAATCACTTAACTCTCTTTTAATAGATGCAGCAGGCAGCCCCAGCCCAGTGAGGTGCATGAAGAGGTCTAGCAAGGGTCAAATCAACGGAACTATTTTCAACACGTTTATTAGCCATCTACTTTGCTAGCTGTTGGGAATTCCATAGTGAAAAAGACAGACATGGTGCCTCTCCTCACCTAACTTATAACCTGTCTGGAGGGAGATCCAGAGATCCAAACAAACAAGTACCTTCAATACAACAAGGTAAGAACTGTCTCAAAGAGGAAAAGTCAGAACCAGTAAAATTTATATGGATACCTTTTGCTGCAAGAGATGAGAAGAAAGAGCGATACAGACTGTGATAAGCAAAGAGATGAGTATATAGAACAGAGGAAAAGAGCCATAAAAGAAGGCTGCTGTGGAGCATTTAAGAGAGCACTTAGCTCTGTCTTGGGGAAGTAGAAAAACCTTGTGGAGGAGGGTACAGTAAAGCTGAGATTTGAACACCCAGTAGGGTTTGTTGTCAGGGCACTTTGTTGGAGTCACTACTATAGGTTGTTAAATTTTACTGGCTATCAGCAATTGTTAGCAAGGGTTACAAGAGATTTAGAAAATAAAATGCAGTAGAGTGGAGGAATGCGAGAAACAAAACCCATCCAATTTGATTTTTAGTCTTACCATAGATACTGACTTGACAAATAGCACAAGTACATCATTCAACTTGCTCCCCAAACACAATTTCCAGATTACATTTAGATCACTACTACAATGCAGAATTTTAAGCAGGGTTGTACAGAAAAAGGAAATCATATATCCATGTATACATATGATATACACCATATATGTCAAATATACTAGGCAATTTACAAGTAACAGATAAAATAAATTCAGTAAAATAGTATGCAAAGATGTGTTGCATTGCAATCCTTTTGAACTAAATGAGATTTCAAAAAAAAAGATAGATGTGAAATCTGACTGTCCCCAGAAATGATCTGTAATTTTGATGTTGATAAAATTTCATCAGGAAAGAAATACTACAACAGTCTCTATTTCTCTAATTTTCACCAAAATGAAGAATTTTTATGTTCAGTGGTCCAGTCTGCATTTATTGGTGGCTAATAGCATTTCCCCAAATAGGTGTTTGCTCTGAAATCTTATACCTTCTGAATTATCTCTCATCTCAGGAATATTAGATTAATTGTAGCAAAGCAAGAAGCAATTGTTTGTTATATTCTATTTCAAATTATTTCTGGTTAATAATCAAATTTCCCAAATTATATTCATTATTGCTTCAACATTCTACATATGTGATGAGCGGATGTTAATTTATTACTATTGGGACATTTATTCCAACAATGTCTTGGAACTACAGTAAACTTCCATTAGCTGAATCTTTTGAGAGTATGATCTCTTAGCTAATGGAGCTTTCTGATGAACTGAGAGATGGCCAAAATCCTTTTCAAATCTTCTCTCCCATGTAACATGAGCATTCTGTGAGATACAGACAAATGTTCTGCCAGAAGAGAAAGAGGATGAGGACAAGAAAGAGAAAGAAAAGGAGAAAGAGAGAAAGGAAAGAATGTTGAGTTGCAGGATATTTTCCATGCTCAGATAAATTTGAGAAGCATGTTTAAATTGCAGAACTTAACATGCTTCTCTAATATATTAATGAGCATTGTGTGTCTCCAACAAAAAAAGTGTTCAACATTTCCTGACCTTATATAGCCAAGAATATCGTTTCCTCAATACCCCTCATATTATGGATTATTATATTTTGTAGGGTAAACTGTAAGAAATGCTATTCTATGGTATTTCTTGAAATAGTGGATTTCTCTATGTCCCATTGCCTTCATACATGTTTTATTGCACTGTAATTATATGCTTGCAGGAGGTCTCTCCTATTAAACCCTATTCTGTTTGAGAATTTTTATCCATTGCCACTGTATTTTCAAGTACTTGTCAAAGAGGAGGTAATCAATAAATGTTTGCTTGACACATAGCATGTGTGCTATGAATATTTGTTGAACTAATGAATAAACACTTTGTACATGACAACATATATATGTATATATGTGTATATATATCTCTAATACATGTATATATAATATATATATTATATATGTACATATATAATATATATGTACATATATAATATATAGTATATGTATATATAATATATATAGTACATATATAACATATATTGTATATGTATATATAATATATAGTATATGTATATATAATATATAGTATATGTATATATAATATATAGTATATGTATATATAATATATAGTATATATAATATATGTATATATTATATATAATATAGTATATATAATATATAATATATATTTTATACATGTTATTATATATGTATATATAATATGTATATATTTTATATATTATATATCATATATATATATATATTAGAGACAGGGCAGGTGAATTCAAGGGCATTTTGCACCTCAAATCTGGGTCGAGACTTTCCCTCACCCCCAAACTATAAAGCCAATCTGATAATTTTTTATAGATATTAGGTCTCACTATGTTTCCCAGGCTAGTCTCGAACTCTTGGCCTCAAGTGATCCTCCCACCTCAGCCTCCAAAGTCTTTGGATTACAGGTGTGAGCCACTGCACTCAGCCTATCAAATACATTTCAATGAGGGCCTCCTGTGGGCCCTGGTTTCCTCTTCTGTGAAGGAGAGCAGTTTGTCTAGTAATCGCTAAGATTCCTTGCAGCCCTAATCTTCTTGATTCTGTGACTTCACAGTGGTTCAGGACTATCATGCCAAATAGCTTCATCCTACAGAATTACAAGACGACTTTTGAAGACTATTGAGGAGGACTAATAATAAGAATTAGTCATCCACAGTTAAAGAACTTGCTCTAGAAATGTCTCCTCAAAATAAATATGTGATATCAATTTGTTCTTTTGCCTCTTCTTCTCAGAAACCAAACATAGAAGTATTCTAGGGGCTGGGTGTGGTGGCTCACGCCTGTAATCCCAGCACTTTGGGAGGCCGAGGTGGGTGGATCACAAGGTCAGGAGATCGAGACCATCCTGGCTAACATGATGAAACCTTGTCTCTACTAAAAATACAAAAAAATAAATAAATAAATAAATAAATAAAAATAAATTAGCTGGGTGTGGTGGCGGGGACCTGTAGTCCCAGCTACTGAAGAGGCTGAGGCAGGAGAATGGCATGAACGCCGGAGGCGGAGCTTGCAGGGAGCTGAGATCGCGCCACTGCACTCCAGCCTGGGCGACAGAGCGACACTCTGTCTCCAAAAAAAAAAGAAAGAAGGAAAAAAAAGAGGTATTCTAGGTTACCAAGGGTTGTGCTTTCTTTCATGTTAAGACGTCAGTTTTTGCTGTGAAATGAACTCCATTTTGGTGACAAGGGTCTGGAGGCTTTCTCATAATGATTTTCGGTTTCTATCCTAATAAGAGGGCTGTGGAAATCATTGAGAAGGGTGCCTGATGTTTAATTATTTACAATGATTTTCTACCAGGAATGATCAACTGAATAGCTTCTCTGGGCTTTTTTTTCTAGTAAAATATTTCTCTCCAAGCCACTAGAAGGATTTCTTTTTTTTTTTTTTTTCCCAAGAAATATAGAAAATTTAATGTAAATATAACTTAAAAATTCTGCTGGTATCATAGAAATTCACATATTCAGACTCAGAAGAAAAGCTTTAAAGATGAAGTATCCTGACATGTCCACAAATCTTTGTATTTAAAGATAAGCTTGAGATAAGTAAGCTAAACTAGATTCACCAAAGATAGAGTTAAGCCTAAGCTTCTTTCTAGAATAAAGATGAGAGAAATTAAATGAGGAAGGGTGCAATGTTATCGTTATAAAGAAGAGCTTATTACCACAACATTATGGGGGCAGCTGTTTCATTAATTCCTAAGGCTGAATTCAGAAGCCCATCTAAATACTGCACTTGTCATAAGTCATACAGATAAACACCATACTCTAAACATGGCTGACCGAAGTACTTAGTTTCTTTACAGTTTCTCCCTGGGTGATCTCATCCGTTCTGTGAGAAGGATTTCATATATTTTGTCAATCTTATCGTTATATCACTTAGTGAGGATTCTTTTTGGTTCTTAAAACAAAACAACAACATAACTTCTGAGGATGAAAAAAATGCCCATCCAATTTAATCCCAATTGTGCAATGGATATAATTTGCAAAAGAGAAAATAATAATATGAAAATTTTGTATCCAGGCAACACACCCCCAAGAGGTCTCATGATTTATAAGATTTCCTATTACTGCCTTCAATAGAAATCTCCTCTAAAGTAGCCAAGTTACTTGATGAACATCCTCTTCCTTACTCATATCCCCTAAGGAAAGAAATGGGTTGAACACATCATTGCCCTAATTTCACAAAGGTAGAGAAAGTAGCAGAAGGAAAGTGACTTTTTCAAGGTTACCCAAGGTTCCACTGTGTTAGTGGTTTGGAAGGAAAGAGAGGTCTGGCTTCCAGCCAGCCTGGAAATCTGTGCTCTCCAATTCATCATTGTATTCAAACTACAAGAGAACAAGCAATTTAATATTTGGTGTCACCAATGCATTAGCCCTGCAAGAGCTGGTACAACAGCATTAATATGCAAACAGCTGAATATAAAGTATCTTTTCTTACCAAGCAGAGTGCTTCCAACCCCTTAGGAAAATCTGAATCTACTGTACATAAAAAGTGAATAAAATAGCCAAGTATAGCAGGTTAATCATTAATATATTTTCATTAAAATATGAGGGAGAAAATGTAGCTATATTCCACTCTTAGGAGTAACTCTTAGAGTTTAGGAAGATGCAAGAAGAGAACAAATGTTTCTATAGACATTGTGCTAGTACAGTGTCTCCAAAAACTCTCTCTCCACAAGGATTTAAGGTTCTAGGGCAAACGCCAGATACATGACTGAAAGGTGATCCCACAATACCTCAGCAATTAACCCTGCATTATTTTCTTCTCTCTTATACTGAAAACATTATTAGAAATCAAGTATGTAGCTCTCTCTGGAAGTCAGGGAGCTAAAGAGTAGAAATGGGTACTGTGGTATACTAAAATTTGTTGAAACCGTGAGCATCTAGAGACCATTCCCTATATACAGAGAGGACTGAAATCCAGCCCTCTGTTTTCCCCAATATTCTTTGTAAACTTTGTTGCCTCCATTCTGCACAATGTAAGAAAGCATTAGGAGAAAACCTCCCTTTGAACTCTCTGGAATAGGTCCTCTTCGTTCTTATTACCCAGGCATTAAAAGTAGAAGAAGAGAAACTGAGAGTATCCACCTAGATAAGAGCAAAGTGGGATAATCTTAGTATTATTCTTTTTTTTTTCTTTTTTTACTACACTTTCAGTTCTGGAATACATGTGCAGAATGTGCAGGTTTGTTACATAGGTATATACATGCCATGGTGGTTTGCTGCATCCATCAACCCATCATCTAGGTTTTAAGCCCTGCATGCATTAGGTATTTCTCCTAATGCTCTCCCTCCCCTAGCTCCCCACTCCCCAACAGGCCCTGGTGTGTGATGTTCCTCACCCTGTGTTCATGTGTTCTCATTGTTCAACTCCCACTTAAGAGTGAGAACATGGGGTGTTTGGTTTTCTGTTCCTGTGTTACTTTGCTGAGAATGATGGTTTCCAGCTTCATCCATGTCCCTGCAAAGGACATGAACTCATTCTTTTTTATGGCTGCATGGTATTCCATGGTGTATATGTGCCACATTTTCCTTATCCTGTCTATCATTGATGGGCATTTGGGTTGGTTCCAGGTCTTTACTATTGTAAGTAGTGCTGCAGTACACATATATGTGCGTGTGTCTTTATAGTAGAATAATTTATAATCTTTTGGGTATAAACCCAGTAATGGGATCGCTGGGTCAAATGGAATTTCTGGTTCTAGACCCTTGAGGAATCGCCACACTGTCTTCCACATGGTTAAGCTAATTTACACTCCCACCAACAGTGCAAAAGTGTTTTTATTTCTCCACATCCTCTCCAGCATCTGTTGTTTCCTGACTTTTTTTTTTTTTTTTTTTTTTTGAGACGGAGTCTCGCTCTGTCGCCCAGGGTGGAGTGCAGTGGCGCAATCTCGGCTCACTGCAAGCTCCACCTCCTGGATTCACGCCATTCTCCTGCCTCAGCCTCTCCGAGTATCTGGGACTACAGGCGCCCGCCACCACGCCCAGCTAATTTTTTGTATTTTTTTTAGTAGAGACGGGGTTTCACCGTGGTCTCAATCTCCTGACCTCGTGATCCACCCGCCTCGGCCTCCCAAAGTGCTGGGATAACAAGCGTGAGCCACCGCGCCCGGCCTGTTTCCTGACTTTTTAATGACTGCCATTCTAACTGGTTTGAGATGGTATCTCACTGTGGTTTTGATTTGCGTTTCTCTAATGACCAGTGATGATGAGCTTTTCTTCATATGTTTTTTGGCCACATAAATGTCTTCTTTTGAGAAGTGTCTGTTCATATCTTTGCCCACTTTTGGATAGGGTTGTTTTTTTCTTGTAAATTTGTTTAAGTTCCTTGTAGATCCTGGATATTAGCCCTTTGTCAGATGGAAAAATTGAAAAAATTTTCTCCCATTCTGCAGGTTGCCTGTTCACTCTAATGACAGTTTGTTTTGCTGTGCAGAAGCTCTATGGTTGAACTAGATCCCATTTGTCAATTTTGGCTTTTGCTGTAATTGTTTTTGGCATTTTAGTCATGAAGTCTTTGCCCATGCCTATGTCCTGAATGGTATTGCATAGGTTTTCTTCTAGGGTTTTTATGGTGTTTTACATTTAAGTCTTTAATCTATCGTGAGTTAATTTTTGTATAAGGTGAAAGGAAGGAGTCCAAGTTCTGCTTTCTGCATGTGGCTAGCCAGTTTTCCCAGTACCATTTATTAAATAGGGAATCCTTTCCCCATTGATTGTTTTTGCCAGGTTTGTCGAAGATCAGATGGTTGTAGATGTATGGTTTTATTTCTGAGGCCTCTGTTCTGTTCCATTGGTCTATATCTCTGTTTTGGTACCAGTATCATGCTGTTTTGGTTACTGTTACCTTGTAGTATAGTTTGAAGTCAGGTAGTGTGATGACTCCAGCTTTCTTTTTTTTTTTTTTTTTTTTTTTTTGTTTTGCTAAGGATTGTCTTGGCTATAAGGGCTCTCTTTTTGGTTCCAAATGAAATTTAAAGTAGTTTTTTCTAATTCTGTGAAGAAAAGATAGCGTTTTTGTGTGGGCAACATTTTTGTCGATCATGGTGTTATTGCTTTTGTTTCTTAGTTTTTCTTCTAACAGTCAGGCCCTTCTTCTTCAGGTCAGCTGGAGTTTGCTGGAGGTCCACTCCAGACCCTGTTTGCCTGGGTATCACTGGCAGAGGTTGCACAGCAGCAAAGATTGCTGCCTGCTCCTTCCTCTGGAAGCTTCATCCCAAATGGGCACCCGCCTGATGCCAGCCAGAGCTCTCCTGTATGAGATATCTCCCAGTCAGGAGGCACAGGAATCAGAGATCCACTTTAGGAGGCAGTCTGTCCCTTAGCAGAGCTTGAGTGCTGTGCTGGGAGATCCACTGCTCTCTTCAGAGCCAGCAGACAGGAACTTTCAAGTCTGCTGAAGCTGTGCCCACAGCCGCCCCCACCCTGCCCCCCCGACACCCACCCCACCAACCCAGGTACACTGTCCCAGGGAGATGGGAGTTTTATCTATAAGGCCCTGACTGGGGCTGCTGCCTTTCTTTCAGAGATGCCCTGCCCAGTGAGGAGGAATCTAGAGAAGCAGTCTGGCCACAGCTTTGCTGCAATGCGGTGAGTTCCACCCAGTCCAAACTTCCTAGCAGCTTCCTTAACACCGGGAGGGGAAACCCGCCTACTCAAGCCTCAGTAATCTTTTGTATTATTCTTAAGAACAATTAAAAAAATTCTACTCATATTTGTTTAGTGCTTTTCCGTTTATACAACATTTTCCATCCATTTTCTTGTTCGGTACTTACAACAATCCTGTGAGATAAGTAAGATGAGTACTCTTTTCTAACTTTTAATTAAGAAAAATTTCCAACCTATAGAAAAGTAGATAGAATGTGTTATTCATCTCCTGAAACTTACAATATGAACAAATCACTATTCATCTATGTCTTTTTTAAAAACTGAAGTATCTTAGTAAATTGCAAGCAACATGTCATTTATCCTTATTATACCTAAAAAATTAATAATTATCTAATATCATCTCATCTATAATTCATAATCAAATATCCACCAACAGTAACATGAATGTTACTTTCTCATTTTACAGATGTGACCTTTTTGACGTAACCGAGTAAACCAACAGGCTTGAAGACACACCGATCATAAAAAATGAATCTAAGAACCCAGGTGTAATCTTCTGATTTCTAGGTACCAACCCTTCTCATTTTTAAGCAGAGTTTCATAGAAATACTTTATTCAAACAAACAAACAAACAAAAAAAAAAAACAGAAAAGCCGCAGACCTCTGTAACATTTAAGCAGGGGTGTTGTCTTAGTAAAATGTAAAATACATGTGTGAAATCTGTTTCCAACAAGCTCTTATGTTATTTTTAGTGTCCCTTCTCATCCCCTGTGGTGTTTTGTTTTGCCCTCCGTCAACCCATTTCCATTGCCCCCATCCATACTTTGGCCAACACCATTCTCTGATATGCTGGGTTGCCTGAGTGCCTCACCGTGTCTACCTAGCCCATGTGTCTCTCTGTCCCCATCCACAGGGGTAACACCATCTTGCAGACAGCAAACACTCTAAGAAGGCCTGATGGACTCATCTGCCTGAAAGTGGTCATAATGACTGGCACCATAACCCATTCTGAGTGTCTATGGAGTAACATACAGATGATAGTAGTTCGCCTCATGGAATCTTAAGAAATAACATTGATATCATGATTCTTGCAGCATTATGGGTATTGGCAAGGTGTCCGTGCATAGGTTAAAGGTGTGCATTCAATTTATGCAATGCCTCCCCCCCCACCCAGAAGAAATTTCCTCTTCCATTTAAATTTTTTACAGTCCTCTTTCAGTTTCAACCCCTCCTCTCATGACAACTATTACACACATATTCAAGTGAACCTAGCTGCCGCTCTTGCTTCACTTCTAGTACAGAAATGTTTACATTTTCTTCCTCGGGGTTCTTGGCATCTTTTGACAGTACCTGCCAATGACCACTGAACATTTTTCAGATGGATGTGGGTATGCTCCAAATCATGACATCAAAGGTATTTCTTGGATCTACTGAATGATTTAGCCTAAGTGAATCAGACAAATATGGAAATTACATAAATCTTACATGTCACCCAGGGGAAAGAATGTGAAACATTTTAAGGCAAAAACAAGTTCTGGTTATTATCAGGCAATCTTGGAAATGTGAGATGACAAAACAATGTCATGTTGCCTAACTCTGGAGAACAAGGAAGGAGAAAAATTAATCAGAACAGATCTCACTTCTCATTCCAGACTCAAGCTGCTTAGACAGGAATCCAAATTAGTGTGCCCCCCACCCAGCTCCAAACAAAGCACTTTACACAAAAATAATTAAAAACTCTGTATATGACACCTTCCTTCCAGGGTTTGCATATCAACATAAGAGCATTAGAGAAAATTCCCAGATGCTACAATTCCAGACATAAAAAGTAGTCCAAAAGGCCTTTCTTTACATCTCTGAAACCATACCACAGTTATATCAGCCACACTTCTTAACTGTGAACAACAGAATCCACTGTATCCACTCTATATAGTTTAGAGGTAAAATGGTGGTGGGGAGGTTTTTAAAAGATACATTTGCCCTCAGAACTATTGAACTAGCTGGAAAAACAGATTAGAACTGAAGCTTTCAGGAATAATGCCCAAAATCACACAGAACTAATTCAATGGGGAAACAACATATAAATCCTTGGAACTTGACTATTCCGTAGCCACTCCTCCCACCAGTACCAATTCCATTTTGATCTTGTGACTAGGATAAAAGTTGGATGTCTTTACAGATCCAGAGTCAGTTGCCGTCTCATATTTGAATTAAAGTTTCATGTTTATGTCTGACTGGCAGAAGCCTAGCCTTATCCTAAGCTCTTTGAAACATTAACTCCTTTAAGCCTCAAAACAACCCTAAAAGGTAGGTACTATGAGTATCCCTTTTTATATAGCTGAGGGAACTGAGGCACATAAAATTATGTAACTAGTGCGAGATCACATAAATAATAGTGGCAAAGTTGAGATTTGAATTAAGATGGTCTGGCTCCGAAGCTCAAGATTTCTTAACACTTTTTTTGTTCTGTTTTGTTGAAAATATTATATTCATATGTTTGCATCCTAGCTGCAAGGAGGTGGGACATTGGTTCACTTACTCAAATCTAAAAATGTTATTCAAAGATGACGGGTAAGCATAAATATGACAGATGTCTACCACAAATTTATAGAATAGGTAGGGCCATTCCTTTACATTTTTGTATCCCCTTAATATTGTTGAATGTAGGTACATCTCTATGTATATTTACTATTCACAGTAGTGGTCTCTAAAGACAGCTCCACATTGCTCCACCCACAGCCCTCCGTGCACATATGTTGCTCCTCCCATAAAAAGGAGGAGGCTTATTTCTCCACCTCTCTTGAATCTGGGCTGACCTTGTGACCTTTGAAATTCTTTAGGACATTCAGTGAAATGCAACAGAATGAAGCTATGTCTGGCCTCTAAGAGGCTGGCAGCTTCTGCTTTTGCACTGGGGAAACCAGTTGCCATGTAAGAAATCCATCTACCCTCAGCCTGCCATGCAGTAGGGAAGCCCAAGCTAGCCACATGGAGAGACCACATGGAGAAGAATACAGTCACAGATGGAGAGAATTAAATCCCTACACATGTGTTCCCCATAGAACCATCCCAGCCAGCTCCTCATCCTTCAAACCATCCTGGCCAAGGCTCCAGACATCCTTACACTGCTTTGTCCAAATTCATGACCCACACAATAATGAGCAAACAAAATGGTAGGTGTCTTAAAATGCCAAATTCCAGGGTAGTTACACAGCAACAGATAACTTAGACACAAATTAACACTATATTCTCACCTAATTAATAATAAAAAATTTGCATCTCGTTAAATTTCCTTTTATAGCACTAGTGAGCAAACTTTTTCTTAAAGGGCTATATAGTGTTTTAAGTTTTGCAGGCTACAAAGCAAAATTGAGGCTATTATGTAAGCTCTTAGATAACCATTTAAAACGTCAAATCATTCCTAGCTCAAGGGCCATAAAAAAATCAGGCAGCTCACCAGATTGGCCCATGAGCCACAGTTAGCTGACTTCTGCTCCACAGCCTTGCTTTTGATATTTGCTTTGTACCTCCTGATAGGAACTCCCCATAACTCATTTAATCAAGACCCTATTCTTGAGCATTTAGTTTGTTTGTAGTTTTCTCACTATCTCAAAAACTGTCACATTAAACCTTGTGGTTATTTCCTTAAGGGGCGGTTTAAAGAAAACTGTTTGTATTTCATGTTGCTGTTTGAGTATGAGCAGAATGAGTCTTTCCTCCTCAATCAGGGATCATCTTTTTCTCTTTCGGCTTCCTTAGAACTCCTTAGTTCGGAGTCAGACTATCACTGAAGCCCAACTCATTGCTTCCCTAAAAGAGATTAGCAATCCTAGGCCCCAGGGAGAGCACAAGCGCCCCCTTCTCACTTCCTCCTTTCCCTCTCAGCAAGAGGTGGCCAACACGAAGCTTTGGCTCCAAGCTTGACAAGCTTCGAGCTAGGAGGTGTCCTACCCTTCTGCAGGTGAGCCAGCCTCTGGCTTCCCCCAGCTCCCTCTCCTGGCACTTGATTCTTCCCCTTCAATTCTCAGCCTTCAACAGGCCCCACAGCGGAGCACAGCAGGACAGAGGACAGGATGAGCCCTGTTGATGTGGAGTCCCAGACAAGGTCGCCTATTGGAACAGGCTTTGCATAAGCCTGCATGCTCTAATCCTGTCACCCAACTATCTAGTGGAAATCCATTGCTGCTGACACTGTCCTTCAGATATTTTTAAACTGTGATAACTACACTTACATGGAGTACATGAAAAACAGAAGTTTGGCAGCACTGCTGCTGCCCCACAGGCTCCTCCCCATCTCCTCTCCCCAAATGCCCCATTTCCTCCTTCCCCAGCCAGATCCTATGCACACAATTCTCACATTAGGACACAATTCTCACATCTTGCCTTTAAAAAGCCCAGCCTCACCTTTCCTCATTCATTCAGCTCTTTGGTCCAGCAGGTCTTAGAGTTTGTACACCACTTTCTCCACATCTTGTTATATTCTGGCTTTTCATATCCACTATTGTTCCACAGAAGTCAGCATTGTCAGCGCAGCTAGATTGCCTTCTCAATGAGAGCATGAAATGTGATTTTACATCTATGGCCCTTAAAGCAACTACTGGCAGTGCTGGGCACACAGCAAGGAGCTCGTTAATTATGTTGATCGATCAAAGGTCATTTTAGGATTCAACTTGGGAAAATTCCAAACTACCCACTCAGAAGTGCCCAGTCCACACTGAGAATTCTGCAACTAGCGATTTGTTTGTTTCTTCTTCAACTTTTATTTTAAGTTCAGGGGTACATGCGCAGGATGTGCAGGTTTGTTACATAGGTAAACACGTGCCATGTCCCATCACCTAGGTATTAAGCCCAGAATCCATTAGCTATTCTTCCTGATGCTCTCCCTCCCCCCACTCTCCCCGACAGGCCCCAGAGTGTGTAGTTCCCACCCATGTGTCCATGTGTTCTCATTATTCAGCTCCCACTTATAAGTGAGAACATGCAGCGTTTGGATTTCAGTTCCTGCATTAGTTTGCCGAGGATAATGGCTTCCAACTCCATCCATGTCCCTGCAAAGGACATGATCTCATTCCTTTTTATGACTGCATAGTATTCCATAGTGTATATGTACCACATTTTCTTTATTTAATGTATCATTGATGGGCACTTGGGTTGATTCCCTGTCTTTGCTATTGTGAATAGTGCTGCGATGAACATATATGTGCACGTATCTTTATAACAGAATGATTTATATTCCTTTGGGTATATACCCCTGTAATGGGATTGCTGGGTCAAATGGTATTTCTGCCTCTAGGTCTTTGAAGAATCACCACACTGCCTTCCACAGTGGTTGACCTAATTTACACTCCCACTAACAGTGTAAACTTGTTCCTTTTTCTCCACAACCTCACCAGCATCTGTTGTTTTTTGACTTTTTATTAACAGCCATTCTGACTGGCATGAGATGGTATCTTATTGAGGTTTTGATTTGCATTTCTCTAATGATCAGTGATGTTGAGCTTTTTCTCATATATTTCTTGGATGCATGTATGTCTTCTTTTGATAAGTGTCTGCTCATGTCTTTTGTCCACTTTTTAATAGGATTGTTTGTTTTTCTCTCATAAATTTGCTTAAGTTCCTTATAGACTCTGTATATTGACCTTTGTCAGATGGATAGATTGCAAAAATTTTCTCCCATTCTGTAAGGTTGTCTGTTCACTCTGTTGATAGTTTGTTTTGCTGTGCAGAAGGTCTTTGGTTTAATTAGATCCCATTTGTCAATTTTTGCTTTTGTTGCAATTGCTTTTGACGTCTTCATCATGAAATCTTTGCTCATGCCTACATCCTGAATGGTATTGCCTGGATTTTCTTCTAGGGTTTTTATAGTTTGTGGGTTTATATTTAAGTTTTTAATCCATCTTGAGTTAATTTTTGTGTGTTGTGTAAGAAACGGGTCTAGTTTCAATTTTCTGCATATGGCTAGCCAGTTCTCCCAGAATCATTTATTAAATAAGGAATCCTTTCCCCATCACTTGTTTTTGTCAGGTTTGTCAAAGATCAGGTGGTTGTAGGTATGTGGTGTTATTTCTGAGTTCTCTATTCTGTTCCATTGGTCTGTGTGCCTGTTCTTGTACAAGTACCATGCTTTTTGATTACTGTAGCCTGGTAGTATAGTTTGAAGTTGGGTAATGTGATGCCTCAAGCTTTGTTCTTTTTGCATAGGATGTTCTTGGCTATTCAGGCTTTTTTTGGTTCCATATGAATTTCAAAATAGTTTGTTATATGTTCTAATTCTGTGAAGAATGTCAACGGTAGTTTAATGGGAAGTTTAACATTGAATCTATACATTACTTTGGGCAGTATGGCCATTTTCACAATATTGATTCTTCCTATCAATGAGCATGGAATGGAATGTTTTTCCATTTATTTATGTCCTCTCTGATTTCATGGAGCAGTGGTTTGTAGTTCTCCTTGAAGAGGTTCTTCATTTCCCTTGTTAGGTGTATTCCTAGGTATTTTATTCTTTTTGTAGCAATTGTGAATGGGAATTCATTCATGATTTGACTCTCTGCTTGCCTGTTGTTGGTGTGTTTTTTTTGTTGTTTTTAGAGACAGAGTCTCATTAAGTTGCCCAGGCCAGCCTCCAACTCCTAGGCTCAAGTGCCTCAGCCTTTCTTTTTTTTATTATTATTATTATTATACTTTAAGTTTTAGGGTACATGTGCACAATGTGCAGGTTTGTTACATATGTATACATGTGCCATGTTGGTGTGCTGCACCCATTAACTCGTCATTTAGCATTAGGTGTATCTCCTAATGCTATCCCTCCCCCCTCCCCCCACCCCATAACAGTGCCTCAGCCTTTCAAAGAGCTGACACTACAGGCATTGCCACCACACCCAGGTTGGACACTGGTTTTTGCTAGCCCTGGAGTCAAGTGAAAGAGCCAGTGAAATAGGAAAAGATTAGGAAACAAAGACCTGGACTCTTATCTGGTTCTCTCACTTAAGACATGTGAATTTGAGCCTCATCTGTAAAGATGGGAGAATATAATACCTTATAATTCTATAAAGCTTTTTATTAGACTCAAATAAAAGCAGCATGCTTTGTATATATTACTTACCCAACCTGCAACCACATCTGAAAGGTGAGCACTATTGTTCCCATTTTACAGATAAAATGAGAGAAACCTCAAAGTGAAGAAACCTATCAAATGTCATAAACTTAGGAAGTAAGAACTTTAACTCAAGTGTCTCTGATGAAAAGAAGAAAAAAAAGAGAGACACTGAGAAAAATAAATGTTTTACCTTCTCAACAGTTGATAATTTTAGTGTCTGTCCTAAATAAGCTCATTTGTTTCGTCTTCATTTTTGAGAGAGGGAAAAAAAACTAAAAAGAAAATAAAGAGTACAAAAATGACATAAGGGAGTGAGGAAATAGATGGGGATGCCAAGAGTTAGGAAATTAATTCAGTCTAGCAAACTTTACTAAATACTTCCTCTTGGCCAGGAACTGAGAATTATGCAGGGCAAACTATAAGAAGATGGTCTCTGCCTGTGAAGGTGGCAGAAGAGATTGACATAGATAGGCTTGTGGGGAGAGGCGAAAAGACTGAGAGAAGAAGGGAGGAGAGAGTTTTGCACTCAATCTAGGAGGAGATGAGAGAAAATGAGGTTGCAAATGTAAGTAAGGCTACATCTTGGAGGTCTCACTATGTCAAGCCCAATGGACAACAGAGTGCTTCAAACAGAGGAACTACGTATTCAGATATAAATGTAAATGTGTTTGCTTATTCATTCATATATTCATTAATTTATTTAGAATACCTGTACATGGTGGGGAGGACTTCTTCACAAATTGACTAGAAACATATTTGGATGTAGAGACTCTAATCACTTCCCATACCCTCACCACCACCCTGGTTCTTGCCAACACTGTCTCTCTCCTGGGCTACTGCAATTGATGCAGGGCAGGTTCTTTGCTCATCTAGGAAGGAATTCAAGAGCAAGCCAGAGGTAGAAGAAAACAGCTTTACTTGGGCAGCCAGGCAGTGTTACAGCTTCAAGACAGCTCCTGCAGAGCAGGGATACCCCATAAAAAGTGTGTAAGAGTAGCAGCTCAGGGGAAGGTCTGCATTTGTATTTATACCCCCTTTTTATGATATGCTAATTAATGGGTGAGTTATCCAGAATTAGCTAGAAAATGGGTGGTAACTTCTAGGTGTTGCCATGGCAAGGGGTGGTAACTTCTAGAGTGTTGCCATGGCAATGATAAATTGTCATGGCACTGGTGGGTGTGTTTTATGGAGAGGTACTTTCGGTGCCTCCTCCTTGTTTCAGCCAGTCTTCAATCTGGTCTGGAGTCAAGTCCCTGCCTCCTACCTTAAATCATCTCCTATCTGTCCTTGCCCCTCATAATCTAGTTGCAAAATAATAGCCTTTCAAAAATGTAAGTCAGAGTATGACAGTCCTTGGCTCAAAACTCTCCAGTGGCCCCACTCAGGGTCAAAGCCAAAGTTCTGACAGTAGTCTTCAAGGTTCCACACAATCTGCCAGCCCATCCCTATCCCTTCCGCTATCTCTCTGACTTCCTTTCCTACTACTCACGCCCTGGCTCCTTCTGCTCCCTCCATAATAACCTCCTTGTTCTTCTTCAACTACAAGCTTCCTCTCACTGCAAGCATGATCCTGCCTGGGATGTTTGCACATCCTCTTAGCACTGCCTGGATCCCTCTTCTCTCACATGCATCTGCCCGTTTACTCCCTCACCTCCTTCAGGTCTTCCCTCAAATATTACCTTCCCAGAGCACCTTCCCTTAACCACCCTATTTAAGATTGCAACACACCACCCCGTTTCCCTGAACTCCCCACACTGCTTGTCTGCTTTATTTTGGCCACTTCATTTATCGCTGTCTGATATTTTTTATTGTTTTTGGTGTTCCCCCATTGCTGCTCTAAGGGTGAATATAAGAGCATGGATCTTTTATCTGTTTTGTTCATTGTATCCATAATGCTTAGAATGTCCTTGGCACACATTAAGTGTTGAAATATTTATGGAATGAATGAAGGAGAAAGACTGCTAACGCCCCCCAACCCCCCCAAATCCACTTTTCCTTCTTTCTGGGCACATGGTCACTTATCTAGCAACTACATTTCCAACCTCCCTTGCAGGTAGATGTAGCTGACTAATGGACTATAAGGAGAAGTTATGTGGACCTTGAAACCAAATCAGAAGCAGCATAAAACAGAACAGGAAAACCGTGCAGGCCCCCGGGAGCACATGTTCTCATACACCACTTCAAATGTGACCAAGGTGGATAAATAGACAAACAAGAACCTCCTTTCTGCTGTCAAAGCTAGGAGACAAGAAGGACAATGGATTTACTTTTTTTTCTTTCTTTCTTTCTTTTTATTTTTCGTTTTTAGACAGTCTCCCTCTGTTGCCCATGCTGAAGTGCAGTGACAGAATCTTGGCCCACTGCAACTTTTGCTTTCTGGGTTCAAGCAATTCTGGTGCTTGAGCCTCCCAAGTAGCTGAGATTACAGGCACCTGTCTCCACGCCCAGTTAATTTTTCTATTTTTAATAGAGACAGAGTTACACCATGTTGGCCAGGCTGGTCTCAAATTCTCAACCTCAAGTTATCCACCTGCCTTGGCCTCCCAAAGTGCTGGGATTACAGGCATGAGCCATCGCACCCATCGGCTATGGATTTACTTACCCATATTTCTCCCCACCAATTTGAAATGCCATCCCTTTATGAATAATGTCCATGTATTTCTGGGTTTATTTCTAGACTTTCTTTGTTGCTCCATTGGTTTGCTTTTGTTTTCATGCTTTATTATCTGCTATGGCTAAGTGCTCCCATACCCTTCTGTATTAGTCTGTTCTCGCACTGCTATAAAGAACTACCTGAGACTGGCTAATCTATGAGAAAAGAGGTTTAATTGACTCACAGTTCCACAGGCTGTGAAGGAAGTATGGCTGGGAAGCCTCAGGAAACTTACAATCATGGCAGAAGGGGAAAGGGAAGTAAGCACATCTTACTATGATGGAGCAGGGGCCTGTGGGGATAAGGGCCACATGCTTTTAAACCATCAGATCTCATGAGAACTCAGTCACTATCACAAGAATTGAAAGGGGGAAATCTGCCTCCATGATCCAATCACCTCCTACCAGGTCACCCCCCCAACATTAAAAATTGAATAAATTTTTATTAAATAAAAAGAGAATAGAAAATTCTCTTTCTATTGCATGGTCAAGCTGCAAATTTCCCAAACTTTTATGCTCTGCTTCTCTTTTAAATGTAAGTTCCAATTTCAGATCATCTCTTTGTTCTTGCATATGAGCACATGCTTTTAGAAATAGCCAGATCACCTCTTGAGTGCTTTGCTGCTTAGACATTTCTTCTGCCAGATGCCCTAAATCATCTCTCTTAAGTTCAAAGTTCCACAGATATCTAGAGCAGGGGCACAATGCCACCAGTCTCTTTGCTAAAGCATAGCAAGAATGACCTTTACTCCAGTTCCCAGTAAGTTCCTCATCTCCACCTGAGAAGAGTCCTCCTCAGCCTGGACTTCATTGTCCATATCACTATGAGCATTTTGATCAAAATCATTCAACAAGTCTCTAGGAAGTTCCAAACTTTCCCTCATCTTCCTTTCTTCTTCTGAGCCCTCCAAACTGTTCCAACCTCTGCCCATTACTCAGCTCCAAAGTCACTTGCACATTTTCAGGTATCTTTATGGCAATGCCCCACTCCCAGTACCAATTTTCTGTATTAGTTCATTCTCGCACTGTCATAAAGAACTACCTGACACTGGGTAATCGATGAAGAACAAAGGTTTAATTGACTTGCAGTTTTTCAGGCTATACAGGAAGCATGGCTGGGAGGTCTCAGAAAACTTACAATTATGGCACAAGGTGAAAGGGAAGCAAGCACATCTTACCATGGTGGGGCAGGAGTAAGAGAGTGAAGGGGGAAGTGCTACACAATTTTAAATCATCATATCTCATGAGAACTCACTCACTGTCACAAGAACAAAGGGGAAATCCACCCTTATGATCCAATAACCTACCACCAGGTCCCTCTCTCAACATTGGAAATTACAATTCAACATTAGATTTGGGTGGAGAGACATAGCCAAAACATACCACTTTCATTACTTTTTTTTTCAAAAGATGTCTAAAAATTCTTGTAAGAGAGATGCATTTTAGAAGTATTACTTATGAAATATTATTCAGTCATAAAAAATAAGGAAATCCTGACATTTGCAACAAAATGGATGAACTGAAGGACATTATGCTAAGTGGAATAAGCCTAACAAAGAAAGACAAATACTATGTCATCTCACTTATGTTTGAAATCTAAAGGGGCTGAACTTACAGAAGCAGAGAATAGAACAGTGGTTACCAGGGGTTGGGGGTCCGTGGCAGGAGGACAAAAATGGGGCAGTGTTGTCAAAGAGTACAAAGTTTTAGTTACAAAATGAGCAAGTTCTGCAGATCTAAGGAACAGCATGAGTGGTGATGGATGTGTTAACTAATTTGATTGTGGTAATCATTACATAATGTATACCTATATCAAATCATCACATCGTACACCCTGAATATATACAGTCTTTATCTGTCAATTAAATATCCAGCCTGGGGGACAGAGCGAGACTCTGTCTCAAAAAAAAAAAAAATAGAAAAGAAACATTACTTAGGCAGCAATTTGGAGGATGTATTGGAGGAAGACAAGATTATAGCTGCTACATTAATCCAAATAAACAATGAGGATGGAAATGCCAGCTCCAAGAATAAGAGATGATCCTTCCTCCCCAACCCTAGTTTCTGGCAATGCTCCCCTCCTACCAGGCTTTGATATTGGCAGTTACTTTGTATGAAGAGGCTGGGACAGATTCAAGGGATCTTCAGAGATGCAACCTAACTTGGTGACCTATTGGATGGTGGTGATGAGTGAGAAAACGATGATTCTGAAGTTCCCAGCCTTGGCAAGGGGATGAATGTTAGTATCTTTTCTGGCATTACATGAGAAGGGAAGCAGATTTGGGGAGTAAATATAGTGAACTAAGTTTGTGGGTTTGTTGGTTATCTAGAGTGGACTCTCCAGCCGACAGTAGTATATATATATATACATATATACACACACACACATACATACACACACACATATATATATATGTAGGGTCCAAGTTCTGGGGAAAATTTAGGGCTTGAGAGTTGTACCTGCCGGTTCTCTCTGAAAATGGAGCATGAATTAAAGCTGTCATAAAAGATCCCTGGAGGAGGAACGCCTCAAGCACTGTTACTAATTCACTGGGCTCTGACTCACCAGTGGGATTTCCAACTAGTTCTAGTTTTGCTCTGCCTTAGTGGTTAGACCCTGAAACTCCATGAGACCAGAAGAAAAGGGAAAAACAATACTCCCAAAGAAAAAGAAAGCCAGAGCCATCCTCCTTATGGTGGGAAGGAAAAATTCATCAGAGATCACTCAGTGGTGAAATGATATGCATAATTTACTCCAAAGCAGGACAAAATACGGAGTCTGAAGTCAATTATGTTGTGAAATTAATTGGAAAGCTTTAAGTCGGCCACGCAAAGCTTAAATTTTATTTTCATCATGTCCCTGTTGTTTTAAGCTTCCCAAGCCAGTCTTATATTTGTAACTGACTCAGTTCTATATGAAAGCTGCTTAGAGCCTTGAAATGAGGCTTGGTTCTTGAGTCATTTCACCTTGAATGCACTTGGGATTTTTTTGGGGGGGTGGCTAAAACACATGAAAATTTTATCAACATGCACTGCTAAAAGAAATCATTTATTCCAAGGGGGAATAAATGGTGATTTAAATAATTTATTTCCCAAATATTCACATTTAGTGCTTTTACTGATCATTGCCTTTTCTCATATGTCCCCTTCGCTTCCTTTTTGAAGGAAGGGACATTATTCTATTTAAGTCTAGCACATTACCTGGCACATGAAAGATATTCCACAAATGTTTGCTGAAATGGGTAAAAATATAGATAACAATTCTTATCGTGGAGGAAATGGGAAATAAGGGGGTAACAATGTTAGAAAAGACATTTTAACTATAGCACAAGTGGCAAGTAATAAGAATTCAATATTACTCTAAACCATGTTGACCATTATTATTAGGATGTGTGAATCAAAAATAAGTAAATTATTAGGGCTGTTTGTTCTGCCTGTTTTCTCTTCTGCTGCAGAGCTTTTATTAAATGACCATTGGTACCTACAGTGGAAGGCATGCAGCATTAAGAGAAAGAAAGAAAGCTCTAGTCGCTTTGATTTCCCTCTCAGAAGAAAAGTGTGCTAGGGAAAGATATTGGATTGTCTGGTTAAAATGAAGTGCAGTGTTTGCTTGTGGGTATTCATTTGCTATGTTATCTTTGTTTTCTATTACAAATTAAAAACATTACAAAGTGCTTGCCTAACTAGGAAATATTTGTGCCACCAAGTTTCTCAGATTAGAGACTCAGAATACTGAACTGAAGAAATAGCCCATATAAAATCATATGCAACATTTACTGACCATCTAGTAAATATGCCAGGCAATGTTCTAAGTACTTCACATGTATTAATTTATTTAAACTTCACAACAACCCAGTGAGGTAGGTGCTGCTATTTCCCCCTACTTTGCAGATGAGGAAACTAAGGAACAGAGCAATTAAGTAGCTTGTCCAGGCAGTCTGTTCCAAAGCCTGCTCTGAACCATTACACAGCACTGCCTCTCCACAAGCAAGATGCCAAGATAAGGTTCAGATGAGTCCCAAAGCGACTCATGCTCGCCACGGTTGTCACTGCAGATTAAGTCACAGCAAGGTCACCACTTCCTCCTCACCCTTCCTCGCCAAAAGTAACATCTGGGGATTGGCTTCCTGCAGGATCCGCAGGCACTTTTGATGCTTGTCTGTCTTGGGATTCTGTAAACTCCTAAGTCTCCTTTTGAATCAATTTGTATTATATGACATATTACTATCTTGAAGAGGAAGCTCCACAGTTTAATAACAAACCAGGACAGAAATGACTTCTTAAAACACTGGGTCTCCTGCCATTTAGTGTCCCAGAAAGTTTGTTCCAAGTCCCACCAATTGCAGGGGCTTCTCTTGTCAACAAAATGAGACTTTCTGGTGACAACTTATTACAAAAGAGACTCCCTGCCTCCACCCAGCTTGAATGCTCACACTAATTATATAAAAGGAGGAAGATACATTTGGGCCAACTTGATTTTACAGAGGGAAATGGAAATACTCTTTTCTCTAGTTTATTTGACTTGCCCAAGGCTAATCCAACATAAAGCAGGAACTGAAGGTCATGGTCATGAATCTGATTTTTATTACACATGTGTCACTATTAGAATTCTTTTCTCTAACAAACAGCTTTCCATCTTCCCAGAAAAACATATAAAGCATTAATTTAGTTATTATATATAAAATTATTTGTGTCTGTACTTGTAACCCCTCAACCATTTCATTGTAATAGGTTGGTCAACAATCAAGGTCAACCAGGTCATGTGTTACTCTATAGCCACCAACATAGCCTCTCCCTGACCCCCCAGCTTCTACTTGCAGCTCAAAGCATTGCTGATGGGCAGATGTCCCTGTCAGTCAGAGTCAAGTCAGCACTATTTTCTCCTTCCCATCCCTTCTCATAAATTTCTAGCTATACCTCATCTCTTCTTTCTCACTTCTGTTCCTGAGAGGATCAAAGTAAAATGATAGCTTGGGAAATTCCTGACCTATAAAGCTGAGAAGCTGAGGAGAGACCAGACCTAAGCCCAGAGAGGAGCTGGGACCATATTCTTTGGCACACATTCTGCTGAAGTACCAAGCATGGTAATGGACAGTCCACAGTTCTACTTCAACCTCTAATTCTTATATTTATTCACAAAATATGTATTAAGCTTCTATTACTATATGACAGGTGCTGTGCCAGGTGCTAATAGTTTTTTTTTTGTTTTGTTTTGAATTGTTTTGTTTTGTTTTTTGGTGGTGAGAAGACTGGTTAGATATTTCCTTATCTCCTCTCTCAGCCAAGTTAATCCTCCTCTTTCTGCCTGAAAGATGCCATGATCACTGTCCAGTCTGAAAGAAGATCTGTGATTAAATGTTTCTAAAGGTAGCTCTGCACTATGAGAATCTTGGACCTGAAATGGAATAGGAAATGCCTTGGCCAGGTTCATGGACACAATTCTAGGACATGACTGGTTCATGACTTAATTCAGTATGTCTGATTTGTAGACTCTTCCTGCTTCAGAAAGATGATCTCGTGTGCTTCTCTTAACATTTTGATCCTTAGCCAGTAGGTAAGATCAGATAATCTCCTTCATGCTTCTTTTCAGGACATGCTATTCTTTCAAATTTAGCCAAGACAGAGGATTCCATTCCAGACATTCTTTCCATGAATGGCATTCATTTAAGAATGTTGTTATGCTTCCATCTTTTTTCACTTAATAAAGGCTTCCGCCAATCTAAGTTACAAATAAGCCTGACCCTAATGAGTTACCAAAGTTATGTTTTCTGTAGCTGGTTTAAGAGAGCTGGAATCTGAATCTGTGGCCTTCTTCAAGACTACAAGATTGAGTTGGATGACCTTTGCAAAGGTTTCTGGGAGGAAGCTAGACCAAGAAGCCTGGGTCTTTCCCCTTCCTGCCTGGAAAAGTGTACAGCATGTATAGCTTACCCCCTCAACAGAGCTAGTCCCAAGAAAATTCCTAAAGCTGGAAAAGCTGGCTACTGAACACCTAATACTCAGTTTCACTTTTCTAAAATTTCTCCTGCTCTTGGTAACTCTCCTATTGCACAGATTTCATGCGACTAAATTGTATTGCAACCATACAATGGAATACCGTGCAACCATTAAAAAACATATTGTGGAAAAATATTTAGCAGCATGCAAGTCATTCAGGTATTCCCCCAGGCCTCCAATTCTCAATCAGAGCATAAAATTTGTCAAATATTTTACTCTGGTCATTGTTTCCTGAGCATGTAAAACCACACCATTTCCTGCACCAAGTCAAGGTTTATGGTCTTAGTTCCAAGAACTAGTTTATAAGTAATAAACCAGACTATTTCCGGTTAGACTAGCAATAAGAAAATATACTATAATTGTTCTTTTTATTGAGAAGGAGTGACATGGATGTTTATCCATCTTAACATTCTCAAAGATGCAAACTTCTCACTGGCATTTAAAAGACATCCTTTTTGAGTAACCATTAGTTAATACTATTGTTTTTTGAATAAGATATAAACCCGAGTCCATCATTTCATGGCTAGGGGATTTTGAACATGTAATTTAATCTCTCTAAGGCTCAATTACTGTATTGACAAAATGCAACTACAATAGTATTTATCTCATGTGGTTAATTGAAAAAGTAAACAAAATAGTATGTAAACAACTTATATAGTTCCTAGTAGTCAATAGATTCTCAATAGATGTCAGCTATTATGCAAACTGCAGGACCTCAGTTTTATCCTCCAACGTGTATTTAAGAAGGGAGTTGAGAGAGTCTCAACCTCATGGATAAGAGCAAATCACAGACTTCACCAGAGTTTCTAGTCTGTCTTATAAGGGAATCAGGAATTAAAGACCAGCTTTGTATGATTCTCTGTTTTGTTTTTGACCCAGTCTCTCTCCTCTATGAAAAGCAGCAAGAGAGGTTTCACTTCTCTATGAGACATAGCAGGGAAGCAGGACCTTGCTCTGGAACCAGTCTTAGGGAACTGTTGAGTTTAAAGCGTACCAAGGGACAAAGCAAGAGAGAATGGCCTAAAAGGAGAGAGAAGCCAGCTGAGACCATAGGGCCTTGGCAGTGGCAAAAAATAAGGGCAATTTGAGAAGACAAAGATGGGCCTAAGAAATTGTCTTGGGAATGAGCAATAGGAGGCCTAGGTAGGATTCCTGTTATACAACAACTCTTTCCCATCAGGAAGCCAAAACTACTCTTGGACTTAGTAATTCCCCTGTCTATATGGCACCTTAGCCAAAAGGGTAAATTTAATTCAGCAAATGAAATATTTAGAGTCCTCACAGTGGAGAAAGCTGTCTGCAGGCACTGGTGCAGAAATGTCAATGAGTGAGAAACTCCAATATGTTTGTGTTGAGAGAAAGAGACAGAGACACCCACAATCACTCTAAGTCAGAATGTGATCCCTGTGCTAGAAGAGGTACAAAGTGCTGTGGGGCATGGGGGAGGTAGCTCCAGTGTACTTACTAAGAAGCATGAGCGTGTGTTAAGTGTGGGAGGTGGAGAGGGAGGGGCAAGAATCAACACAAGATTTACAACAAGAACATCTCTTTTCTGGGACTGCTGACATATCCTGGGCTCTCTGCCAGTTCTGACCACCAGCTGTTCAAAAACCAGAATGAAAAGCAATTCCCCTTCCTCAAATTCATGTTGACTTACTCTTCCTTCCCATTATAGTTTGCCTCCCTTTGCACTTTCCAAGAAATTATAACCCTGGGCTCAAATGAAAATGAGGATCATCTGATTTCAGCTTGTTAACAAGGAATATTGGAGAGTCTGAATGGTGGTGACCATCCATGGCCTGTTGATATATAGTGTGTGCCTTTCTGCCCTGCCTTGTTTTCTGGTCTGAGATTTTGCACCCTCTGTGAGTGGCTAGAGAATTAGGTTACTTCCTAACTGCTTTCAGGCTCACCGTTTCCCTCAAAAATCCTACATTCCAATTCTTGAGGTCAGACTTCTTTGGGGCTACAAGGTAAAGGCATTGGCCTTGTTTTCCTAGTTCCTCTCGGTGTGATGTTAGATGTTTAATTTGAGATCTTTCTAACTTTTTGAAGTATGCATTTAGCACTGTAAACTTTCTTCTTAACACTGCTTTTGCTGCATCCCAGAGATTTTGGTATGTTGTGTCTCTGTTTTCATTTATTGCAAAGAATTTTTTGATTTCTGTATTAATTTTGTTGTTTACCCAAAAGTCATTTGGAGCAAGTTATTTAATTTTCATGAATTGTACAGTTCAAGAGATCTTTTTGGTATTGATTTTTGTTTTTATTCCACTGTGGTCTGAGATTATGGTCAGTATAACTTTGATTTTTTTTTAATTTATTGAGACGTGTTTTATGGCCAAGCATGTGGTTGATCTTGGAGTATGTTCTGTGTCTGTGTAAAGATGAGAAGAATGCATTTTCTGTGGGTGATGGATGAAGTATTCTATAGGCATCTATTAGGTCCAGTTGGTCAAGTGTCAAGTTTAAGTCCAGAATTTCTTTGTTAGTTTTCTGCCCAGTGATCTTTCTAACACTGTCATTGGGGTGTTGAAGGCCCCACTATTATTGTGTAGCTGTCTAAGTCTTTTCACAGGTCTAGAAGTAGTTGTTTTACGAGTTTGGGTGCTCCAATGTTGGATGCATATATATTTAGGATAGCTAAGTCTTCTTGTTGAATTGGAACCTTTATCATTATGTAATGCCCTTTTTTGTCCTTTTTTACTGTTATTAGTTTAAAGCCTGTTTTATCTGACATGAGAATAGCAACCCCTGCTCTTTTTTGTTTTTCATTTGCATGATAGGTCTTTTTCTGACCCTTTACTTTGAGCCTATGGGTCATTACATGAAAAGTCAAAAAACCATAGATGCTGTCAAGGCTGTGGAGAGAAGGTGATGCTTATATACTGTTGGTGGGAATGTAAATTAGTTCAGCCATTGTAGAAAGCAGTTTGGAGATTTCTCAAAGAACTTAACCATTCAACCCAGCAATTCCATTACTGGGTATACATCCAAAAGAAAATAAATAGGACAAAAGGACACATGTACTTGTATGTTCATTGCAGCACTAAATGCACCATGTCTTTTGCAGCAACTTGGATGTGGCTGGAAGCCATTATCTTAAGCAAATTAACTCAGGAACAGAAAACCAAATACTACACGTCCTCACTTACATGTGAGTGCTAAACATTGGACATAAAGATGGCCACAATAGACACTGGAGACTACTAGAGAGGAGAGGAAAGGGGAATAAGGTTTAAAAAACTAACCACTGGGTTCTGGCTCACTTGTCTGAGTGACAGGATTAATCATACCTCAAACCTCAGCATCACACACTATACCTGATATGATATATATATACCCACCCAAATCTCATCTTGAACTGTATTTCCCATAATCTCCACATGTCATGGGAGGGAACTGGTGGGAGGTAATTGAATCATGGGGGCAGTTACCTCCATGCTATTCTCGTGATAGTGAGTGAATTCTCATGAGATCTGATGGTTTTATAAGGGGCTTTTCCCCCTTTTTCTCATCACTTCTCCTTGCTGCCGCCATGTAAAGAAGAACGTGTTTGCTTCCCCTTCTGCCATGATTGTAAGTTTCCTGAGGTCTCCTCAACCATGCTGAACTCTGAGTCAATTAAGCCTCTTTCAATTATAAATTATGCAGTCTCAGTTATGTCTTTATTAGCAGCATGAGAACGGACTAATACAATACCCATACAACGAATCTGCACATGGGACCCCTGAATGTAAAATTAAAGTTTAAACTATTAAAAGAAGAAAAGACATTGGCTCATTATGATGAAATTGTGTGATTATTCTGAGAATGGAGTCTCAGGAAGGCTCTGCAGGTGCTAGCTGAACTCTATACCAACTCTCACACTGGACACAAGAGAAGATTGTGCTAGTGAAATGGGAAATGAACCAGGTTTCAGGAGATGGGGAAGAAGGCAAATGAGTGCCAGGTTATATATGGCAGGATTTGCTCACTCATTAACATTTAGCAAATATCACTAGAGTGTCCAGTACACACATGCAACACGAAAAAGGCACAGTCCCTCCACCCAACAAGACTATGGTCTACTGAGCAGGAAAGGCAACCAAAAGATAATTAATATACTACAGTGTGATCATTGCTACAGTGGGAGAAAGTCAAGATGGAATAAAGTAATACAGGAGAAGGAAATAACTCTAAGTTGTGGCATTGAAATAAGGCTCCTGGAAAGAAAGCAGAGGCAGACTTGAGAAGCACATGGCATGCATGGGAGTCCCCGGGCTGGATGGCAGAGGAGGGAGTGGAGGGGTGCAAATCAGTACCTGAGGCAGCCAGGGCTTGGCTGACACACTACGAAGAGCGCCCCATCTCTCATTCTTTCCTCCTCTATCCCTTCCCCTGTCTTCTGATTGATCTTCTCCCATCAGATTTGTACACCAAAGAAATAAGCACTATAGACCACAATAAAAATGGATCCAAGTGGCTTTTTAAAAAGGCAACCTCACTTAAATAAGATATTCAGTCTCCATAACCCTGAAGGAATTCACTGGAAGTGCCAGTTTTCCCAGCAGCCCAGCACCCAAGAGGGAAACTAGATATAACCACACTTATGCTGCCTTCCCTCTGTTTCACTCTTTCTCTTCTTTCTCCTCTCTTATCCTTGACCCTGAGAGAGAAGAGGAACAAAACTGAGTAGAAAGAGGTAAAGGAAAGGATGTGTGGATGAAAATATAAGAAAAAAGAATGGCAACGCATGAGGAATGCTGGACTACCTCCTGCATATGGGCTATCTAAAGTGTTCCTCAGCAGACCTTTTCTTTTCTTTTCTTTTCTTTTCTTTTCTTTTCTTTCTTTCTTTTGTTTTTTGAGACAGAGTGTCACTCTGTCATCAGGGTGGATTTCAGTGGCACAATCTCGGCTCACTGAAACCTCCGCCCCCCAGGTTCAAGCGATTTCCCTGCCTCAGCCTCCCGAGTAGCTGGGCCTACAGACACACACCACCATGCCCAGCTAATTTTTTGTATTTTAGAGACAGGGTTCACCATGTTGGCCAAGGTGGTCTCGATCTCCTCATGATCCGCCCACATTGGGTTCCCAAAGTGCTGGGTTTACAGGCGTGAGCCACCACACCCGGCCAAGAGACCTTTTCTTAACAAGGATTTTCTCCCAATCCTCCTGGATAGAAGGATGGAAAAGGAAGGTGAAGGCAAGACCCTTGGCCCAAAAACACAGCAAAGGTGGTCTGGTGAGAAGGTGGCAGAGGCCATCTCTCTACTGCACTCCCTCTCCCCTGGGCCCCTCTTCCTCCTCCCCTGCCCTTGGGCAGTTGTCTCAGAGACCTGAAGTTCTCTGCACACTTTCCCCCTTTCTCTGACTCTTTTCTATTCTCTACCAACTGTGATGCCTACAACAGGCCTGAGTGGCTCTGCTCCTGCTCTTACATAGGTGAACCTCCTCTTGAACTCCCAGGGGGACATGTATGGAGTACTGGAAATAGTCCATTTCTCAAGGACAGCAGGATCCAACCTGTCCATTAGCAACAGCAGCAATGTGTGAGATAAACAATGAATGAAGACACACATAGTGTCCTTCCTCTTAACAATATCAGTGACAACACAAAAATCTTCTTCTATGGAGCCTTTCCCAACCACCTTCCACCTCCCTCTGATTGTGATCTTTCTTTGTGCTGTTGGTCAGCATTTCACAGATATGCTTGCAAGATCATCTGTTTTTAATAATGATAATGTCTAATAGTATTCAAACATTTACATCTAGTATTTCTTTATCACAAAATCACTTTGCAAGGTACAGATTATTATTTCTACTTTACAGATTATAAAATACAGACTCAAGTTTGTCAAACTTCAAAGCCCTCACTCTTTCTCCTGCTCCAAAATGTCTTATTTCCCCAACTGTAAGCACACTGAGGATAGAAACTGTGGCTCCTACCATGTTCTAACCCAATGCAAAGAAGCTAAGAACCTTGATAAAAGGTTAGATAAATTGCTAACTTGAATAATCAGTTTAGAGAGGAACACAAATGACCTGATGGAGCTGGAAAACACAGCATGAGTGAACCATACACAAGTATCAACAGCCAAATCAATCAAGCAGAAGAAAGGATATAAGAGTTTGAAGACCACCTTACTGAAATAAGACATGCAGACAATGGAGAAAAAAAAGAATGAAAAGAATGAAGAATGAAATGTGAACAAAGCCTCCAAGAAATATGGGACTTCATAAAAAGACCAAACCTATGATTAATTAGAGTACCAGAAGGAGATGAGGTGAATGGAAACAGGCTGGAAAATACACTTCAGGATATTTTCCAGGAGAACTTCCCCAACCTAGCAAGACAGGCCAACATGCAAATTCAGGAAATACAGATAACACCGTTAAGATACTCCATGAGAAGATCAACCCCAAGAAAGGTAATTATCAGATTCTCCAAGGTAGAAATGAAGGAAAATCTGTTAAAGGCAGCCAGAGAGAAAGTTCAGGTCACCTGCAAAGGGAAGCACATCAGACTAACAGTGGACTTCTCAGCAGAAACCCTACAAGTCAGAAGAGATTGGGGGCCAATATTCAACATTCTTAAAAAAAAAAGTATTTTCAACCCAGAATTTTATATCCAGCCAAACTAAGCTTCATATAAGTGAAGGAGAAATAAAATACTTTCCAGACAAGCAAGTGCTGAAGAATTTCATTACCACCAGGCCTGCCCTGCAAGAGCTCCTGAAAAAAGCACTAAATATGGAGAGGAAAAACCAGTACCAGCCACTGAAAAAACACACAAAAATGTAAAGACCAATGACACTACAAAGAAACTGAATCAACTAATGTGCAAAATAACCAAATAGCATCATGATGACAGGATCAAATTTACACATAACAATATTAACCTTAAATGTAAATGGGCTGAATGCCTCAATTGAAAGACATAGACTGAAAATTGGATAAGGAATCAAGACCCATCAGTGTGCTGTATTCAGGAGACCCATCTTACATGCAAAGGCACACACAGGCTCAAAATAAAGGCATGGAGGAAAATTTACCAAGCAAATGGAAAGCAAAAAAAAAGCAAGGGTTGTAATCTTAGTCTCCATCAAAACAGACTTTAAGCCAACAAAGATCAAAAAAGACAAAGGACATTACACAATAGTAAAGTGAACAATTCAACAAGAAAAGCTAACTATTCTGAATATATATGCACCCAATCCAGGAGCACCCAGTTTCATAAAACAATTTCTTAGAGACCTACAAAGAGGCTTAAACTCCCACACAATAATAGTGGGAGACTTTAACACCCTACTGTCAGTATTAGACAGATCCATGAGACAGAAAATTAAAAAGGATATTCAGGACTTGAACTTAGCTCTGGATCAAGTGGACCTAGTAGAAATCTACAGAACTCTCTACCACAAATCAGCAGAACATAAATTTTTCTCAGTGCTACATGGTACTTATTCTAAAATCGACCACATAATTGGAAGTAAAACACTCCTAAACAAATGTAAAAGAATGGAAATCATAACAAACAGTCTCTCAGACCACAGTGCAATAGAATTAGAATTCAGGATTAAGAAACTCACTCAAAACCACAGAATTTCATGGAAATTGAACAACCTGCTCCTGTTTGACTCTTGGGTAAATAATGAAATTGAGGCAGAAATCAATAAGTTCTTAGAAACCAATGAGAACAAAGAGACAACATACCAGAGTCTCTGGGACACAGCAAAGCAGTGCTTAGAGGGAAATTCATGGCACTAAATGCCCACATCAGAAAGCTAGAAAGATCTCAAATTGACACCCTAACGTCACAACTAAAAGAGCTAGAGAGGCAAGAGCAAACTAATCCAAAAGCTAGCAGAAAACAAGAAATAGCTAAGATCAGAGAAGAATTGAAGGAGATAGAGACATGAAAAACCCTCCAAAAACAATCAACAAATCCAGGAGCTGTGTTTTTTTTTTAAATTAACAAAATAGACCTCTAGCTAGACTAATAAGAAGAGAGAGAAGAGTCAAATAGACATAATAAAAAATGATACAGGGGATATCACCACTGACCTCAATGAAATACGAACTACCATCAGAGAATATTATAAACATCTCTATGCAAATAAACTAGAAAATCTAGAAGAAATGGATAAATTCCTGGACACATACATCCTACCAAAACTAAACCAAGAAGAAGTTGAATCCCTGAACAGACTAATAACAAGCTCTGAAATTGAGGCAGTAATTAACAGCCTACCAACCAAAATAAGCCCAGGACCAGATGGATTCACAGCTGAATTCTACCAGAAATACAAAGAAGAGCTGGTACCATTCCTTTTGAAACTATTCCAAAAAATTGAAAAGGAGGGACACCTCCCTAACTTATTTTATGAAGCCAGCATTATCCTGATACCAAAACCAGGAGGAGGCACAACAAAAAAAAGAAATCTTCAGGCCAATATCCCTGATGAACCTTGAGGTGAAATCCTCATTAAAATACTGGCAAACAGAATCCAGCAGCACATCAAAAAACTTATCCAACATTGTCAAATTGGTTTCATCCCTGGGATGCAAGGCTGGTTCAACATATGCAAATCAATAAATGTAATCCATCACATAAACAGAACCAAAGACAGAAACCACAAAATTATCTCAATAGATGCAGAAAAGGCCTTTGATAAAATTCAACATCCATTCATGTTAAAAACTCTCAATAAGCTAGGTAGTAATGGAACATATCTCTAAATAATAAGAGCTATTTATGACAAACCCACAGCCAATATCATATTGAATGGGCAAAAGCTGGAAGCATTCCCTTTGAAAACTGGTACAAGACAAGGATTCCTTTTCTAACCACTCCTGTTCAACATAGTACTGGAGGTTCTGGCCAGGTCAATCAAGCAACAGAAAGAAATAAATGATATTCAAATAAGAAGAAAGGAAGTCAAGTTGTCTCTGTTTGAAGACAACATGATTTTATACTTAGAAAACCCCATCATCTCAGCCCAAAAACTTCTCGAACTGATAAGCAACTTCAGCAAAGTCACAGGATACAAAATCAATGTGAAAAATCACAAGCATTCGTTTACACCAACAATATGCAAGCAGAGAGCCAAATCATAGATGAACTCCCACTCACAATTGTTACAAACAGAATAAAATACCTAGGAATACAGCTAACAAGGGAAGTGAAGGACCTCTTCAAGGAGAACTACAAACCATTGCTCAAGGAAATAAGAGAGGACGCAAACAAATGGAAAAACATTCCATCCTCATGGATAGGAAGAATCATTATCGTGAAAATGGCCATACTGCCCAAAGTAATGTATAGATTCAATGCTATTCCCATCAAACTCTCATTGACATTCTTCACAGACTTAGAAAAAAACTATTTTAAATTTCATATGGAATCAAAGGAGACCCCGTATAGCCAAGACGATCCTAAGCAAAAAGAACAAAGCTGGAGGCATTATGTTACCTGACTTCAAACTATACTGCAAGGCTACAGTAACCAAAACAACATGGTACTGGTACCAAAACAGACATGTAGACCAATGGAGCAGAAAAGAGATTCGAGAAATAACACCACACATCTACAACCATCTGATCTTTGACAGACCTGACAAAAACAAGCAATGGGGAAAGGATCTCCTATTCAGCAAAATGGTTCCAGGAAAACTGGCTAGCCATATGCAGAAAACTGAAACTGGACCCCTTACTTACACCTTATACACAAATTAACTCAAGATGGATTAAAGACTTAAATGGAAAACCCAAAATCATAAAAACCCTAGAAGAAAACCTAGGCAATACCATTCAGGACAAAGGCATGGGCAAGGCTTCATGACAAAAACACCAAAAGCAATTGCAACAAAAGGCAAAATTGACAAATGGGATCTCATTACACTAAAGAGCTTCTGCACAGCAAACAAAACTATCATCAGAGTGAATAGGCAACCTACAGAATGGGAGAAAATTTTTGCAATCTACCCATCTGACAAAGGTCTAATATCCAGAATCTACAAGGAACCTAAACATATTTACAAGAAAAAAAACCTCATCAAAAAGTGCTCAAAGGATATGAACAGACACCTCTCAAAAGAAGACATTTACATGGCCAACAAACATATGAAAAAAGCTCAACATCACTGATTATTAAAGAAATGCAAGTCAAAACCACAATGAGATACCATCTTACGCCAGTCAGAATGGTGATTAATAAAGTCAGGAAACAATAGATGCTGGTGAGGCTTCGGAGAAATAGGAATACTTTTACACTGTTTGTGGGAGTGTAAATTAGTTCAACCATTGTGGAAGACAGAATGGTGATTCCTTAAGGATCTAGAACCAGAAATACCATTTGACCCAGCAATCCCATTACTGAGTATCTACTCAAATGAATAGAAATTATTCTACTATAAAGACACATGCACATGTATGCTTATTGCAGCACTATTTACAATAGTAAAGACATGGAACCAACCCAAAATGCCCATCAATGATAGACTGGATAAAGAAAATGTGGTACATATAGACCCTGGAATACTATGCAGCCCTAAGAAGGAATGAGATCTTGTCCTTTGCAGGGACATGGATGAAGCTGGAAGCCATCATCCTCAGAAAACTAACACAGGAACAGAAAACCAAACACCACATGCTTTTACTCATAAATGGGAGTTGAACATTGAGAACATATGGACACAGAGAGGGAAACAACACACACCAGGGCCTGTTCAGGGTGGGGATGAGGGGAGGGAACTTAGAGGATGGGTCAGTAGGTGCAGCAAACCACCATGGCACATGTACACCTAAGTAACAAGCCTGCACATTCTGCACATGTATCCTTTTTTTTTTTAGAAGAAATAAAGAGAAGAGAGAAAGAAAGAAAGAAGGAAAGAAAGAAAGGAAGAAAAAAAGAAGAAAGAAAGAAAGAAAGAAAGAAAGAAAGAAAGAAAGAAAGAAAGAGAAAGAAAGAAAGAAAGAAAGAAAGAAAGAAAGAAAGAAAGAAAGAAAAGGAGGGATGGAGGAGGAAAGAAAGAAAGAAAGAAGGAAGGAAAGAAAGGAAAGAAAGAGAAAGAAAGAAAGAGAAAAGAAGGAAAGAAGGAAAGGAAGGAAGGAAGGAAGGAAGGAAGGAAGGAAGGAAGGAAGGAAGGAAGGAAGGAAGAAAGGAAGGAAGGAAGGAAGGAAAAGAAATTTCTGAAAAAGAAATTGTGGCTCCTACTTCTTTGAATCCTCTGAAGTGCTCAGTCGTGCCCTGAATATAGGCTTAATTTCAAACATTTCTGTAGCTA
Source organism: Hylobates moloch (assembly GCF_009828535.3). Lineage (NCBI taxonomy): Eukaryota > Metazoa > Chordata > Mammalia > Primates > Hylobatidae > Hylobates > Hylobates moloch. The sequence continues at coordinate 65,459,777 of NW_026652283.1, forward strand.
ATGAAAAAGAAGTTTGGTTGTAGAGGGCAGTATGATAAAGGCATTAAACAAGACACACAGAGCTGCTTTCTCATCTGCAAAGCCAGCCTTTCCTCCCAAATGCACATAGTCATTAGTAAGAAGCTAAATTTAAAGCCATGATAAAATAGCCAGCCAGTTGCTAAACAAAGGCATCTTAGATACATCTTAATTTGTTTGCATTCTACGCTGAAAAGTCATCAGACATCTCCAGATAGATGGAAAGAAAGAGCAGGTATTAAGCCAGAGCTGTGATTCCTAAGCCTATCCGGGCAGTGACATTCCTGTGACTTTGCAAGGACAAGAAAGTCACTAACACATGCCACATGTCTTACAGACTGTCCGTATGCAAAAAGTGGTCCTCATGCTGATGGCAAGAGATGGAATTTGAAAAAAGAGATACTTCTTGCATATTTCAAAGTCTCTCCAGTGATTTGAGGAGAAAAATATCAAAAATAAAGATGAAGGTCTAGCAAACTAGTAGAACACAGAAAAGGGGGCATAAGTCCCTGTATCCTAATGCTGGCTGGCTTCCCCTGCAATGTCATTTTGTATAAAGACATCAGTGAGGAATACATGACTGGGTGCAATAACTGGCCTTGGCCTTCACACCAGTCCTGACCCCACTAGGTCTTCCCTGTACACTGGCCCCCTGCCCTCCACGTCTTCAGCCACCTTCCTTTGGCTCAAACATTCCCGTAGCTGCCTTGATGGAGCACTACCCAGCAGTTTCCCACTCTGATTCTTCCCTACTTAAGGACCCTTCAAAGGGCAGAAGAGAGAATGACCCATAGCCAGAGAGTATATGAACCTCTGAGTCAGCTAACCCAGCAATAGTTATGCCTTCTAGAGAGGGAGTCCACACCAGGCCATGGGGAGGAGTCATCCAGCTGCAATATCTGTAACAAAGACTTATTTCACTTACTTAGGAGAACTTAAGTTTAAAATAGTGAGTGAGACTTTTTTTAGCATTGCCCAAAAGATGAAACTGCAGCCCTTTTCCAGCCAGAGAGATAAGCTGTGCATTCATTGACTTGCAGAGTTCAACTGAATGGAATGGTCTTGGAGTAAGGCAGTAATAGAAAAATCAGCCTTTGTGTCTCGCCTGCTGTTTAACATTCCCACTGAACTCTCAGTCTGTTAAGAATCTCATGATATATTTGGTCCAATCTCTTAGGTGCATATCTCCTCTCAGCAGATACCCCAACAAGTAACAGCAAATGTGCCTTTCAATAGAGTAAGAAGAAGAAAAGGTTGACAAGAGAAAGGGCAGGAGAAAAGGGGGCTCAGCTCTTGCACGGCCATCCTGACTGGCTATCACTCATGCTATTGCAGGGATGGCACAGCAATGCTTCACTTACCAAGTGCTCCCTGCACAAGACACCTCTGGTGCCTGCACATGAGACTAAGACCTCTCCCTTAGGGACCATTTTGCTACACCTTCCCCACAGTGTGTCTCAGAAACTCTTGTCATTCTCCATATTCAAATCACAACTTGAGTCAATTTTATTTGCCCTTTTCATGACATGTTTAAATTTCTGTCTTGACATCTTGTCTTGACATGAGCTTTAAGGTAATATGCAGTAATATTTCTGGGATGAGAATCCCTGAGTTACAATTTTAAATTTTGTTGTTATAATAATTACTTACATGAACGCACCTTTCCTCTTTTGAATACTACCTGATTCAGAGAAACTTCTAATATTCCAACGGGTTTTTCTCCTCATGGTTATTTATATCATTGTGTCCAAAGTTTTTTGATCATCCATCCCATGAGCAAAAATTTTTGAGCATGTGCCCCCAAAATATATTTACTTATAAATTTTATATGTAAATCACTGTTAACCCATATAGCATATATTTTTAGAGCTTAATTTCTTTCTTATTTTAGATACAAATAAATAGAAACTCTAATATTTTACTCCTGTGCTCCAGTAAATTATCATACAGAAGGAATGCTTGTACCCCAATTTGGAGGATATTACATAAAAAGAAAGGGGATGTGTACGAGGTTGTCATCATTCCTGCAATGATAGAAACAACATCCCTCTCCCACTTCAATGAACTGTTGTTCTGACAGATATACATACAAGGCCCTCTGAGCTAATGAAAAAAAAAAGAATTCTTCAGTCTAATTTAATGAGAAGCACTGTGCCATAAATAATCTCAAATCATTATCCTGGCCATTAATTTCAGCCTCTCCCTCTTGTTGCACATGCTTTTTGGAATGTCCAACTTGCAGCACAGTTGACTCGTTTGCTGTCCACCTCCCTTACTTGGTTTATCCCTTTCTAGAAGTGCTAATTGCAGTGAAATGGTCAGGTTGCAGGAGGGAGAAAGGAGGATGTTCACAAACTGGGAAAGAGTATCCAAATTATCACGAGGTGCCAGCAGAGTCACTGTCACCATCAGACCACCTAGGGAGCCAACTGTTGCCATCACTCACCCATGTCACTTACAGATCTCTCTTTTCATAAAGAGAGAAAGCAGATGAAAAGGCCTGTTTACATTAGAAAAGGAAGAGTTTAGTTTCCATGTGCCTGTGGTCTAGCTTCTTTCTGTAAGTTGTAGATGTTGAAAGAAAATAGACATGGCCTGTGTGCTTTCAAGCAGCACTCTCCCTGCCAGTTCTCAAAAAACATTAAATAAAAAATATTCTATAGAGATCCACCCAGCTGTTCTGACTTAAGTACAATGCATTAGACACAACACAAAGCAAATGGAGCAAGTCAAGAGGCAGAAGGAACGTCCTCACAGGCAGGGGCCTAGGTACTGCAATGCCTGCTGCCAAAATGTGACACTCCCTATTAAAACTGAAAGTCATCACCATGCCAGTATCAGCCAAGTTTACCATTTGCCGTATACCAACAACACTACCTGGGGTTGGCAGTGGGAGCTTGGGGGATTGAACTTGGTTCACGGGGCTACAAAGAAGGTCAAGACCCAGACCTGCCCTCAAGGTGCTCACAGTCTATAAAGCAGCTAAACTTAAGGGGAAGGAACATGTTAAAGGGTTCATGGGCAGGCCATACTCCCACAGCTGGGTGTTTCCCTGCAGCCTCTCAAGTAGCCTCTGAGTAGTGGGGAGGGCAGCAGCCATATGGATATTATGCAAGTTATGCAAACTGAGCACTTTGCATGTCACCTGAGGGGCAGGGGGACTCCCTGTACTGATTATTAGGATGCGAAAGAGATGATACAAAGGCTCATGTTATAATGACTTCCTTGTCTGAGTGGGGAGAGGAGCAACATCCCAAGACACTCAGAAAATTAGATTGTACAATCCCCTGTGGTAACCCCATTCTAGGCTAACAAGCCTCCCTTGGTGGAGAGCCTGCAGGCAAATGCCAACTATTGCACAGCTCTAAGAGATCATGTGAAAGTTGTCATTTAAACCATCCTTTCAATAAGAACTCCACAGGGTCTTTGGGATCAAAGGAAACAGAGAAAGTTGGCAGGTGGCAGGAAATACTTAGTCTCCTTGCCTGCAGAAGCTCTTGAAAATCCTGTATTCCATTTCTCATGCATGCATGGGCCTGCTTAGATCAGGCCTTGTTCTTCCAAGTAAATAATATTTAACCTTTCAACAAATATTTATTAAATGCTGTTTGTCACTGTTCTATGCCCTGGGAATACAGAAGTAAACAAAACAGACACAAACCTCTGCCTGCATAGAGCTCCCACTAGCATACATAAGCTATATAAATGGCAGGAGCTGAAGTGCCATGGAGAATCAGAAAGCAGAGCAGGCGGATGGGGAAGCTCCATTGCCATACCCTGCAGAGACCCTTATGGGAGTTAGAGTCTAAGGCTGAGAAGGACCTGAGAGTCCCAGAATTCTTGTGGTAACTCATGCAAAATGGGATCAAGAACCAGATGATGTCAGGCCTTGTGGTCTGGTGGTCGTGGAGAGGCAGTGTATGTTGAGGAAGAAAGGGCTGGAGTCTTGGCAGGAGCACACAGTCCCCCTTCCACTTCTCCTGTAAATCATGTGGTTGTTCTGGGGTGGGATAGTATTATCTAGAGCACCTAGATGTCTTAGCTCCCTCTTCATTCCTATAAAAAGATGTAGAAGCAGGGAGGAACATTAGTGTTATCAAAACAATAAAGATTGTGTAAATTGCTCATAATTTTCACTATCTTCTATCTTAGGATAATAATTTCCCATGATTTCAGCAAGTGACAAGTTTTTACACTGAAGCATAGACTTTCTTAGTCTAAGTAAATTTGTGGTTTTGCTCTGTTCCTCCCCACCCCAGGCTTGCTCTGGACAGTAACCAAGCTGTCCTGGGCTAAATGCACCATCTAGCCGTCAGCTCTGGAAATTATCTGACCCCAGCCACCTTCACTAGTTCCCTGCTCTACCCCTTCTATTTATCCCTGAGTAAATACATCTCAAATTTTCTATTTACTCAGAAATACGACAAAAATTGCTTTCTCCCTCTTTCATCCATCTTTTACCATTACCTCTTTCTCTTGTACACAAGTCTTTCATGATTCTCGTGGAAAAACTTACAACTTCACACATAGAAAAAAAAATCACGCTTAGAGTATGACACAGAGTACTTTCATGGCCGTCGGACCTCCCTGACCCCACATTTTATGCTGTCTTCTTGCCACACCACCCAACTCACACTGATCTTCTGCTGTTCCTGGAACCTGCCCATGCATGGGGCTTTAAGCTTCACTTCTCTCTGCTTAGAATATCCTTCCTCCTGCAGAGCTACACTGATTACTCCCTACTTCTTTGAGTAACTCTGTCAGCAGCTCCTTCAAAGAGATTTGCCTTGGTTAGTGTATCTAAAATCTCATCTCTTACACCAATTTTTTTCTTCAAAGCACTTATCACTACTTGATATTTTTTGATATATCTGTCTTTCATTAGTTTGTTGTCTGAATATCTCCAGAAGAAAGAAAATTCCTCAGAAACAGAAACTTTGTTTTGTCCCTTGATGTATCTCAAGTGATTCCAGGCCTGGAACATAACAGGAATTCTCCTCAGTCTCCCCTCCCATCCAAAAATGTGAAATCTATTTTCATAGTCAATATACAAGATTGATGCCTGAGAAACAGCAATAACAAGAAAAGTGGAATCTGTAGACATTCAAGTGAAAATCAGATTTACAAAGAGCCAGTGAAACCCTGAAAGTCGCTGAGACATCCTCTTTAGGATCTTCGTATATCTCTTATCCCTTTTTAATTAAATGTGTTTTCCCTCAAAATCTATTCAAAATAAACATGGTTTAGTTTAATTTCTTTTTTGTTTTTTTTTAAAAACTTTGGCACTGTACCATTATGATCTTCAACTATTTATTTCAAATATGCTCTATTTCAGCTGCAATTTGAGTTATACTTGGGCTAGGAACCTGGTCACTAGTAAGTACACTATTTCTCTGTAGAGATATCCCTTGTGAATTCCAAATAACCAACTTGCAAGTGACATTTTGAATTATAACCCTGCTGCAAACTGGGAACACTCTTTAGGTGGCTTTTAAAATTTTTAGAATCCCGCAGTGACGATTAAAGATGGCTGCGCTCATGTAATATCACTAGCAACTGGTGACCTCTTTCTCCTCCTTGCCTGGCCCCTGTGGTGGCTGGCTGGGCACGAGGACCATGCTGGGCCGGACCCTCTGAGAAGTTTCTGCAGCACTGAATGAAACAAGGCCAGATTACACCAACAGAGCTCTGTCAAAAATGTCTCTCTCGTATCAAGAAGACCAAGTTTCTACATGCCTACATTACTGTATCAGGAGAGGTGGCCTTAAAACAAGCTGAAGAATCAGAAAAGAGATATAAGCATGAACAGTCACTTGGGGATTTAGATGGAATTCCTATTGCAGTAAAAGACAACTTTAGCACATCTGGCATTGAGACAACGTGTGCATCAAATATGCTGAAAGGTTGTGTACCGCCTTATAATGCTAGAGTAGTTCCGAAGTTGTTGGATCAGTGAGCTCTACTAATGGGAAAAACAAATTTAGATGAGTTTGCTATGGGATCTGGAAGCACAGATGGTGTGTTTGGACCAGTTAAAAACCCCTGAGTTATTCAAAATAATATAGAGAAAAGAGGAAGCAGAATCCCCACAGCAAGAATGAAGATTCAGACTGGCTGATAACTGGAGGAAGCTCAGGTGGGAGTGCAGCTGCTATGTCAGCTTTAGGATCAGCTACAGGAGGATCGACCAGAAATTCTGCTGCCCACTGCAGGCTTGTTGGTTTCAAACCAAGCTATGGTTTAGTTTCCCATCATGGTCTCATTCCCCTGGTGAATTTGATGGATGTGCCAGGAATCTTAACCAGATGTGTGGATGATGCAGCAATTGTGTTGAGTGTACTGGCTGAACATGACACCAATGATTGTACCACAGTACAGGACCCTATTAAACCATTCATTTGGTTTGGAAGATGTGAGCAAACTATGTATAGAAATTCCAAAGGAATATCTTGTGCCAGAATTACTAAGTGAAGTACAGTCTTTTTGGTCCAAAGCTGCTGACCTCTTTGAGTCTGAAGGGGCCAAGGTAATTGAAGTATCCATTCCTCACACCAGTTATTCAATTGTCTGCTATCATGTATTGTGCACATCAGGAGTGGCATTAAATATGGCAAGACTTGATGGGCTACAATATAGTCATAGATATGACAATGATGTGTCCACTCAATGTGTCCACCCATGGTTGAAGCCATGTATGCGTCAACCAGACAAGAAGCGTTCAATGATGTGGTGAGAGGAAGAATTCTCTCAGGAAACTTTTTCTTATTAAAAGAAAACTGGGAAAATTATTTCATCAAAGCACAGAAAAGTGTGACGCCTCATTGCTAATGACTTTGCAAATGCTTTTAACTCTGGAGTAGATGTCTTCCTAACTCCCACCATCTTAAGTGAGGCAGTACCATACTTGGAGTTCATCAAAGTAGACAACAGAACACTAAGTTCCCAGAATGATATTTTTACACAAGCTGTAAATATGGCAGGATTGCCAGCAGTGAGTATCCCTGCTGCACTCTCAAACCAGGGGTTGCCAGTAGGACTGCGGTTTTTTGGACATGCATTTTGTGACCAGCAGCTTCTGACAGTAGCCAAGTGGTTTGAAAAACAAGTACAGTTTCCTGTTATTCAACTTCAGGAATTCATGGATGATTGTTCATCAGTGATCACTCAGTAGGGCACATCACTCAGTACGGCAGGAAGAAGTTTCTGGATTCTTCTCATTCCATCTGAGAGCAGAGGAAGACCTCTAGAAGCTGAGCTGAAATACCCCCTCTGCTTAACCATAGCTCACCATTTGCTTTGCTCTAACATGACTGTTCCATATGACACAAGGAATATCTTCCAAGGCAGTTTCCTCCCAGAGTCCCGAAAGGAAACTAGGAAAATGTAAATGTCCTCTGCTCTGGCTTTCCCACATCTACCAGGTAGAAGCATGATGCAAGATTCTCACCACCCCATGTCTTCTCTCCTTCCCAAAATTCATCAGGACCCAACGGGGAGATTTTGATTTCTTTTCCTCTCTGGAATGCACTTCTGCCACTTGTCTTTTTTCTTCTCAGGGCAACAAAACTTCATGCCCAGGTTAACTGCAGAAAACGGTGTCCCCTCTATGCTACAGAAGAATCTCTAAGACCTAGTTCAACTAAGCTGGCTTTTAATACACTAAAAAGACCAAAGAAGTTTGGAAAAGCCCTTTCTAATTGGCAAGTCCTGGTTTCACAAAACTATTAAATTAAAAACAAAAAACTAAAAGATGTTTTAAAATAATTCCTACTCTGGGCACCAAAAGCTAGATAGTTTTCATTTTGCATTCCTGTTATAGAAACACTATTCCTCCTTGAGGCAAATGGATGCTTCTGGCAGCACGGGAAGGGAGACACCCGAAAAAAATGCATGAGGAAAACACTCCAATAAATTGCAAAGAATAAATTCCCAGCACGGTGCTCTCAACACCCTTTTCTTGAGTATCTAGTATGTGCCAGACTCCAGGCAGAAGCTACGCGGCCAGTGTGGCTCACTCGGGTGTGAGTGGTGTGGAGCACAGATACATGGCTGGTGCAGAAGAGTTCAGATGGTAATCAGCTCTGCCCAGGATTTCAGATAATTGGCTCTGAAGTATGAACGAAGTTGGACAGAGAGTCAAGGGGAGAAAGGAAGTCCAGGCAAAAGGAGTGCTGTGTGCAAAGGCACAGAGATGTGAAATATCTGCCCCATTCAATGGATTTCAAATAGCCTAATATGACTCAATGTAGAGAGGTTGGAGAGCAAAGACCATAGCATAAATGATTTTCATAACATGAAAAGGAAGAACATGATTAGCTTGTGTTTAAGAAAGATCACTCTAGCTTCAGTATGGATAGAGTGGAGAGGGTTGAGAGTAGAGGCCAGGAGACTAGCTAATAATAATAACAATTGCCAACACAGTGCTCCCTGTGTGACAGGTATATATTTAATCCTCACAATAATAACAACCCATGAGGTAGGTGCTATTAGTGTCCTCCTTTTACAGGAGACTGAGTCTGAGAAAGGCAGCCTGACTCTTGCATTCACATTCTGGCTCTGCTCTTTGCTGGCTGTATGATGCCTGCAGACCTCAGGCTTTGCAGTGATCCAGGTCAGGATAATGGTGACCAAGGACTGTTATAAGCAGAATAAAGCCTCGCCTAGCAAAGATGTCCACTCCCTAATTTCCAGGACCTGTGATATTAGGCTACATGGCAAAAGGGGATTAAGGTTGCAGATGGAAACTTTTAACTCACCTTAAAATATGGAGACTGTTCTGGACTATCTGAGTGGCCCAAAGTAATCAAAAGGGTCCTTAAGAGTGGAAAAGGGAGGCAGAAAAAAAGGATCAGAGAAAGAAATTTGATCATGAAAGCCAGGCAGAGAGCTGTAACATTGCTGGATGTGGAGATAGGGGAAGGGACCACAAGCCAAGGACTGCAGATGGCCTTTGGAAACTGGAAAAGGCAAAGGAGCAGATTCTCTCCTAGAGCCTCCAGAAAGAAATGCAGCCCTACCAAGTCCTTCATTTTAGCCCAGTGAGATCCATATCAGACTTCTAGCCTACACAACTATAAGATAATACATTTGTATTGTTTTCAGCCACTAAGTGTGTGGTAAATTGTTACGGCAGCTATAGGAAGTCGATAATAATAATGGTGAAGAAACCACCAATTCAAAGCACACTTTGGAGGTTAAATTCACTTCCTAAAGGATTTAGAGACCCAGTATATAACTAGAGCCTTGCCAGTTGGAACGTGGTTCCAGGATGATATGAAAGGAGATGAAATGAACTCACAAGACTCCATTTTCTTCTCTGAATCTAAAGTCACTTAACTCATATACTATGTTTTGATTCCTCCAAAACATAGCCTCATCCATTTATTCCATACTTTTCTGCTTTTTTTTTATTTGACTTCCCTCATTCAGCCTTTCTATTTGTATCAACAGCCTCATCAGAAATTCTCTGCATTTTTTCTGTCCATTTTCTCAACCCATAATTACCAGATTCAGACCTTTAGTGAACTGAAAAAGTATCACATGATCCTTGTCTTCTTCTACCTCCTTCTGGTACATTTTCCAGTTTTCTCCTTCAATGTTTTCTCAAGAAATAACTCCAATACACTCTTTAATGAGATTTTGCCTTGTAAGACACAGACATCCCCGCGGGGAGCTTCCACTGTTGGGGAGCCCAGGCCATCAACACTGACAATTAAGTGTGACATGGTGGAAATACCCAACCTAGTGTAAGGAGAGGAGGCCTTCAGGGAAAGCCACAGGCTTCTGCATGGGTGTCTTTAGAGAGCAATTTCCCATCATACTTCTCTTAGCTTTTCTACCTTTTGATTTTGCAAGCAGGGAAATGTCTGCCTAAAAGCTAAGAACTGGGCTCAGGCAGGCTTGACAGAAAAAGTGCTTGCACTTGCACAATATCAGAATTACAGCCACCTAAGGTGACCCAAGCCCTACCTTTTACTTGTCACATCAAAGGAGAAAACGTAAAGAGAGGAGATATCCTGGCTTTCTGATATTTAAATTTGCTTTACAGAGGAAATAAAATAGTTCATTTAATGGGAATAAACATTCAACTTGAAGTCACAAATATATTCTGGGGAAAAAAAGTTACCATCTGTTCCCTCTACTTGAATATAAGTTTGTTTTCTATATACAGAATGACTGCATCTATCCAAAAAGTATATGTTGAGCTGAGTGCGGCAACAAAGACATCAGTGACATAGTCCCTGACTTCTAGGACTTAAAATCTGCTTGAAAAAAATAAAACATACAACCTTGAAGCACTATAATAATAAGAGTCACAATACTTTTTTTAGCTCTTTTTACATATGGTTTTATCTACCGTTAAATTATAAAAGCAGCACAGAACAAGTCTGCTGAATTTCAGAGAAAGGAGCTAGAAGGGGGTCATAGTTCTGGAAGGCTGGAGGGAGGATGCAGTATCTCAGTTGGACCTGGAAGATGGCCTGGAGAAGCACCAGAAAATCTGAAACATCCAAAAACAGAGAAGTAGAATATTCATGAGAAGGCTGAGGGAACCATAAATAGATCAGTTTGGCCAAAACGAAGGTTACAAGGGGAGATGTTGCCAGATCATGGAAGACTTCCACACTTTTAAAAAGGGGTATTTGCTGGGAGCATCAGAAACCACACAAGACCATGGTGCAATTTTCTTACATGTCCATTTTCTCTGAAGCTTTGGAAAGGAAAGTTCAGTCTGTAAACTGTTTTACGTATTATTTTCATAGAAATGCAAACATTGGTATATTTTTCAGTAAAAAATAGAAATTTGCGTGAATGTTTAAGATAAAAACATTTCAAAGAATGTTGTCCCTTGCAGCAGGACCTCAAACCCTGAACGTTCACCTTCCCAGACTCTTTCTGCTCCCTCACACCCAACCCCAGACAACTGATAAGCTCAGTCAGGTGCAACTCCTCTCATTTCCCAGTTTGACTCCTCTCCCACTGGCTGACACTGTGCCAGCTCAGGTTCTTATCAGCTATCACTCAGGTTATTGCAGTTGAATCATACCTGGACCTCTCCTTCTTCTACACTATGCCCAGGGTTCTCTTTCTTTCTTCTTTTTTTGTTTGTTTGTTTGTTTTGAGATGGAGTCTCGCTCTGTCACCCAGGCTGGAGTGCAGTGGCACGATCTCGGCTCACTGCAACCTCTGCCTACCAATGTGAGCCATGTGAGCCACCACGCCTGGCTTCCTTCTGTTATTTTCTTTTTTTTTGAGACAGAATCTCACTCTGTCACCCAGGCTGGAGTGCAATGGTGTTATCTAGGCTTATTGCAACCTCCACCTCCTGGGTTCAAGTGATTCTCCTGCCTCAGCCCCCTAAGTAACTAGGACTACAGGCACATGCCATCACGCCTAGCTAATTTTTCTATTTTTAGTAGAGACAGGGTTTCACCATGTTGGCCAGGATGGTCTAGTTCTCTTGACCTCCTGATCCACCTGCCTCAGCCTCTCAAAGTGCTGGGATTACAGGCGCGAGCCACCCCACCAGGGTCATCTTTCTAGAAGGAAAATGGAATCATAGTACCAACAGCTGTAGCCCTTTTAGTCTCATCTCTACCTTTCACCTGTGCCCCAGCTACATCAACTCCCAACCACCACACCAACAGCCACCCCAGGAAGTTCCCTGGCTGGGCTTTTTTGTACCACATCCGTCCTGCATACACTGTCCTCATCCACCTGACAAACACCTCATATGTTGAGAAAATATTTCCTGCAAACATTGCTCCGACAATTTGCCTCCTTATATCACACTATCCTTGGAGAAACCAAAACCTCAATAAGTTCTCTTGAAGGGACTTTCTTTTCTTCTATTCCTGGGATAACTTATTATCCTCCATGTTTTTCAGCTCTATTTCCCAGCTTTCTTGAGAATCATCAGAAATCTGCCAATATTTTATTATCTGAGAAATACTTCTGAGGCAACAGAAACAGGACACTGTCTTTTAGATCTTTTATCTTCCACATAGCCAATCCCAAAGCACAAATCATTTAAAATGGCTTAATAAACATATATAACTGGCTTACTATGATGTGTTGGGAAATTTTTTAGGTGCTGAGGATAAAGAGATGAGTGAGACACAACCCAGCACTGGAGAAATTAACAATTTTCTTTTTCTTTTTTTTTTTTTTTTGAGACAGACTCTCACTCTGTCGCCCAGGCTAGAGTTCAGTGGTGCGATCTCGGCTCAGTGCAACCTCCGCCTCCTGGGTTCAAGCAATTCTCCTGCCTCAGCCTCCCATGTAGCTGGGATTACAGGCATGCACCACCACACTTGGCTAATTTCTGTATTTTTAGTAGAGATGGGGTTTCACCATGTTGGCCAGGCTGGCTTGAGCTCCTGACCGCAAGCAATCTGCCCTCCTCGGCCTCCCAAAATGCTGGGATTACAGGCATGTGCCACCACCCCCAGCTGAGAAATTAACAATTTTCTCAGTATCTCTATTTCCAGCCCATGCCGAGAGCCAATTCTTAGCTATCACGGAATATGGGTCTCACTCGGTCACTGGTTGCACCAGAAAATAGGCCTAGGAGAGCCCCAAAGAGAAATCTGCTCAGTGAGTCTAACCACACAGAAAGAATCCTACATCACCACCACGCAAAGGCGGTGGTTTTGCTTTGAAATAACAGGTTATTGGGCCCTGACTTCTCCCCTTTATTCTTCTGTGTTAATGCACTTCGCTGGGTCTCCTTCAGTACAGAACAGGTACAGCCAGGTACTCCCATTCAAAAACAACTTTATTTTCTCTGAATAGAGACCTTTCAGTAGAAGAAACATAACTTGATCATTATAATTTAAGCCTCAGCATTCTCTTTAGCTTGGGACTAGTCAACATGGTTATCAGTCTTCTCTGGTTATCCCTGCCTCAACTCAAATTTTTTTGCTTGATCTATTCTTCCTTGCCCGTAACCACCCACCCCCACCTTCTTAATAATTCCATTCCCATAAAACAGTGCCAGAGCAACTTCTTTCAGGTATGAGGTGATAAGTTTCCTTCTGCTTGGCTGTCATGGAAATTGCTTTCTCCATGGTTACTGGGACCCTGATTTGGTCTGGGTCTCAGATTCTGCCCCTGAAGTCTTCCTGAACTCATCTGTTACTTTTCTGGCATTCTGCCAAAGGATTTTGTCCCGGAAGATATCTCTACCTGATCTTATTCATTTCTTCATCTTCCTCACAATGTTTAAGCTTCTAAAACCCCCATCAGAACTCAGCCAGCCAGCTAAAGTCTACAGAGTCCCTGATAGGGATCGAAAAACATTAATGACTACGGGCAAAGCAGAAGTAGGATCAGGTCGATAGTATCAGTCACTACCTTAGCTAAATACTAGAGAAAGAGAGAAAAAGAGATACTGTAACCTGAATCCATGAGCCCAAATGAGTGACCGAGAAGTGTACGAGACACTGGGCTTTGGGTCAGAGGGCTGGCACATTTGTGTCCCTGGAAAAATCAGCTATACCAGCCAAAAGACAAAGGCATTTCATCAGTTTCATGAGAGATTTTTCTCTGACAGCTGCCCAGGATTATCTCTCATCCTTGAAACTAGAGGGCTTAGGTAGTTCTGGTCAGCTCTACCACAGATGTGTAGCCAGTATCTCCACAGGAACATTTAAGAGCTTTTGAGTCTTTGTCAATATCATCTGGCAAAAGGCCCATGGTCTCCTTGCTAACACAAATGTTGACCCACTAAAGACTGAATGGGATGGTCATGGACCCTCTTCAACTCCTTATGAAACTCATTCTCCTCTTATTTTGCTAATAGTTCCTAAGTTGATTAATGGATCGGGTAAATCCAACCAGACTAAATTCTCAAAGGGCAAAAATATGTGTAATTATCTTTCTGTGTTTTCCTCAACAATTAGGACCATTCTAGGCACACAGTGGCCTGAGACTCACAGCAGGTCACCTGATGCTATCGCTTTGATGGTACCCATAGCTGCCACTCCCCAACCTTACGAGTGCTCATTCTGACCCTCCACCTTCTCAAAAACTCCCTCTGCAGGATCAATATTTGCTTAAACATAAGCAAATCTACACACTTCAGCTGACTCAGGGTTGCAGATTGATGGGGACTTATTCTGGACTCATCATAAATGCTCGTATCATAAATATGATTTAGCACTTAACCATGAATCATCCTGTATTGTTCTCCAGTTGTGTGCACTTCTTGAACAACAGAATTGCATGGTGGTAAAGAGCTCTGACTTTGAACTCACATGGTTCAAATCCTAACTTCTCAACTTACAGTAGAATAAATTAAAATACCTGTAATTTTTTATAGTGTTACTGTGAGATTACATAAACTAGCGCACATCAAATGCTGTGTCTGGCACAGAATAAGGCTCTCTAAGTGCCAGTCTTATCATAATCCCCAAGTGGGGCAAGGAACATCTTCTACTCCTCATTTTCCCCTTATAATCTAAGCATACAATAAATGCTAGGCACACGATGGGTGTTTAATACATGCTGACCGACTGATTGAATAACTTCTCCAATATGGCTGCATTCTTCCAAGGCTGATAAAAACATTTCTGCCCAAGAATTCTATGAAAATAGCTATAGCTGCTTTTTAGACTCACACTTTGACTCATCATCCCATTGCCCTCCTCTCCATCACATACTCCTTTAAAGTAAGAAAGAATTCCCCGTGCTGTTCCAGTGGCTAAAGGTCTCATGGCTGCAGCAGTGAGTCAGCAGCTTACCCTGCAGCTGGCAGCTCAGACCCAACCGTGGCCCACTGTGCTCAGTGTGTCCTGCAGCAGCCATGGGTATTCCCAAGGACACTGCAGCATCCCACCTGAGGCACTGCAGTTATCTCAGGTCCATATCTCACTGCAGCTTGAAGCCTGATGCTGATGAGTGTGCAGAAGAGCTGCTTCACTTCAGCTGCCTTTAAGCCCCTGGCCACTTCTGGTCCCCAAAGCCTACAGTTAAGGAATCAGAGCAAGTCCCTGCCAAACAGAATCCTCAATAGGGTGGCCTGGCAGCCATCTGCCTACCTGGCAAAGCACATGCAAAGCTGTATACACTGGTCTGAAAAGCATCCTTTTTGTTACTGACTGTGTCTAGCCAAACCTTGGGCAAGGGGGTAGGAAGATTGGGGAGGAGAGCCCTCTGAGCCCTTAGGGCCTAAATGTGCTTGTTCGGGCTGAAGGGAAAACAGACTCTATCTATTTTCTCTTGATGAGACAGTGAGCTCCTTGAGAGCAAAGACTGTGTGGGGCTCCAGAGGCATCCCCAGTGCCTAGCTGCACACAGGAGGTTCTCAGTTCATGTTGACAGCTGATGATGGCTGATGAATGGCCAAGCCCATCAAGTAGACGTGCAATGCTGCAGTCTCCTCCCATGTGCCCAGAACACCACCACCTGTCCCCCACCATGATTCCTCCCTCCTCACCTCTACCACATGCTTCCAGTGCCCCAGGAGCAAAGGAAGAGCTCCCTCTCTCTCCCCATTGGAACCTGGTTTGTTGAAGTTGCCCCCCACCTCAGAAGCCAGAAGAGAGGCTTCGATGGAAGGCACACAGCTGTTCTAGCAACTGAATAGAGATCATAGGTACATATATATATTGATTGTGATACTTCTGAGGGATCTATCTCAGTTCCCAGAAGAGGAAAATGGCATGGCTTTTTCACTGGGCATGGTCACTGTGAGCTTCAACGATTGAAATGGAAATTAAAGTGAAAGGCTTTCCTCAGTCCCCAATAATGTATGTTTCTGTCTTGCCTTATACAAATTCCCCCCAAAAGCTATTCTATTTGATAGCCTGCCTCTCTTCTCCCTCTCTTCACTCTCTCTCTGTCTCTCTCTCTCTCTCTCTCTCACACACACACACACACACACACACACACACACACATATATATACCTGCTATGTAATGTGGTGCTGGAAGAGACATTAATCAATAACTACTGAATCAATAGTAGTAATTTTCTCACTTTGATTTTCAGTAGTAATCAATAACTACTGAAAATCAAAGTGAGACTGAGGACCAGAGGTAAGTGACCTGCCTAAGTCTCACAGCCAGTGAGTGGCCTTACTAGACTCATGAATTCCAATCCAGTGATCTTTTCACTTCATTATGAAATTGTTTGGCTTTGTTTTCTTGCTTGTTTGTTTTTGTTTTGTTTTGTTTTTGCTTTTCTTTAATGTCTTCAAAGGAGAGCTAATGTCAGGTTTTTCGTCACTGAGAAGTTGCAACATCTCCCAGGTAAAAGCCAGGTCCTCCAGGTAAGACATTCTCCCAGATCCTGCTTTTTTTTTTCTTTTTTTTTTTTTCTTCATTCTCCTGGGATGCTGTCTCACCTAAAATGGCAGGGAGGACCCTGGACCGCTCACCTTCCAATGTAATAAGTGATAAGTATACTTATCATACACAGAGATGGAGAGGCTCTTCCCTATCACAATCTAAAGCCCAGATAGATACAGTCATCATTTGTGACAATGAAGATTTTCCTTTGCAAATGCAGCAACTTAACGGTAAAATTGTGGAAAGAAGGCTGTGCGTGTTCACCTTGGTCGGTGCTGCAGCCCAAGCCCAGCTGGCGCCTCTAGGGCGCATTCAAGTGAGGGAATAGTTATACTTGGCAGGCAGTCCTGACCAGCCATTTTGCCCGGGTCTCCTTGGATGCCTTCAGACTGCAGAGATCTTATTCAGTTTGCATCCCCCGCACAGTCCGCAAGCCAAGCTGCAAACACCAATCTGTTTCAGGAGAAAGAGCGCCACCTGCTGTCTCTGGACTGCAAGACCATGTTTCTTTGAAAACCGCAATGATATTCTTTCTAAGCGGCTCAGTGCCTAGAGATCCGCTCTCCACAGCGGGGGGAGAAAATGGCACCTGTGAAATTCGTACAGATACCCCATGTCACACTGTGAAACAGTGACTCTCCCAGGAAAACCCTGGACGAGCCCTGCAGCACACATCCTTCTCCTTTCTTACAGTTTCATTTCTCCCCTCCAGCTTAGAACAGATGGAAGCCTTAGAGGCTTGTCGTTCAGCTGAGGATCTGAATGTAAAGAGACATGCTCAAGGTCACACAGCGGCCCCGTTCTAGACCCAACACAGACTTCTCCCACGCCAAATAAAGGCTGGATCGAATTTATGCATTTCAGATTTCTTTCTCTTTGCCCGCAGTAGAAATTTTGCAACAGAGTTTTCTTCACTACTGCTTTGCTGATCTCACCTATGCTGATCCCAGCTACAGTCCCCGCTCTCTTCCACATTATCCTTTGTAGTATAGCTGTTTATGTTCAAATGTTAGCTCCCCTATTAGAACCCAAGTCTCTTGAAAGGAGGCCAATACTTGATTAATTCTTGCAGCCTTTTGGAGGACTTCCTGCTAGTTAAGCATCTGGGGACTTAGCTCCCCACACCCTATTTCTTCTCAAGGGCCTCAGAAATCAAATCCACTCTCCTGGTCTTTTTAAAACTGTCATCATCTACTGCTCTCCTAGGGGTCCTGTTTCCCCGAGAATGACTGAAAAGGACACAAGCTCTCTGGTTTCTCACTTAGTATCTTCTTTCCTGTTCATCACCCCCCAAAAAAATTACATCAGCCCTTAATATTTTAAAAGTTTTATTTCTAATCACGACCAGCAAACAGATGAGATAACAAATACAACAGTTTTTGCAATTGACAAAGTTTTGTGAGATTTTTCTGAATGATTATCTCCTGAAACAAAAGAAAATACTCAATTGTGAACTCTACTTATCTTTGCTCTCATCCCACCCCCAAAAAAAGAACCTTGAGAGTGGAGCTGCAACTTTACAGTCTAAGGACAGGAAAACCAGTGCCACGATTTCCACCAGAGGAGGCTCCACAGCCATAAAGCATCACATAACCAGTCTGCCTCATCCTCTTCATCTGTAAAATAGCCAGAACAAAAGTGTTTACTCATAGGAAAATCCTTATTTGAGGATTAAATGAGGTCATTTAATCCCCAGGGTGGTATATAGCAAAAACTAAGTCCACGGTCGATGGTTATTTAATTAATTAGGTAATTTACTTCATAAAACAAACCTGATGACTAGAGAATAGAATATAAAGGACAAAAATCTTCAAGGAAAGTAGCAGGGACTCAGCTGAAGTATAAGGAGTAATAATGTGGGGGATGTGCCAGTGAGTACCAGGAGGAAAGATGCCTTGAAAAGATGAGGGGGAGAGAAAGAGAAGAGTCCACAGATCTCATCATTTCACTTCAAAAAAAGGTGGCCATAAAGCAAAACCCAGGCCTTCCATTCTGCTTCCAGGTCCCATCCACGGAGCTTTGTCCACAGGCATCTGGCCACCTCTCTCACTAGAGAATGGGGCCAGTGCTGCTGTCCTGGCTGACTTCAGCTCCATTAATCCATCTCTTTGCCTTCCATTCTCCTTGCAGGCTGCATGTGCTGAAGGCCTCTTGCACTCCTGTGCTATCCCAACTTGCAGTAATCGCTTGGGGTCGTAAATCCAGCGAATAGCGGAGGCTTTCTGTAGCAGGTCCTAGGTCGGTTGCCTGAGGACAGCACTGCTCTCCCCAGCCCCTAGCACTGACAGGCCCTGTGGGAAGTCTACGCCTGCCATGGTGGTTGTCCTGCCAACAGCATCTCCCTTCAGGGTTCATCTTATTTTCTTCTGATGAACAAGCAAAGGCAACCAGACTCTCTGTAGGTGTAAGTTGGCACGCACATTTGGCAGGGAGGGTGGATTTCTTGGGGACATTCCATTACTCTCATGCCCAACCCACCCTGTGCTGAGGCAGCAGAACTTTCTCCCTCACCAAGCACTGAGGATGTCCATTCGCCAGGCAGCTGGTAGTGAGCAGGAAGGTGAGAAAGGGGGTCTTTCTGAGAAGCAGGTTAGCAGGTGAGCCACCTGGAGACACTTAGGGGAGGTAGGTCTATTTTTCTCCACCCAACGTCACTGAAGAACCCATTCACACCCCAAATGGGCTAAGAAAGCCATGTGTAAAATACTGATGCCAACTAGATTGGCATCTTGGACAAGCCCTAGAATGAAGCTCAGGGAACGAAGCAATGATTTTAAGCAGGACCCTCAGCTCCTGCATCCCAAGTCTACAATCTCAATCTCAGTTTTGCCAGGGTTGCAAAAACCATGAAATGGCCTCACGTGTAACTCACAAGTAGCCCATCGACTGCCCATCAACCTTGAGGTAGACATAAAGCTCCTTGTTATGAAGGTTACAACTACCTTGGAAATTCCTTTTTATAAGTAATCACAAATTTTATTTCTGTATTTTGATTGTTTTCATAAAACTATAACCCTCTTAGGGTAATTTTGGCAAGTCCCAGGGATTTTTTCTGTGGTCATCTGTGCCTAGCCCGTGTTGAACACTCAGTGTATTTCAGCACCTGTGTCCCCAGTGATTCAGGCTAGAGTTGTGTCTCCTTCCTCATGCAGCAGTAGTGTGATACCTGTTCAGCTTATTCAGGAACACAAATGTTGGCTGCAACTGTGAAGGTCACTGCTATACAACCATAGTTGTCAAGTGTTGACAGTTACCTTAATTACTTAGAGAGTTTGTTAAAATTAGAGATGCTCATCCTATAGTACTGAATTTGAATCTATGATGATGAGTAGTTTTAAGAGGTTCACAGGGGTTTCTGAGGCACCCAGAGTTTGAGAGCTGCACTCTAACCCCTGGCTACTCAAAACGTGGTCAACGGACCAGCCGCTTCCATACCTAGAAGCATGTTAGAAATACAAGCTCTCTGGCCCCACCCCAGACCTCCTGAATCAGAATCTATATTTTCACAAGATCCCAGGTGATTCATTCGCATGTGGAAGTTTGAGAAGCACTGCCCTAGGACAAAGGCTGGAACATCCTAGCAATCTGAGGTAAGTAAATAGCAGAATTTCCTCCTCGTTTTCAGGGTGAATGACTCCTGCCAGTGTAGTGACTGCTTGCCTTGCCTGCTGGATAACAGAACCCAGAGACAGGCAGGGGGGGCAGCTGGTTGATCAGAACCTTCTAAACAACCTTCAAATTCTCCTGTCCTACCCACTCTTGCACCTTGCCCCTAATCAGCGATGTTAGAGATTCAGAGATGGTGAAGGGGGTATACGCAGACAATGTGGCAGGCTGAAGTCTGGGTCCAAATCTCAGCTCTGCTGCTTTCTAGCAGGAAAGCCATGAAAAAAATCACATCACCCTTGCGATGCTTGGTTTCTGTACATGTAGAGGACATGCGAAGAGTTCACAAAGATCATTCCAGCTCCTCATGTAACTCATCCTTCCCCATCCATTTCACACCTATGAAAAGTCACAGATGGAAGGGATCTTCGATCACCTGGTCCAAACTCCTTCCTTGCTGTCCCCAACTCAGACATGGGGAACCTGGGCCAGCCAGACAACCCATGAAAGGGCAGAGCCCTGACTAGAACCTAGAGCTTCCAAGGCTGAGTTCAGCATGCTTTGCACCATACAATGACTGGGACATCATTCTCGGGTTGGGTGGTCGAAGAAACATATTCTGAGACAGAGATTTGCATGCAGGATGTTTACTGGGGAGTGCTCTCAGAAATAACATCTTTAAGGGAGTGAGAGGAGTAAGATTGGGCAGAAGGAGAAGATGAATCCTACAGGAAGCCCGGGAGCTGGGATGTGCCACAAGGTTGTCCTGAATCAAGACAAAGGAACCAGGCCTTTTTATTCCACACCAACCACTGGGGGTAATCTTTATAGACTGACTCAGAAGGGAGCCATTGGCCATCCATCAATACTCCCAGCAGTCAGGGGACAAGTAGCTCGGTTCTGTGTGGGAAATCTGGGCAGCACACCCCAACATTCTGGACAGCACACCCTTTGCACCACCAGCTCACTCGCTTCACAGCCTAAGTGTGCCCTTTCTGGGAGCAACTTCACTATTATTCTGGCTGCTCTCTTCACCTGGGGAAATTCTCAGTGGGATATTAATAGGACCAACCACCATTACTGCTCTGATCTTGAGGCTGCCACTGAGTCTTATGCTGCCCCTCCTCTACTATCCTTTCCAGATTGCTCTCACCCTTGGCCCACACTTCTGCTGGCCTATATGCCTGGTGGGGTGACTCGAGCCCTCATCACTGAGGACACTGAGCCCCTGGTCACCACACTGTTCTCTGGCCATGGCTGCTACACTTGTCTATTTACCTCAAATTGGGCAGGGGAGTACCAAGAGACACCCCAATGTAGCCCCTGAATGCCAAACAGATTATCTCCCGCCCTCTTTAAATAACAGCAGCACTACTTCCTGCTGATATCAGGGCCAATGGCTCCTGCCAGTGCGGAGACTCCTTTCCCTGCCTGCTGAATATCTTGGTACAAGGAGCTAGAAGAGACAGATGGCAATGACAGCTTAAGTATAATGGGCCCTTATCATATACCTCGATGGAAGCCTTCTCCCTCTGGGAACCAGCACCTCTAGACCCACAGAGTCTGCTGGGGGAATGAAGAGCACAGGATCCACCGTGAGTCACTGGGAGGGATGGTAAGCAGGGCCACTCCCACATTCACCCCTCAATTCCAGGACCCATGAATCCCACCCTTTGCAGCACAGCCTCCTACAGTGGTGGTTGATTTACAGGGTATACCACATTGTCACCTGAATCCTTAATACCATGGCTGTTCTACCCTCATACCCATTGCTCAGACACTGGAATGGCTGAAGACTGAGACTGGCTGATGTCAACTGGCAAAGTCATTCTGTCTATGTGGTTATCTGGTGCCTCTTCCACGACAGCTGCTGTCAGCTGGCATTAACATGCAATACATAGACTCCAGCAGTTTGTTCTCACTCCCATTGCCCATCCCCATGCTCTTCCCCAGCCCCTGACACCAGCCATTTGATCTTTTTCTTTCCAGGCCCCTGACAAACCAGCCAAGCCATTCACTGTTCCTCATGAGCCATATGTACTTGTACTTTAATCCACTTCTCTTTCCACACAGAAGAATGACTAGGTCTACCTCCCAAAGCTCTGCCTATTGAGAGAATTTCCTCTCATCTCTCTCTTTCAGGGACACCCTCGAGTGGAACTTTAGTTCACAGCCATCCATTTTGAAACTGGAACCCACATACAAAGCCAACCCATCTGTGACCCATCTTGACCTTTTTTCTCCTCTCTAAGCTGTTCATCAGCGAGCCTCCACTGCAGCCATAGGCATGGGTACTTGCTGAGGGAGAGGAAACAATAGTGGTGATGTGGGGGTCTGAGCCACCTGCTCATGTAGCTCCTGATGATCTCTGGCTCTGCTTGTACTTGATACTGAATGAACCACTTGCATCTTGGAGACTCACCTGAAAGAGCCCAGCTCATGATGGGTGGCTCTCTTCAGCCACAGTAAATGCCCGAAGAGGGACTTGGCTGAGTCCTCAGCAACCAACACTTTGACAGCTGTGGGAGTGAGTACCTCGTCCTTAAAGGGGAAATTAGGAAAGTGCATTACAGAGCCCACATCAGCATTGAATCTCCAACACAAGTCTATGAAGAAGCTAGGGATGGCATTAATACCTCCATCTTGCAGATCAAGAATCTGAAGTATCACAAGGTTAAACAACTTCTTCAGTTCATGGAAAATCAATCCAGCCTCAGAACAACAATGTCTGAACCAGGACTGTCCAATAGGAATACAATGTGAGTCACAAATATAGTGCTAAATTTTCTAGTAACAATATTATGAATAATAAAAAGAAACAGGAGGAATTCTTTTCAATACTAAATCATATTTATCCCAACATATCCGAGCTGTTATCATTTCAACATGCAATCAATATTTGTAAATTAATGGACACTTTACATTGTTCTTGTCGTACAA
The DNA here is from genome assembly GCF_009828535.3 of Hylobates moloch. Taxonomy (NCBI): domain Eukaryota; kingdom Metazoa; phylum Chordata; class Mammalia; order Primates; family Hylobatidae; genus Hylobates; species Hylobates moloch. The sequence goes on from NW_026652283.1 coordinate 65,482,633, forward strand.
AGTCTTTGACATCTGGCCTGTGTTTCATGTTCACAGCACATCCCAGTGTGAACTAGTCACAATGCAAGTGTTCAGTGGCCACATGTGGCTAGTGACAACTGTATTGGAACCCATAGCTCCAGACTCTGTTCAATTCTCTGTGCTATCCTCTCAAGGTACTCCTTTCTCAGAAGGAGCCTAGACCTGGAGGGAGATGGTTGGGCAACAACCCTGCTTTGGATGAAAAGCTAAGTCCCCGCCACTTATCAAGCTTCCAGAACACCCACTCCTTTAGCACAGCACAACCTGCTGCCCCCATTTAGCTTCACAGGTGTTTTGCCACTTGCCAGGAAGGTTCAGTTTGAAAAGAAAAGAAAAAAGCAGTAGTAGACAAATGTTTGACTCCATCTCTGTGAGTACCCTGTAATTTAATGCTAAATTCAGCTCTATTTGGTTTCTGTGGCAACCCAAGGAACCAGCTCTCCACAGCTCATATCATCACTCTTTGTCAGATTTCTAAATACAGGGTGCCTGGAACACAGTCATTATCCCAAATGTCTGAGCTCTGATACTCTCAGAAGCCCCTGATCCTGAGCTTGATCCACAGGTACAAGGATGCAGTATGGGAGCATCTTAATAAAGTCTTTGCCCAACACAGGAAATGTAGAAAAGACAGGATTTGGGAGCCTTCATTCCTAGAAATCTCTTGAAATGGGGCAGATCGTCACTGGTCCAGTAAGACTTAGGAAAAGAACTTCGTGGAGACAAAAAGAAGCCTTGGACCCGATGCAGTCATTGCCAACCCATGACAGCTTAGGCAGTGAACATGTTCTGCAGGGATGGGCCCTGTGTGGCAGTTATGAGCCCTCAAAAGCAAATTTGGGCTGGGCACAGTGGCTCACGCCTGTAATTCCAACACTTTGGGAGGCTGAGGCAGGCAGACAGCTTGAAGCCAGGGAGTTCGAGACCAGCCTGGCTAACATGGTGAAACCCCATCTCCACTAAAAATACAAAAAAAAAGAAAAATAGCCAGGTGTGGTGGCACGTGCCTGTAATCCCAGCTACTTGGGAGGCTGAGGCAGGAGAATCTCTTGAACCCAGGAGGCAGAGGCTGCAGTGAGCCAAGATCACACCACTGCACTCCAGTTTGGGTGACAGAGCAAGACTCTGTCTCCAAAAAAAGAAGCAAATTTGTCTACTTGTGTCTTCTTCCCTTTTTCGCAGGTAGCATGCCTGGGATTTGGGAGATGTGGATTTAAATCCTGGCTCCAGCAATGACTTAGATGCTTGAGGTGCTTACTTGTCTCTGAGCCCAGAAATGTGAAACCATCCTGGAAAACCTTCAGCCACCCATGGCCAAGGCCACAGTACTGCAGTTAATGATTCGGTCATCATCTGATAGGTGTTAGTCCCTCCCCATTCAGTGCTGAGTTCCTTCCTATTGGCTTAGAACCCCAGAACAGATCTGTTTCCTTAGAAGTCTCTGGAGCAGTAACTTCCAAATTCTTTTGACCACAACCCACAATACAAAATGCAAGTAACATCGTCACCTAGAAGCTTGATCTACCCACATTCCTGATGAGTTCCTCCAATTCATTCTGCACACTCACTCTATCCAGAGTGGTCTTTTCAAAACACACATTGTCACTGCATAAACTTTCCTGCTGACCTCCCATTGCTCTCAGGATAAAAGCAAAACCCCTTTAACTTGGCTCAGAAAGCCCAGACCACAGGCTCCACCTGCCTCTCCAGCCTCATCTGTGCTCAGCCCTCACACTCTCCAGCCTCCCTCCCACCACAGGCTGTGTACAGGCTCCTCCCTATGCCTGAAGTGCTCCTCCACCCACAGCTCCACCCACACCTCCACCTAACCTGGTTAACTCCCACTCATCCTTCAGATCTCAGCTCAGCCATCCCTTCATCCCTGATTTCCCCAGCCAGGTGAAATCTTTTGGTTATGAGCACTGTATGTTTCTCCCTTACCACATACTTGTCACAATTGCAATTTTACATTTGTTGATATATTTGAGCTCTCCCACTGAACTTTATGCTCTGCAGAGCAGGAATACTATCTGATTTTACCCAGAATTTTATTCCAATGCTTACTGCAGTATTTGACATCAAGTAAAAGCTCAGTAAATATTTGTCACACGATTGAATGAATAAATGAATTTCAAGTGACAGCTCCTGACAAATGGTAATACTTTCAGAGAGTTCTCTGTTGAAAAGACTTCTTTTTTTTTTTTTTTTTTTTTTTTGAGACAGAGCCTCGCCCTGTTGCCCAGGCTAGAGTGCAATGGCACGCTCTTAGCTCACTGCAACCTCCGCCTCCTTCCTGGGTTCTAATGATTCTCCTGCCTTAGCCTCCTGAGTAGCTGCGATTACAGGCACACGCCACAATGTCCAGTTTTTTTTGTTGTTGTTGTTGTTTGTTTTTGATAGAGATGGGGTTTTACCATGTTGGCCAGGCTGCTCTCAAACTCGTGACCTTGTGATCTACCCACCTCGGCCTCCCAAAGTGCTGGGATTAATGCCAAGGAGACTGGGCTCAGTTTCAGACAGTGTCATAGTTGACTGGCATTGACTACCACAGGCTCATGATTGGGAGTAGTGGCCTGAGTCCTGGTTGTTCACCCTCCATATTCTGGAATCTGATTTTCCTGCAAAGGCCCAGACCCTAAGCGGTTTCTTTAGGTTGGTTAATTGCTGGAACGGAAGCCCAAAGCCCATCCAAATCCTTATGGAATACTCTGGAACTCCTCCGACCCCTTCAGATTTCAAATTCTGAAAGGAGAAGTATCCTCAGATTTGGGGCCACCAATCCTCCCTCCCAAGGAGATCAAAGCAAGAGAACCCAATCTTTATAAAATATGCTCCTGACATCTGCAGGAAGACTGAGGAGGCTGCAGTTCTCCAGGACTAACCAAGGCAGGGCCAACCCAGACCCCAGATAGAAACTCCACCCCGAGTAAAGGACAGGACCAGCCCAATGATCCAGTCCACGGCCTCCCTCCCCACCCTTCAGGTACCCAGGGCTGAATTGGAGGTAACAGCCCCCATTTCCAGATTGACAGGCCATGTGTCTGCTGTAGCTACAGAATCAGACTCGTCCATTATTTAGCTTGGGATTGGTGAAAGGGGAACCAAGGGTTTGAGGGAAAAGTCATATTTCATGGTAAGATAGCATTTAGCTGGAGGGTTTTTTTTCTTTCTTTTTTTTCATTCCGTTCTTACTGCTCCTCTCTGCCACCCCAGTTGGCTCAATCTTTGGGCTTCTGTGCAGCCCTGCCGATGCCAGACAAGTGGAGTGAGAAGATGCCCTGCTGGGAATGATGGCTGCAGCGCAGCAGTCAAGTGCTGTGTGGGCCCTCCTGGCCGCCCATGCTGCTCTGAGCAACGGCTGGCTCTGACCCGCAGGCATCCCTCCCTCCGCGGGGCCTGAGGAGGTTATTCTCTCAGACACTGCCCTCAGCTGAGGCTCTCCTTGCAGCCAACAGCTCCCTGAAAGAAGTTTCATGGCTTCGGCAGACAACAGTCAGGCCTTTCTCTCGTACTCTGCCAAGAATGTAGTTTGGAGTCTATTCTCAGTGAGAATTTTAACAAGCTACACTTTAAGAAAAAAAAAAAAAAAAAAGTTACCCATCACCCACCACAGTGCTATGTGTCGAATGGTCAAATGTTACCCGGCATGGATGCAGCACTTTACAGAGCTCTCTTACTCTAGGACTTTATCTTACTGCCTCAAAACCCTGGGAAGGAGATGGTAAAACTAACCCAGTTTTCAGGCCTGGATGGTTCAGTGACCAGCCAGAAAAGGGAAGACTTAGAACAAGGACCCGGGACTAAAGTGCTCCCCTTTTCTATCTGTCTCACCTGGCTGCAATAGACTTTCCCTGAGGAAAGCACCTCATTCTGGGGACCCAGGAGAGGTAAGAGCACCTGCCAGGCAGCCTCTGCCCCTCAGAGCCAAGGAAGTGACCCAGAGCTGGCTGTGGTGGGGAGTATTTGCACTCTGCAGAGAGGAGCAGACTGGTAGGGGTGCTTTCAACTCAACCTTCCTAACTCCCTCCCTCTACCTGTGATGCTGTAATGAGCCACTTGCTATATGTCTACCAGGGTTGGGTGTCCTTACTCCAAAGGAATGTCTGAAAGTTCTTAGGGGAAATGCTACGTACTGAGCAGTTCTTAGGGATGTGCTGCCTAATTCTGTGAGAGGCAGCACATCATAGTCAAAGGAACATCGAGTTTTAGGGTCAGAAAGACCTAGGTTTGAATCTTGGCCCTTCCCGTGGGACACTGGGTTGCCTCCCAGAGCATCCAGCCCTGCACCTCTAAACTGTGGTTAATATTACTTATCCTTGTCAGGCTGCAATAAAGATGAATGAGTACAGTGACTAGCACAAGGCCTGGCAAACACACACACACACACACACACACACACACACACACACAACCCTTAAAGAAACACTAGCTCTTATTTGTTTTTATCAGTCCTTCTCAAGCTGTTTAATTCAGCATGAGATGCTTCAGCCCTAGAGACACTGCCATCTTTTGCTGCATTAAAAGAGAATTTCTCTGCCAGAATGTCATAGTCCCTCATGTACTCTGCAATGTAGACCATGTCTGGGGTGGCATGTCTGTTTCTAAGTTTCAGAGCTTCTAATCTATCAAGTGTCAGTGTTCCTCTCCCATCCAGATTATAAAGCCTTCAGGGCAGAAGTCTTCTTCTAAATAGCTATGTACACTTACTTCACTGTCCCTAGCACAAAGCAGGGCACAGGGTGGGCATTTTATAAATAGCTGGTATTGTCTGGTGAGGGATTCCTAAGGGAGTGGCTCTGTCCCCTCTCTGGTGAAGGCTGTGAAGCATTCTCAGCTGGTCGGTTTTCACCTGGGTCCGGTGACATTAGGCATATTGCTGGTGCCATCTTAGATGGAATAGCCATTAATTACAAAATCACACAAATTCCACAGGTGCCAGGTCTAAAACATGGTCCCAGGGGAAGAGGACTAACATTTACTGAGAATCCTCTATAGATCAAAAACACTAAAAGTATTGTTGTTTATTACTAATTAGTCTCTGTAGCTGTCTTAGGAGATATCCCAATGTTCCAGACAAGGAAATTGAGGCCTACACGGGTTAAGTAGCTAGTCCAAGATCTTACATCTAAGAGGCAGAGCCAGCATTCAAACTGAGTTGATCTCATTTAAAAAAAAAAAAATGCTTTTCCAACTTCATACTGCCTCCCACGAGTTCAAAAGGCATGAGACCTCAAGGCTACCACAAGAAAATACAGAGTTGAGTTCACACCAGTCCACTGAGCCCCTGAGGGATGCTCAGAGACCTCGGGGAGCAGATGGGTGGAAGTGCCTGTTCCCAGGGAAAGGGTCCTTCAGTGCTGCCTCCTGCCCTTTTCTCCCCTCTGCAAAGCCACACTGTGCTCTGGGAACACTTGGCTGCAGTGCCCTCACTCTTCACTTGCAGAGAAGCATCTGTCTCTGGCAGATCTTGGCTGTCCAGCTCCCCCCACTGCAGGCTGAAATGATTCATTCCTCAAGAAGGTGCCCAGCTTGTGCCTTGGGACCTGTCAAGATGAAGGATTCCAGTGGGGCTGCCTCTCACCATTTGTATGCTGATTTGGCTCCCTGAAATTCATTCTTATGCTCATTGCCTTTTCCTTAGTGTCCCTCCCTCTCCACTTTTCATTTTTCTCATATAGCACAGCAATGGGTTTGGCCTCTCTTGCATTCCAAAAATAATTCTGGACTAGGGCTTTTTTCTTTGCAATTGCAGAGCTGCCTGGGCTCACAGTGTTCTATCCGTAGAACACAACCCTCTGTTTACTGAGTAAGATATGGCTGGAAATGTTTTTCTGGGCAAGTTGTCCCAAAGGGTTAATATACTGAGGAGGCAACAGAATAAGCATTTGCTGAAGGGATTATTTCTAAAAACACTTTAGACATAGATGATGAGGGGGAGTGGTGATCGATTGATAGATGTCCTTACAGATCATCTAAGCCAACCTGGAGCAGAATATAAAATGCCTCTCACGATCTTTAAAAGGTGATCAACTAGGCCGGGCGTGGTGGCTCAAACCTGTAATCCCAGCACTTTGGGAGGCCGAGGCAGGCAGATCACGAGGTCAGGAGATCGAGACCATCCTGGCCAACATGGTGAAACCCTGTCTCTACTAAAAATACAAAAATTACCTGGGCACGGTGGCGCGTGCCTGTAGTCCCAGCTACTCGGATGGCTGAGGCAGGAGAATGGCGTGAACCTGGGAGACGGAGCTTGCAGTGAGCCGAGATCGTGCTACTGCACTCCAGCCTGGTGACATAGTGAGGCTCCGTCCCCCCCAAAAAAAAAAAAAGTGATCAACTAAGTTCCCTCCAAAAACATATAGATGATAGATAGATAGGTAGATAGACAGACTCAATTTTGTGTCAAGCAGTATATAGGATTTAGTGCTATGTGATGGTAAATAAAATAAATATAAGATGTATATGAATGATATAAATATATAGATGGTATAAGATGACAAAAGAATAAATTAATTAATTAATTTGGAGATAAAATATACCCAGATCTGGTCTTCATGATGAAATCTCCCTCCTGGTTTTGCCACCACTTGGCTAACTTTCCAGAGCTGCCACCCAGGGAATCAAGCATTTCTCTTTCAGAAGCTTTGCTTCTGGAATCAGGAACTTCCTCCCCAGCTGCCTACCCAGTTCTCCGTAAGAAAGCATACTCTACAGTTTCAGAAAGTCTCAGGATACAATATATGCACAGATTAAGCAAAAGGCACATCATTGCACATTCCACAGTGCCCCCTGGTACTGGTTGACATGTAAATGGAGTTTCTGCAACTAGTTCCAATTCCCTAGTTTAAATCAGATCTCTCTCATTCAGCATTTCTGCACACTCAAAAATAAACAGAGGCTTCCCCAAGGGAAGCCACCCTCTCTGCCACCAGCCACATCAGATTGGACCTTACCTATCCCTTAGGCTTCCCTTCTTCTGGGATCCCAGCCCCAAGATCCAGTCCTGGAATGCTTCCTGCTCAAAAACTTGTTTTTGATCATCACACCTTCTAAAAATAATTATCGTATGGCCTGGCACTTAACCCAGTGTTCCTTTCCAGGACTTCCATTTAGATCCGCATCCTGGCCCTCCTCCCAGGTGGTTCTCAAGTCTGGTTCCATTTCAGGGTCAGCACTAGCGGGACCTTAGTGGACTGAAAACCCAATCACAATGTTGCTATCCTAGCCCCACCGGCCAGTACACGCACACCATCTGAGCACATTACTCTTGCCAGAAAAGATTCTGGCCTAGAGTCAGCTGAGGGGAAACAAGAATGATGTCTACTAGGAAATCAAGCTAGTGATTTAATTGTTTTATGGAATCATAGATTCTCAGACTTGAAAATAGCTTTAGAGGTCACCTAGGCCAACCTCTAACCTAAGGCCAAATGCAAATTGTCCCCTTTGATATTTGGAAGATGACCATCTGAGCTCCCTCATTGTGCAAGACAAAATTATCAGTACCCTCCCAAATATATCTAAGGATGCCCAGAAGTGCTTATGTTGTCCAAGATGTCTCTTATGCCTCTTCCAGATACCCCCTCTCTGTCCTTTATCCCTGGCCTATCATAACAGCTTCTCCTGGCTGCCCAAGCTGCTCATCCTGTTCTCTGTAAAGCCAAGCCTGGACATTGGCATCCCCCTTCACGTCCTAAGACATTGCTAACTAAGGAGTCTAGCATGTGACAAACTCTACCAGGGCCGAAAGACAGCACATGGCGCAGAGGTTCTTCCTGATCATCTTTCTTCTTAGCATTAGCCTGCTACCTTGTGCTCAGAACATGCCCTGCTCTCCTGAATGGGATGTTCCTTCCAACATCCCCTCTCCTTGGGCCCAGGCTCCTACCTTTAGTCTCTGGGTTTCTCAGCAGAAGCCAAAATCAGTCACCATTTATATCAGCTCAAATTAGGTTCACCTGTGAGTGACTGAAAACCCAAAAAAACAGTAGCTTAACGAAGACCATAGTTATTACTTCCTCCCATAAAAGTCTGGGTTGCTTACCAGGCTGGTCCATGGTGTCAGGAACAAATACTCCTTCTCTCTTGTTGACCAGTCCTGCAGAGCCCTTGCTAATGACTGGATGGGGCTTCAACCATCCCAGCCACATCCAAGAATTGAAATGGGGGTGGGGGGAGAAGAATAGAGAGCAGGCAGAAACTGTCCCATTGCATCCTGTTAGCCAAAACTTGATACCTAGAGGCCCCTTGCTGCAAGGAGGCTGGGAAAAAATGTAGTCTTTATCCTGAGTAACCATGTACCTAGCTAGTGTTTCCATAACAAAAGAAGAGGAAGAGAGGAAATAGTAGGGGTAGGGGAGAAACATTAACACTCTCTACAGAGTAAATATGTCTATTGATTCCAATTCATTGTTGACTTCACCCTTTCGTTTCTATGTCCTTCCCTCATAGCTGCCATCTTTTTTTTTCAGTCCCATTGTTCCTATTCTCATTCTTGTTCATGGATTCTCAGCTAGGATTTTGCCACAGCCCCCCAACAGGCCTCTCTGCCCCGCAACTCACTCCTCTGCTTCTCCCCTTGGTGACCTTGCTAAGCAGAGCTGTTACCTCGGACCTCTCCAGGCCAAACTCCTTCAATAACTCTCCACTACCTGCAAAATGAAGACCAACTGCATGGCCAGACATTCCCTACTCCAAACTGGCTGTAAGGTTGGGCTTTATTTTGCAAGTGGTGGGAATTCATCGAAGGTGTGTGGACTAGAGAGGTCCAAGGTAACAGCTCTGCTCAGCAAACATAACCAAACAGACCTTGTGTTTGACTTTGGCTTCCCCACTTCACCCTCCATCTCTGCCTGTCAAACTCCCACCCATGTTTCAAGATCCAACTTGACTGTCATCTGCTCTATGAGCATTTTCCAGTTCCAGCCTTTGTCCTAGCTCTGCCAGTCTCACCCTTAAATACACACACACAGACACACACACACACACACTCACACACACTCCATCACCTCCCTACCTTCTCTGCTTCTGTGTTACTGTTTCATTTCATTTTGTTTCCTCTGTATTGTAGAGATGATGACTTTGTGTCTGTGAATCCATCTATCCCCAGCACTCTGGTAACACGGACAATGCCTTGTTCATCTGTCTCCCATCCAGGGACTTGGACAAAGTGCTGAGTTGACATTCATTAAACTGATCATCGGTACCAAGAAATTACAAATAGATGAGTAAAAATCTGGAAACAGTCTTTCTCAGCAACCATTCCAGAACTACAAACTTTCTCTAGCATGACCACAGGATCTAAATGCAGTTCCAGTGGAATTAAATGTATGGGTTGTTTTCTGTCTATAGCATGACTCCTTCCTGTCTGAGAACTTTCTGGAACCCAAATTGCTAGTGCAGCTGGAATCAGGGTGCCTGACAAGAGGCAGCTGTCACTTCACATTTTGCAAAATATTTCCACAAAAATTGCCCCAAAATGCAAAAATCTTTCATTAGGAAGAGCTGATTCATGGAATTTATAATAGGAATCCTGTATGGCTGCATAATTCAGTAGAGGAAAATAGAAAAGAATAAACAAGTATTGGTCTCTCCAGGCCATTCCTTTTGAAGCCAAGTCAGGGCACAGAGCACTATGGACACTGCATGACCAGCCTGGTTGAAGGCAATGTTGGAGATAAACTTTCCCACACAGAAACCCTTCTCCATCCTGAGTTTCTGTAAAAATGCACAGCTCTTGCATGTACCTAGAGACTTCTCTTCCCCAGGCAGAGGAGTCAACGTGGAAGCCAAAGCCAAAGCACACTAGCCCTTCAGAGACCAAAAACCCTGTGACTCTCTCAGAATACCTGTGTCCTGACAGATATTCAGCAAAATATTTTGTGACAGTGTCACCATAACCTCTTTGGAACACAGGGCTGTACGTCCCATCCTTCCTGCCTTCCTACGTACATCTCATGTGGATTCTTTCTCTCTCTAGTACATTCAACCTCCTTCTGACAACTGGTTTCTTCCAGTTAATTTTTTTTAATAGAGATGAGGTCTCTCTATGTTGTCCAGACTGGTCTCAAACTCCTGGCCTCAAGCGATCCTCCCGCCTCTGCCTCCCAAAGTGCTGGCATTATAGGCATAGGCCACTGCACCTGGCCCCTCCAGTTGACTTTTAATGCCTAAATTTTTCACTTGAGAAAAATTAGCTTCCCTCAGGCTTCCTTTTGCTGGCTCCTCCTCTTCTCCCTGTACTTTACTTATTAAGATTCTTCAGGGTCAGTCATTAGAACTCGATGATTCTCCCTCTACACTATCCCTGGAAACTTTCACCCATACCCACAACTTCCATAACCACCAATTCCCACATGACCCATAGCTTTCTGTGTCGAACCCAGATGCCTCCCAGCCCCGTGCCCATCAGCCCAGCTGCCTACTTATCATCTCCGTTAGATATCTCAAAAGCATCTTAAATTAATCAGGTCCAAAACCAAATCCTCATTTCCATCTCCCAATCCTCCAGACAAAGAAACAATAAAAAAAGACAAGACTCTTCTCCTTGTGTTTCCTGACTTCCTGAATGATACCAACCAGGTGGATAAGCAGAAACCAGAACCCATCATGGGCATCATCTTTTCCATGCTATTTCCCAAAGCCAATCTAGCACCAAATCATATTAATTTACCTGCCAAATACCTTTCAGACCCTTCAGTTCTTCATGTGTTTCCCGTCACAGGCCTTTCACGTGGCATTCCATGGCCTAGAAAGCTCCTCCTTCCCTCTCCTGGCCACCTGGTCAACGATCAGGTCAATGATAACAGGCTACAGAAGCTTTTGATAATAAAGGCAAAGAAACCAGAACACCACTCCAGCACTGATAAATGACTGTGGAGATCTATATTCCTGAAATCATGCTGAAAAGACCCTATTTTAGGAAAATGTTTCCCAGCTCTTAATCAATTCACTGAAAACCAATCGCCAGAGAGGTACTTCCACAGACTCACTTTTAGGCAAGTTGACTTGCTTCCATGTTTCTCCAAGTGTGATCCTGATCCCTGGGTCATCTGTATTAGAATGTTTATTAGAAACACAAGCTATCCCAGACCTAGTGACCCAAGAACCTGAATCTTAACTACCCCCAGGTGATTCAGATGCAAGCTAAAATTTGAAATCAAGACTGCGGTTCTAGAGAGTAGACTGCCATGCTTCGCAACTATCCTAAGCCAGCCTTCATTTGTCTCCTAGCAACCGTTGAGCAATGACAAGTACCTGCCAAACACTGTTGTGAAAACCTCTGTCCTGGGAAAACAAAAGTATTTTGCTTTCTAAATTCTATAGGAATAAAGCTGCTTTAGAAAAGGATAATTTGGCCACCAAGGAAGTTGGGAGAGATAGTTTTCTCTTTGGAGCTGAGCTGAGGGTGCTTATAAGACCCTCTGGCCAGTGAGCTAGGTCCAGGACTGACCTGGGGAAGTAGGGCCAGCAGGAGGCAGAGCTTTGCAAGGTTTTGGCATCTGGGAGTTAGAGAGAGGCTTCAGCCATGGTTAGCCTTGTGACCTTGAGCTGCAGTACCTCCATATGGACCAAGAGGGTTAGGAGATGCACAGGGATCAGGGGAGAACTGCTTTGCTTGAAATATGACCAAAAAACCCTATCCTATGATAAGTCTCTATGTCTCCTATATTTATTTCACTTTAGGTCATGACATTTTGACACAATTGTGTGTGGGATGCATTCATCAATAGAGCTGGAAGCATCAACCACCATAGGAGGTAAAGTATTGTAATAATAATAATATAGATGATAGATAGATAGATAGATGATAGATAGATGATAGATTAGATAGATAGATAGATAGATAGATAGATAGATAGATAGATAGATGATAGATAGATAGATACTTTTTATGTGTGGTTACTATATAACTAGAACTCTATGTTCACTTGCTACAATCTCTTCAACATCTATGAAAAGTAGACAAGGCCGGGCGCGGTGGCTCATGCCTGTAATCCCAGCACTTTGGGAGGCCAAGGCAGGTGGATCATGAGGTCAGGAGATCGAGACCATCCTGGCTAACATGGTGAAACCCCGTCTCTACTAAAAAAAAAAAAAAAAAATTAGCCAGGCATGGTAGTGGGCGCTTATAGTCCCAGCTACTTGGGAGGCTGAGGCAGGAGAATGGCATGAACCCGGAAGGCGGAGCTTGCAATGAGCCGGGATTGCGCCACTGCACTCCAGCCTGGGCGACAGAGCAAGACTCCGTCTCAAAAAACAAAAAAAAAAAAAAAAAAAAGAAAAGTAGACAAAAGTATTAGCACAACACAGAAGAAAAAACAAAACTAAAGTATGAAATGTATAGTAATTTTCCCAAGGTCATGCAGCTAGAAGAGTGGAGCTGGGATCTGGACCCAGATCTGTGCCTTTCCACTGAGCCATGATAGGTGGTGAGTTAAACCTATGTGGGGTACTGATAAATCCATTCCATCCTCATGCAAAGCCACCTCCTCCACTGGGATCCCCCAATTTTAGTTTCCCTTCCTACTTCCACTTTACTTTCTGCTTCTGTAAATTTGATTATTTTAGATTCCCCATGTAAATGAGTTTTCATCCTGTTTGCATCACCCCAAACCCACTATCACTAATCATCTTCCTGTCATTCAAGCACCTATGCATGCACGCTGAGATGTACCAAAAGGAAGACCACAACTTCAAGTCTTCAAACAGTCCCTGAAAACATGAGTCATTTGCTGTTGTGAACAATTTATCTTTTTAAGTTTGCGTATTGAGTTAGTTTAAAGTATGTTCCTAGCCTGACTTATGGGGGAATTTCAGATCTGCTGACTAGTAAACAACAGAACAAAGTAGGCCCCTTAGTGGGCAGCAATGAGACAAAATAGAGTTCCCTGATGAGGTGCTCATATCAGGATCTTGCTTGAATAAATCAGCTTTGAAAGACATTTGGAAACCACTGAAAATTTTCAATATAGACTAAGTGTCAGCTGATGTTGAGAAATTATTATTAGTTTTGTTAGACTAAAGTGATACTGTAGTTATAGGGGAATATGTTCATTTTTAAAGGCACATGTTAAACATTTCAAGTTAAAATAAAGTTATGTCTGTAATTTACTTCAAATTCTTCAGAAAATAACTAAAAAGAGATTAAGTAAATATGGTAAAATGTTAACAATTGTTAAATCCAGGTGTGTTCATCTTAAGTTGTGTTCATCTTACTATTCTCTTTCTACTTTTCAAACAAATTCAACATGTTCATAATAAGTGGGTTTTTTAGAGAGTTTTGCTACCAAGGCAAGGAAAAGTAATCTAATAGTTATGTGCTTGGTGTTTTACAAACCTTATATTATCTCATTTTGTTGTGACACTAACAGGTAAAAATATTAATCCCATTTTATAAATGAGGATTATAAATCTCAAAGAGACTGACAACATAAAAGATGGAAGTTTAGGCTTTAATCAAATGAATCTCAACCTTTGGCTATCAGGTCATCTCTAGATCTAGGGGGAAATCACTTCTACATAAAGCCCGCCCTTTTCCAGTCTCCACTTATTTAATTCAATTTTGGTGAGACGGGAAGGCATTTTGTCCTTTTTTCCTCCTGAATTGTTATGTCTCCGAGTATGTTTCCCAGAATGTAATAGGAAGATTCTGATTATTTTCTCATTTCAAAGCTAAAGAGGCCTTTACATAATCAAGAAGCTCTGAGACAAATTCTTTTGTATAGACTTTGAAGGACTTTTCTGTTGAATCAGACGCCTTTTCAGCCACTAGAAAGGAAAGTGGCACAAAGATATCTAGTCGTCACTCCAGACACTGAAATCATGAAGATCAAATATATTCAGGCTTCCGTCCTCGGCTATCATTTCTTGTGTTAACTTACAGTGTGCATGCTCTTCAGACAGTGAATGATGTAATGAGCACCATTAAAGTTGGAGTTTTCATTCTACATAATCGACAACAACAGTTCCGCAGGCTAGAGATCAACAGGAAAGCCAGCCTCCCAGGCCCACCCCACCCCCAACCAACCCAAATATTGGCCAGTTCTAATAGTATCAACACTCATGAGATGTTAGGCCAGTTCCTCTGAAAATAAGGCAGGCAGATAACAATCTAGGAACACTGAAAATGGGAGCCAGCACGTGTTGACTCACATTAAAAAGTATACCATCATTAGCCACACAGGTGGGTAACATTAGGGCTAGAAAATTTGTCTACAAGGGCCGGGCACGGTGGCTCACGCCTGTAATCCCAGCACTTTGAGAGGCCGAGGCGGGCGGATCACGAGGTCAGGAGATCGAGACCATCCTGGCTAACACAGTGAAACCCCGTCTCTACTAAAAATACAAAAAATTAGCCGGGCGAGGTGGCAGGCGCCTGTACTCCCAGCTACTCGGGAGGCTGAGGCAGGAGAATGGCGTGAACCCCGAGGGGCGGAGCCTGCAGTGAGCCGAGACCGCGCCACTGCACTCCAGCCTGGGCGATAGCGAGACTCTGTCTCAAAAAAAAAAAGAAAATTTGTCTACAAGATATCTTTCTCTGGTGTTGGGCTTTATTTTTAATTAAGTACATCCTTCGTCTGAGTTATCATCAAGGCTGACATTGTAAAAGGGTGCGTAAGCAATTATCTGGGTGGGGTGATATCCAGGGTACTGAAAAGGATTTCAGGAAATACTTTCTTCATCCCCTAACTGATCTCTGAAATTCCTTTAAGGCATGATTCCTTTGGCTTAAGGCTTGGGTCTCTGGAAAAATAAAACATAAAGCAGAAAAAAACTCCTGAAGTGGTTGCCAGACATTCATATTACAGCGTAAATGAGTTGCAGATAGTGAGAACAGGTTTTAATGGAAGGGTTACAGCAAGAAGATATTGATACCTAACTGTGATGAGTGAGGGGGAGACGTAGGGGAAGGTAGAAGAACAATTAAGAATGCATCCACTTAACCTTTTCTCAAGTCTGCTCTAAGTCGCACAGTACCCTTCATTCTTGCACCAAGAATAAACATCTTTCCATGTTTAATAAGGACTTGAGGCTTATGCTTTTACCTAAAGACACACAGTAAGAATAATATATATTTTTAAAATCTGTTTTCTCCACTAGCCCAGACCCCTTTGGTACAGTAAGTATGATTTTATGATACTGAACTTTGTCTTGGGCTGAATCGTATCCCCCAAAAATTCCTATGTTGAAGACCTAACCCCCAGTACACGGAGATAAGGTCTTTAAAGAGGTAACTAAGGTAGGCACTTTGGGAGGCCGAGGCAGGCAGATCACAAGGTCAGGGGTTCAAGACCAGCCTGACCACCATGGCAAAACCCCGTCTCTACTAAAAATACAAAAATTAGCCGGGCATGGTGTCACACACCTGGAATCCCAGCTACTCAGGAGGCTGAGGCAAGAGAATCACTTGAACCCAGGAGGAGGAGGTTGCAGTGAGCCGAAATGGCGCCACTGCACTGCAGCCTGGGTGACAGAGTGAGACTCTGTCTCAGAAAGAAAAAAAAAAAAGAGGTAACTAAGGTAAATGAAGTTATCAAGGTGGGCCCTCATGACTGATATCCTTACAAGAGCAGATTAAGACACAGATACACACAGAGGGAAGGCCATGTGAAGACATACCCATTGTGGTGAAGATGGCCACCTATAAGCCAAGGAGAGAGGCCTCTGAGGAAACCACACCTGCCAATACCTTGATTCAGCTCTTTCAGCCTTCAGAATTATGAGAGAATACATTTCTGTTGTTTAAGCCATCTTGTCTGTGGTACTTTATTATGTCAACCCTAACAAACTAATAAAAATTCCAAAATGCATAATGCTTTTCACCTTGAAATGATGTTATTTTTAACTAAGAATAATAGCATGTGTTTATTCATATGGGGCACTTAGTCCTGCCCCATTGTGTTGTGGTTCAAGAAGCTCTTTAGAGGCATTAGTCATCAGAATTTCTCAAAAACTAATCAAATGCAATGCAAAGAAACCAAACAGACTAAAATCATCAAAATAATTTATTGCAGCCATTTGCCAATAGATTTTAGCCAGTATGAACTGTTTCTCAGAAAGAAAAAAAAAAATCCAGGTATCATTCAAGAGTTTCCAGGCCAGCTGGTCACCCAAGTTTCTTTTGATGCTGTTTTACTTCTGAAAACATCCAGGCCACTCTTTCTTATCCACATTTTGCATTTTGTGTCCTTTACATAACTTTCAGAGGCCAGCAAGAATTCCTATTGATGATGGTTTCTCCACAAGCATTGCTTGTGGGAAGGTATAAGAAAATGGTGCAGCTCCTTTGGAAAACAGACTAGTAGCTCCCCAAAGGTTTAAACATAAAGTCACCAGATGACCTAGATATTCTACTCCTAGGTATACGGCCAAGAGAAATGAAAGTATATATCCACACAAAAATTTGCGTACAATTATTCATAGCAGCATCATTCATAAAAGCCAAAATTGTGAACAACCCAAATGTCCATCAACTGATGAACTGTTAAACAAAATGTGGTCCTATCCATGCAATGGAATATTACTCAGCAATAGAAAGGAATGAAGTTCTGATGCATGCTGCAACATGGATGAACCCTGAAAATATTATACCAAGTGAAAGAAGCCTGACATAAAATGCCACATACAGTATGATTCCATGTATGTAAAATGTCTAGAATAGATCAATCTATAGAGACAGAAAGTAGATTAGTGGTTGCCAGGAATTGCGGGCGAGAGGGATTAGAGAATGACTGCTAATGGGTAGATTTCCTTTTGGAATGATGAAATGTTCCCAAATCAATTGTGGTGATGGTTGCACAACTCTTTGAATATGTTAAAATCTACTGAACTCTATACTTTAAATGGGTGAAATGTTACATGAATTATATCTCCAAAATAAAGCATACTTACATATGCTTTCTCATTTCCCATTTTCCTTTGGCTGTACTCTTCTTTCCAATCCCAATATATACACCACAGGCTTCCCCTGTGACAGAAGTCATAAAAACAGGAATTCAAGATAAGGATCACAGTAGACAGGTATTAAGGCCTTTTTCAAATCTCAGGAATTTAAAATGTCTGTTGGTTACCTACTGTATTAGTTTGCTATTGCTGTGATAATAAATCACCACAGATCTGGTGGCTTAAAACAACACAGATTTATCATTTCACAGTTATGGAGATCAGCAGCCTGAAATGGATTTCACGGGGCTAAAATCAAGGTGTCAGCAGGGCTATGTTCCTTCTGAAGGCTCTCTGGGGAATCTGCTCCCTTGCCTTTTCCAGCTTCCAGATGCTGCCTGCATCCTTGACTCATAGTTCCTTCCTCCATCCTCAAATCCTTTTTTAACTCTTTTAAGGACCTATGTAATTGCGCTGTGCCCACCCAGATAATCTAGGATAGTCTCCTCATCTCAAATCTTTAATATAATCATATATGCAAAGCCCTTTTGCCCTGTGAGACAACCTGTTCACATGTTCCAGGGATTAGAACATGCACATTTTTCAGGAGTGTTATTCTGCCTACCACCCTACTATGTGCAGCTGGTGGCTGCAGCATTAGAAGGGGCAGTGGGCCTTAGTTCAGGGTCATGGAACAGAGGGAAAGCAGGAGAGCTAAGTCCTCCCCACAGCAAATGCCTACAAAGACCACGGACCCATTTCAAGTCCACCCCAGGCATATGGCCTGCACCCTCCATCTGTTACCTTATGGATATCAACAAACAATCAACACAGATAATTTCAATTTTTCAAAAAGGGAGCGAAAAAATTCAAAAATTTGGAGTGGTTTAATAAGGAATCTTCTGAACCTTTAGAAGAGGCAGCAGTAATCCCCAGGAGCCAGCATGGCCTCCTGAAGATCAGAACCTGACAATGTCTCCTCCCTTTTTGCTCTGAGAAGCTGGATGTGATGATTAGGGAAATGTGGAAGTGCAGCATGTCTGACCTACTTCAAAGTTTCAAATGGACCACTAACAATATCCCAGGAGGCAGAATGGAGAAACATGGGCTGCAATGTTCAACCATTCCTATATAAACAATTGGCTAAATCATCTTTGCTTGAAGACTGTTGATAAGTAGATTGGCTTCATCTTGTAAGTCCCTAATGTTGAGCCACAGGGCTGAGGTTTGACATTTTTGTCAGTGGTTTTGATGAATATGTATCATGTTTATGCATGACGGACAGAAAGGAGGTCATGAGCCGGATATCTGGGTGTACACGTGCGATACAATTAGATTAGATCAAGGGGCGCATGTGAAGGGCAAATGAGCCTGGGAAGCTAGGTTGGGGCCTGATCTTCACTGGGTAGAGTGACACGCCCGCCCAGAGCCATGCTTAGATTATCTGTGTGTCTCAGTCTGTCCTAGCTACTATAACAAAGTACCATAGAGTGGGTGGGTTACACAACAGACATTTATTTCTCACCATTCTGGAGTCTGGGAAGTCTGAGATCAGGGTGCCAACATGGTCAGGGTCTGGTGAGGGCCCTCTTCCTGGTTTGCAGATGGCTGCCTTCTCATTGTATCCTCACATGGCAAACAGTGGAAGACAGAAGTAAGCTCCTCCATGCCTCTTCTTATAAGGGCACTAATCCCATCCATAAAAGCTCCACCCTCTTGGCCTAATGACCTCCAAGAGGCCTCACCTCCAAATACCATTGCATTGGAGGTTAGGATATCGACATATGAATTTGTAGGAGACAAAACATTCAGTTCATAGACTGTGATACAATGAAAAAACCAGAGACTGAAATGGGAAACATCCAAAATGACACAGCAGATTAGAGATGAGAGTAGAGACGCACCTGTGTGCCTGAAGATGCAAGAAAGCATCAGCAGAAAACGCCAGGGTGATGAAGGAAGAGCAGAGGCATGATGGAAGGGTGCACTCTCAGGGGAGCTAAGAAAGGACAGGATCAAAAGTGCAGGGACAAGCCTTAATGCCAGGTGAAAGGAACAATTTAGCAAATTAGCATACAATCCCACAATAAAATTCAATACAGTCATTAAAACAAGGTTCTCAAAAAATAGTTAATAGCATGGAAAATGCTCTTTGTATATTAATTTTTAAGTGCCATTCAAATTAGTGTACAATAGAATCCCAATTTTATTATTTTAAAAAGTGTGCTTAGAACAAAATCAGAAAGACTTCAAAATGTTAACAGCAACTGTCTCTATGTGGTGGGATTGTGAGTAATATTATTTTCTTCTTTTACATCTCCACAATTTCCAAATTTTCTGCAATAAATATGTATTACTTTTGAAATCAGAAAGATAATTCCAGAGTGCAGGTGGAAGAGTTGGTACTTAGAAAGGAAGAACACTATCTTTTTATCTCAGACAAAAGAGAAGAAAGAACAAACAAGTGCTTAAAAACAAATACTTGGAAGAAGAAAGGTAAGTAGCGTCAGTGAGGAAGTTCATGACAGATGAATGTCTCAGTCAAATCAAGAAGTCAATATTCCTTAGAAAGTATCTCTGCAAAGAGGCAATTTTCCCCTTGAGTAAAGAAGACACTTTTGATTTTTGTTCATTTTAGAATTTTAGCACCTTTTAAATGAGAAATGTCAGGAAGAAACATGGTGAAATTAATCTACAATCCAACTGTTCTCCAAACTTAACAAAAATCATTAGGAGCCATACAAGTCTCTGCTGGCGCCTGCTAACTTTAGTAAAGCAAAGTAGGGCAGCCCTCTACATTTACTGGCAATTATTCCTGGCTACCATCACATCAGCTGCCACTCATCTGCCATTCACTGACATTGCATTTGCCCTGCATTAAGTAATCAGCAATAACTAAGAGTCCATGGCCAACCAATGCCCAAAATTAGCCTCGGATCTCTCATCTGAAAAAGAAAGACATGCTTGCAACATCTGAGGGGAAGGTAGCAATATTCAAATGATTTTAGCATAGGAAATAGGACAGCGCTTCGCAGCTACGCCCAATGAATTCAACAGTCTCTCTCTGACACCAGCAGGATGTTTCCTGCTAGAGCTTAATGGTTTTCTCTGTTCTCAATATGCTAACTTCCCATTAAAATGGTCTGTTAAGAGACCTGTCGATCCAGTGCCCTCATTTTATAGATAAAATAACTGGGCCGGGTGCGGTGGCTCATGCCTGTAATCCCAGCACTTGGGGAGGCTGAGGTGGGCGGATCATGAGGTCAGGAGTTCCAGACCAGCCTGACCAACATGGTGAAACCCCGTGTCTACTAAAAATTCAAAAATTAGCCAGGTGTGGTGACGCACGCCTGTAATCCCAGCTATTCAGGAGGCTGAGGCAGGAGAATCATTTGAACCTGGGAGGCAGAGGTTGCAGTGAGCCAAGATCGTGCCACTGCACTCCAGCCTGGGTGACAGAGTGAGACTCTGTCTCAAAAAAAAAAAGAAAACTGAAGCCCAGAGAGATTAATTGACTTCCCCCAAAGTCTCATAGCTGGTGGGTGATACAGTTGAGAAGAGAAACCAGTCTCGCAGATACCAGGCACCTCTTTACTCTCCCTCACCAACCCCCCATTCACACTTGGTGGAAATGAGTACCAGAATGATGGGCTGGATAGCACCACACATTGTCCAATAGAACTGATGAAGATGCCTGCTGGGACTTGAGGAACATATGTTCCCAAGAGAAGCAGAACAAAAGAGGTGATAGCCATAGGAATCTTAGTCCCCATATTCATAGTAAAACCTCTTGTATACATTTACCTAAATACTTTCTTTTCTTTATTTTTTTTGAGATAGAGTCACTCGACATGTCGCCCAGTTCGTCTCAAACTCCTGACCTCATGATCCTCCCCTCTTGGCCTCCCAAAATGCTGGGATTACAGGCGTGAGCCACAGTGCCCGGCCCAGTTTTCGTATCTGTAAATGAGGGCATTGGATCCACAGGTCTCTTAAGAGACTATTTTAATTGGAAATTAGGATGTTAAGAACAGAGAAAACCATTAAGCTCTAGCAGGAAACATCCTGCTGGTGTCAGAGATAGACTTGAATTCACTGAGTTAGCTGTGAAGCGCTGCCCTGTTTCCTATGATCAAATTGTTTGAATATTGCTACCTTCTCCTCAGGCGCCTGCCACCACACCCAGCTAATTTTTGTTTTGTTTTGTTTTTAGTAGAGACGGGGTTTCACCACATTGGCTAGGCTGGTCTTGAACTCCTGACCTCAAGTGATCCACCCCCCCTCAGCATCCCAAAGTGCTGGGATTACAGGTGTGAGCCACCATGTCCAGCCTGCCTAAATACTTTCTAAAACCCACTTTCACTTTGAGCCTATACCATCTCAAGATTTATCAAATGCCATATATTTACCACCAGTCTTACAAAATAACACAGTACCATAGCTCCTTTGTGGTAGTGACCTGATATCCTCATCTACCTAGTATATAAGCAAAAAAGCAAAAAGGTCCCAGAACAACAAATAGTGATGGACTGCAGCCAGCCCATGCTCAGATACTCAGATACTAGGGTCATTGCTGAGACTGCATTTGGAACAACAGTGAGGGAAGAGACTGAAGGCCTACAAATGTAGACACGAGGGCTCAGAAGGCAGAGTTGCAGTGTCAGGTACGCAGAGTATTAAATGAAGGACACTGTAGGGAAATTAGGTAAAGATGTGTCTTTGTGGAGTCTCTTTCCTTTACAGCAAAATAGGGATAAATACTTCTTTCCTTGCAAATTGTTTTAAAAATGAAAAAGAGATTAAACATGTAAAGCACTTAGCACAATAGTTAACATATACTAATTATTCAATAAAGGATAACTACTATTATAATTAGTGGGAGCAATATTTAATTGTGGCATTAAGAAGACAGAGAAACTGTTAATAATTTTGTTTAATTTCCTATAACTTTATTCCTTCCAGAGGAAACTTTTAGTTACAAGCACATAAACAAATAAAATCAAACTCAACTGGAATGACGTTCCTGAGGATGGAGATACATTTTTTTGTTGACCCATTTAAACTTGAACATCAAGTGATAATCAGTCTCCAATCAGAAAGTCCCAGGTTAGTAAATCTGAATATATTTTCCTGTCTCTTGCTTTTCTTCTTCTACAGACAGAAGGAAGGGGGCATTTGATTTGCACCTTGCCCCAGTCCATATAGATCACAGGGAGGTACAGGTACCAGTATTCCACTGACAAAATACTTTTCTAAATGGCACCAAAGAGGCCCAAGGAGAAAAGTGATTGACTTGCTCTTTGGGAGTTTATTAATATAATCGGGTTCACGGTATAAAAGACAGTGATGTTCCTGAAGCCCTTTCTAAGCCAAATGTATTATTATGCAAAACAGCAACTTCACAAAACCAGCTTTGGGAAGTCTAAGATGCTTCCTCAGCAAGACAGTGCCTGCGGACTCACTGCAGCAAAATTCTGCATTGCACCTTTCAGCACAGACATGGAAAGGTCTTTGGAGAACTGCCTATTTTTCACAGCCAGAGACAGTAATGCTACTGCCAATTAAAAAACTACTTAAGTCTGTGGTAGATGATAAAATGCAGGCTAGAATTAAGATATTTCCTGCAAAATGCAGACCAAAATATCCTGAAATATTTCGTTATGGATTAACAATCGAATTACTAATCTCCCCAATCTTCACTTCTAGCCTTTAGCATGATGGTCACAGGACCAAAGTGACAGTCTTCAAAACAGCATCTGCCATGTGCTGAGAAGCACATGACATGAATTATCTCACTTAATTTTCACAGTAATCTTGCCAGGTAAGAACTATTACAGCCATTTTAAAATTAGGAAACGGAGGCTCAAAAAGCAATTTGTCCAAGGCCCACAACTAGCAAGTGGCAAAATTAGGATTCAAACCCAGGCATGTCAAGCTCACAGTTTCTCACAGTGCTAACCACATCTAGCCACTGCATCACTGTTTCTTTCTTTCTTTTTTTTTTTTTTTTTTGAGACGGAGTCTCGCTCTGTCGCCCAGGCTGGAGTGCAGTGGTGTGATCTTGGCTCACTGCAAGCTCCGCCTCCCGGGTTCACGCCATTCTCCTGCCTCAGCCTCCTGAGTGGCTGGGACTACAGGTGCCCACCACCACGCCAGGCTAATTTTTTGTATTTCTAGCAGAGACGGAGTTTCACTGTGTTAGCCAGGATGGTCTCGATCTCCTGACCTCGTGATCCACCCGCCTCGGCCTCCCAAAGTGCTGGGATTACAGGCGTGAGCCACGGCGCCCGGCCACATCACTGTTTCTTTAGCCAATCCCACCAGCATTCACAGCACACTCGCTGTGTACTAGGCATTGTGTAAGGGGCTCTGGTAACATAGATAGGAGAGATATGGATCCCGCCCTCCAGAAATTCACAGTTTAAAGGCAGACATGTAAGTAAATAATGACAATTCAGGACTGTAGAAATGCAATAATTGAAGTAGAAAAATGTCAGAAAGAAGTGTTTGGTAAAACTTGAGGACATTTGATTTCCAGCCCACTGCCTCTCCCTTTCACACCTGCCATTTTAAAATACAGGACTACACAGGAGGCTGAGGCTGGAGGAACCCTTGAGCCCAGGAGTTCAAGGCTGCAATCAGCTACGATCATGCCACTGCACTCCAGCCAGGAGACAGAGTGAGACACTGGCTCTGAAATAAACAATTAATTAATTTTAAAATAAAATAAAATATAGAAATTATAGACTATCAATCCCTTGACAAAAGTTGCCTGCTCTCTCATTCTGCAGCTGAGGATATTAAAACCCCAGAGAAGGAAACAAACTGCCTGGATCATGAAGTAACTGATGGGCAAAAAAAATGACTAGAACTTGAGTTTCTTGACTGAGGGTTGCAGGGTCTTGCTGGTACACCAAACGCCACCCTGGGCTACCACTCACTAGAGATCTGGAAAGACTTTTGCAGGCAGCAGCCCACATACATGGTTTATTCTTTTTCTGTCCTTCCTCACTCCCCAAGGGAAAAATACATCAGCTAGCCTTTGGAGGTCGTATAAAGGAGTATAACCTGTGAGTGAAGATGAAATATTTGGAATTGCTGGTTAGTGTCTTCAGAGGAGGCTGCAAAGAATGAAGCGTGGTAAAGATGGAGTCTAATGGTGAAGGGCGCGGTTCACAGCCCGAATAAAAGGCTCAACTCCCTCTGCCTGGAGCCCTTTTCCCTCCTGCTGCTTTTGCTTCCTTCCTTTGAGGTCACGTCTACTAGAGAGATACTTTTTTCTTCCATGTGTATATAATTGGTTTCACTTCACAGTTAGCACCTACTGAGGTAAATATTCACACCTATCTGCGGTCTAGTAAGACAGTTCTAGAACTTTATATAGCAGCCATGGGTACGCACCTTGCAAACCTCCAAACCCCCACAAGCACGTCCCACCACCACTCCACAACCACCACCCCACCACTACCACCCACCATCACCGCACCCCCCACCACCACCCCACCACCACCACCACCACAACCACACACACCACCACACCCACCACTCCCCACCACCACCACCCCACCACCATCACCTCCCCACCACCACCACCCACCACTACCATCACCCCACTACCACCACCCCCAACGACGACCACCACCATCACCCCCCACCACCACCACTACCACACACACCACCACACCCCCCACCCCCCACCCACCCCCCCCCCCCCAGCCCCCCCCCCCCTGGACCCGAATGGACAACAGTGCCAGCTCCTGCTCTGTGAAATGCATTGCTCTCTGAAACCCACTGTGGTGTTTGTATGGAGGCCATGCTTCCCCAGAGGCTCCTGGTCATAGATGAGAGCAGCAAGGATGCTACAGCTGACCCGCTCCTGTGAGACATGGCACTCTGAGGCTCCAGGACTGTCAAAGGCCTTCTTGAACATTCCCTAGGCTACACAGAAGTCTAAAATGCTTCCATCCAGCTTCCCCTTCCTCTCTCCTTCAGTTGGGGTCAGATTTGCATTTCAGTCTTACAGCTCTCCCAGTGTTCCCAGGCTCTTCCCCATTTCCTCTCATGGTCCTTTAATAAAATCTCGCACACCTAATCCCATCTTGGCATTGGCTTGTTAGAGGGCCCAGACTAACAGCTTAGCACAGGAAGTGCCCTGGACAGCACCAGGTCACCAGGATCCCGCCATTGAAGTACCTGGCACCTCACCCTCACATTGCATGGCCTGGGTCGGGAAGTGCCTTCACGGCTTCCTCACCTACCCATCAAGGAGTTCCTTCAGTCTGCTTTGAAATGCTCCCAGCAACCTGACAATGGGATTTCCTATCAACAAGACCCAATGATCGGCCCCAGTATGTGACGGATAAGAAAATGCAAAACATGGAGTCTACAGTTCCTGGCATTAAGGAGTCTAAGAATGAAACTCAACACCACTCTGGCTAAGAGCTTAAAAACAGAAAAATACAACAGGACCCTAGAAAGCTGGGGTAAAAGCCAGCCAGGGAGAAGCAGCAGCTAAAGCCATACTGTATGGTCTAACAAGTCAACAGCAGCAGTGCAGAGGAAACCCATCCACTTGATTTCAGAGGAGTCTGGAATTTCTGGGGAAAGCAGCAAAGCACAACTCTGAAGACAAGAAAGTGCCCATCCACCCGAGCCTCCTGTTTTGGGACTCCATCACTTTCCAAAATAATTCTAAATTCAGAACCAACCCACATCTGCAGTGAAGAGTATACATTCATTAGAAATTTAGGAATAAGTTTCTGCTGAGGAGGTTGAATTTTTCCATGGCTTCTCTCAGGGTGGATTGATGAAATTGATTTCTTATTGATAAAGTGTTGTGTTTTGTGGGTTTTTTTTTTAATTTGGGCCTCCTTCCCTTTTATGCTGCTGTTTGCTGCCTTTTTGCCCATGTGTGCAGAATAGAAACTAGGCTCATTTGTGCTGCTTTTGCCCCAGCCCTTCCTATTTTGAGGACCCTGACTTCTGACTCAACTGCTCTAATCCTCTATTACCCATCATGCCCTCAGGAGCTACCGAGCAACTCATGTAGTTGAATGCACCAGAACCATTCTTCACAGGGTGTCCATGGAAATCATCACCCTTTCACCTTCAGATTCTGACTCAAAGAAATTGTGGGCGATGAGTCACCTAACTCTGACTCATATCTGGTCTCAATAAAGGTTTTTTATGAGTTGAAAAAAAGAGGCATCCATATAGATAAGACAAGAAGGAAAACTAAT
This sequence comes from Hylobates moloch, assembly GCF_009828535.3. Classification (NCBI taxonomy): domain Eukaryota; kingdom Metazoa; phylum Chordata; class Mammalia; order Primates; family Hylobatidae; genus Hylobates; species Hylobates moloch. The sequence goes on from NW_026652283.1 coordinate 65,508,774, forward strand.
TAATGAAAATAATTCTGCGAAGGTGGTGAGATTAGAGATCTCTGTGTGTGGTTTGAAATTTTATTTAATGCATAAATGACTATGGAATAAAAATGGATAAATTCCTGTAAAATAAAAATTCATCATTACAATTTTATTCTTCCTCTAAGCCAAGACCAGGGCTGGAATTTTTTTGAGACAAAGTTCAAAATTTTATTTCTGCCTCTAGATTTCTTTTCCAAGGTCAAGTTTCCTCCACTTTGCCACTCCCTTTCTCACACAATCCCTTTCTTTCCTCATATTTGAGGTCATCCCTGGGGAATGGGAGAGAGCTGGGACATGGTATTAGGAGTATCCATGCTATTCGCTCTTCCTGGAATGCTCTTCCTCCCACCACCTTGAGGTTTTTGCCCAAATGTCAACTTCTCAGTCAGGTGTTCCTTGACCACCCCACTAAAATTTGCAAACCACCCTTCAACCCCTAGTACTCTGTATTACCTTCTCAGCTTGATGTTTCTTCATAGCTTTCCTTATGAGAGCCAAGATTGTTGTTTTATCTACTGCTCTTTCCCCAATACCTAGAACAGTTCCCGAAACATTCTCAGGTTTGTTCAATGTGTTGTTCAACTCTTTTAAATTCTTACTGATTTTTGTCTGATTGCTCTATTCATTACTGACAGAAGTGTAGTAAAATCATCCACTATGGTTGTCAGTTTCTCTACTTATTCCTGAAGTTTTGATAATTTTTACTTTATGTATTTGGGGATTATGTTAGAAAGTAAAGAAATTTAGAAATGACTTATAACCTGAGGAATTGTCCTTTGTCATTATCTAGAGATTGTTTATTTCTAATAATGCTTTTTTTCTCTTAAAGTCTATTTTATCTGATTTTAAAATAGGTACTTTGACTTTTGATTTTGGTTTCAGTTTGTATGGTATATCTTTTTCTAACATTCTACTTGCAGTCTTTTAGCTGGTCTCTTGTAAAAAGTATGTGCTTTCTTTCTAATACAGTCAGATAACTTTGGTTAGGGTATTTACTCCACTTACATGTAACATAATTTGACATGTTAGCACTTAAGTTGGTTATTTACTACATGCCTATTCTACATTTTTTCTCTTCTTTCTTGCTGTATTTGAATCGATTATATTTTAATCATTTACTTCTTCCCCTCCACTAGTTCATAAATTATACACTTTTTTGAATTGTTTCAATAATTACCCTTGAAATTATAATATGCATTTATGACTTAACAAAGTCTGATGATAATTGATACCCTCACTCCTCCAAGACAATGTAAAGACCTTAGAACATTTTAACTCCATTCTCTGACCCCTGCTCCACCCCTGTTGTAGGCAACTGTTGTCCTATATTTAATTCTGTAGATTTTTTTTAAATTCCAAAGGACATGATGATGACGCTGATGATTGCTTTATACAGCATTATTTAGTTCCATTTATCTGCATATTAACGTTCTCATTCATCTTAAATTCACTCATTTGGCATCATTTTCCTTCTTCTTTATCCTTTAGTATTTCCTTCTCTGTTGATCTGCTGATGACACATTCTCCCAGTTTTGTTTTGTCTGGAATTGTCTTTATTCTCCTTAGACATGGAGCTTTAACTTGATGTTTTCTGCTTTTAGAATGTTGAGTGCTCTGTATTTGTAATCCCATTGCTCCTATTGAGAAGTTAGCTGTTGTTCAAACTATTCCTACTTTCAAGGTAATCCAAGGTATTTTCTTGGTATTAATATTTCTTCTATGACATGTTTAAGCATGGATCTTTTTAAAATATATTCTGTTTGGAACACATTAGACTTCTTAAAATTGTGGAGTAATGTCTTTAATCGGTTTTGAAAAATTCTGTCATTATCACTTCAAATATCACATCTGCCCCATTAGAAAAATTTGACAGATGCACTATTTCCTTCCCCTGTTTCTAAGAGTCAGATGATTGTCCTACCTTCTCACTGTACTCTCCCTGTCTCTTACCCTCTTTTCAGTCCACACTGGATAGATTCTTCTAATAATATTCAATTTACTAATTCTCTTTTCAACTATATCTAATTTTCTGTTAATTCCATCTGAGTTCTTTACTTTTCTTATTGTGCTTTTTAGTTCTAGGATTTCTATTTGATACTCTTTTTAACTCTATTCTGTCACTTTTTAGAATTTCTGGGTTTTGCTAAAATTTTCAAGTATTTACTTTCTTGAAGAGAGCAAACAGTTGTTTTATAGTCTCTGATAATCCCAATATCTATTATGACTTATGTACCTAAACTGTCTTTTTTTCTGTTGGTTCTTATTAATCATGTCTTATTTCCTCATGTGCTGCATTATCTTTGATGGTGTACTACATATTTTATTGGAAAGAAAAGTATTTGCTGAAATAATTTGAGACTTAACATATTGTTGTTTTCTTAGGGCATTTTTGTTGGCTTCTACCAAGCACTAGAGACATTAGCAGTACCCCTTTAATCTAGGTTGAAGGCCTTTGGATTTGTGGAACATCATATGACACAAAGAAACTGGACTCTTGTACAAGGAAATAAATTTCTGGTTTATCTACACTCCTAAAGTACAGCCCTTTGGGGCCACAGCATAAAGCAGAGGTGATTCACCAGGGTCCACCAATTACTGCTTTTTCTCTCTTCTTCAGGAGCCACCAGAAGGTACGAATCAGTCTCTCTGGTCTCCTTTGAACTGAAAAGTACCCCCAGGACAAAAGTAGCCTGTTGTTACTCATTTCTCTGGGTCATAGCCTGGTATGTCTCAGTATCTTGCTAGCTCTTTGATGATTTTAAGGAGAGGTTTTTTCCCAGCTTTTTGTTGCCTTTGGCAGCGGTGGCTGGCCCAGATTGCCTCTCTATTATTACCAGAACTGGAAGTCCTTTAGACGGCCCAGATCCATGGACTTTGTTTATATGAGAGAGCAAGATAAGTATCTAACTTAAGTCATACTGTTACTGTTAGGTTTTCTGTCACCTGCAGCCAAATCTAATTTTAACAACAGCATTCTCATCACACCAAACAGGGGAAATGTATTCTAGCTCCTTATTTACATTCTCTCTCTCACTTTCTTTGTTTGACTTTCTCCATACCCCAATAGCCACCAACAATCAGATGCCCCAGTGGTTTTGAAACTTACAAGAGGGCCTGCCTTAGCCATTTGTAATGTTATAGGTAGCTCTCTTGCAATATCCACAGGGGGAGGAGGCAAAGAGGAGGAAAAAGAATCATCCCTTAACACAAACGCTGCATTCCTGTAAAAGATAGCCTTTTCTTCTCTCTTCAGGTCTCCTCTTTATGTACAGTCCTCTGAAGACTGGCCTCAGCAACTCACAATGGTCCTCTCAAGGTAGAATATATGCTCTTTGCACCATCTGTGCTCAGCTTTGAACTTCCATCACAATTCTAAAAGGAAGAATTATATTCTGTAGCTAATGCTATCCTGCTACACTCCAATAAATAGGTAATATATTTTCAATATATTGATTATATCTTCATGTATATTTTTATTGTACAATATATTCATTATATCTTTATGCATGTGTTTATTGTCCATATATTGACATATATTGAAAATATATTATGGTTTTGAAGGGCAGTCATACATACTGTTTTTCATGTATTCTTATTATAAAGTTGTCATTAGTAGCATTAGCCATCTTCATTTTTTAATCTGTTTTTTACTCTAATGTTTTCCACGCAGACCAAAACAAAATAATTGCTTTTAGATGTTTTGAAATTACTGTGTTTTTCAAATATTTGTTCATTTCATACAATTAACTTTTCTTTCTCTAATGGCATCAAAGCTTACAATGGTCTTAATTGGATCTCCCAGTTTCTAGCAGCCTTGCCATGCTCATGAACTTATTCTCCTCTCTTAATCTTTTAGCAGAAGGGCAACTCATAGGGAATCTTAGCACACCTAGTTTGGGGGAAAGGAAGAAGGGAAGTAAAGAGGAAGATTCCAATTTGCTACAGAGAATTAAGGGAAATGGTGTTTTGTTTTGTTTTGTTTTTAAAGTTTTATTCAAATAACAAATGGTTGACCTTTATGGAGTGATTCTTTGATTTGTTAACTCAATGGGTGCATCATTTTCTCAGTCTGAGGATAGTAATTGGGAGTGGGATGGGGAAAGAATCCAATGGAGAAGGCAATAGATCCTGAGGACCAGTGGTTGGGAAGAGTCAGAGAAGAAAACGCCAGAGCGGGGAAAACACATAAGTTAAGGCTGGAGATGACACAACAAAATACTATCATCCACCCTATTTGTCCCAGTTCACCTGTCTCCCACTACCTCACAGCAACACCTTTACCACATCCTTAAATCCCCAACCAAAACCCCATCCTTAAAAGCCAATCCACTTTCTGGGGGATCTTGTATCCTACATGACAACAAAAACGGAGATCATCAGATGGTAATGCCTTCAAGTCCTGGTCTCCCCACTACAAATTTATCTTCTCTAGGTGAACCCTTCCTCCCTCCTTTATGTCATAGAGGAAGTTTCTTTTTCCCTATCTGAGAAAGGAGATAGGGAAGCTGTGCTCTAAATCCATCCACTCTCTCCTCTTCACTTTGTCACTATCTCAGGATTGTGTATTTAAAAGTGCTCAAGGCTTTCCCCTCTTTAACAAGAAAAGCCTCTCTTACTATAAATTCTTTGTAGATGTTTAATATAAGTCACCTCTATCTACCACCAGACCTCTGTGCTTTCTTTCATCGTCCAACACCCACTTCTCTTCTCCTTCCATGCTCCCTCCTTGGGTTGTTTGCTTCCACTGCACATATGTTCACTTACAGCTATGGTCTGACGTGTATGCGCCCCCAAACTCGTGTTGAAAGTGAGTCACTAATGTGATGTATTTGGAGGTAGAGCCTTTAGGGGGTGATTAGGTCATGAGGGTGGAACCCCCCATGAATGGGATTAGTGCCCCTATAAAAGAGGCCCCAGAGAGCTGCTTTGCCTCTTCTACCACATAAGGATACAGCTAGCAGGAGCCGTCTGTGAACCACAAAGTGGGCCCTCACCAGACACCAAATCTGCTGACACTTTGATCTTGGATTTCCAGCCACCAGAACTGTGAGAAATAAATTTCTGTTGTTTATAAACTACCCAGTTTATGGTATCTTGTTAAGCCACTCAAACAGACTAAGACATTTACACATAAATGACTCTGCCCTGGGCTTCAGACTCAAACATCCCACCACTTACTGATCATCTCTACTTGCATTTCTCTGAGATACTTTAAACTCAAAATGTCCTACTGGACATCATTTTTCACCACTCTCTAAATCTGGGTCTCCTTCTATTCCCTTTCTCAGTAAATGGTCCCCAAATTTCTCCAGTCATATAAAGCAGAAACTGAGGTTCTTTCTTGATACCTATTTCTCCTTCAACCCTATATCTGATCCGTCTCCATACCCTATTGTCTAACCATCTAGACATCCCTCAATTCTGTCTCTGTTTATCTCCTTTGCCACCACCCGCTAACTGCCAACTGATCTGCCTGCATGTAGCTTGCCCCATCCAATCTAGTCTCTACAGTAAACAACAAGGTCTTTATAAAAATGCAAATCTGAATCTGTCACTCCCTTGCTAAAAATGCTTCAGTGACTTACCAATGATCCTAGGGAGAAGCACCCAAAATCCTTAAAATACTGTAGTAACAGAAATCCTACTTTGAAACATAGACACACCCCACACACTTTTCTCTTATGCCAACCCAAAAAAGTAAATGTATCCCATAGATGGCCAGAGCCATCCATCTGCTCTGGGAAAGATTAAAACTGTAAAGGAAAAATGCAAAGAGGCTGGGAGGAAGAGTTCATATTCTGATTTTTTACTTTAAAATGGAATTTTGCATCAAGCCAGTAGTCATGCAAGAAAAGATTTCTTGAATTCCTTTATCCTCTCTTTTAGCTTAATCCAGAATCAAGTCTGGCTGCCAAGATCCTGGGTTCCCCATAGAACACAGAAGGTTCCCCTTGCTGTTCTATAGTAGAAAACAAAACATCTAGTCCATACTTCTCATCCTGCACACATTCCCTTATACAGTGAGCTCCTAGCTGAGAGCCCACAGCCTACCAGTGAAACAGGAATTAAAAGAAATTAAAGAATGTGTAAGCAAAAACTCAGTTGCTTTAAGAAGACCCAATTCCCCTTGAGGAAGAGGAAGAGCTGAAGTCCTTTAAAAATTAACTGCCTGTTTGTCTGTGGCTAGTGAGTCTTAGCTCTCCTCCTTTCTCAGGCATTGTGAAGACCCTGTTTCTCTAGCTGTGCAGCTGCAAGGTCACTAGGCAGATAAACTCAAGTCATAAAACGTGTTTTTCCTTGGAAAGTAGGAAATAATGTAATGCATGTCTCAATTGAATAACTGTCTTTGTTTCTCACTTCTGTAATATGCTTCCCTCTGCACAGATCTCCCCGGCCCACAAAATACTTAAAAGGTAACCAGACTCTTTGTTCAGAGCTCAATCTTTTTGGATGTTAATCTGACTGGGCCGGTGCACCTAAATAATAAATAATATATATCCTCCTCGACCCTCGGTCTCTCTGATTCCTAAATTATCCTGCTGCACCAGGACTTATAGGAGCAGAAATCAGAAGACTTTACTCCACAAGCTTCAGGTGGACATGTGGACAAAGTCATTTGAGAACATGACAAAAATACAGCACGAGCAGAGATAAGATCAGATCAACCTGGGGGCAGATGCTGGGCTCTGACCAATTTGAGAGAGAAAAGGAAAAAGAACCCAGCTACAAGATGCACAAGTAGCAGGCCACAGCCACCAACATCAGCAGAGCAATTGGAGGCCAGGAAGACAAGGACACTTCTGAAGAGACTGAAAAAAGCAGAAGACAGTCCAAGTCACTGCAGGGTTCCAAGGTCTCTTTTGTCATTACTGTTACAAGTACCAAGTAAGCCAAAATCCACCCTACTCTTCAAAACCATCTTGAAGAGTTGCAGGTCAGGGTTGCTGCATCTGAGCATGTTTACTCACAAAAGGTGACAGATGCTCCTCAAATTACAATGAGATTACATCCTGATAAATGTGTCATAAGTTGAAAATATCTTATAAGTCGAAGATGCATTTACTACAACCTAACCGACTGAACATTGTGGCTTAGGCTAGCCTACCTTAAAACGTGATCAGGACACTTCCCTCAGCCTACATTTGGGCAAAATCACCTAACACGAAGCCTATTTTATAATAGAGCGTTGAATAGCTCACATAATTTATTGAATACTGTATATTACATAGAATTTGTGACAGTTTCACACCATCGTTATGTCAAAAAATCATTAAGTCGAGCCACCGTAACTCAGGGACTGTCTGTATTTATATTTTTACTTCACACTAAGCTTTGAAACTGAAATTCTTGCTCCTCAGCAGATGGGGTTTTTGAGAAAGACCAAATTAGTTATAGAGCACTAGCTCCCAAAAAAAAAAAAAAAAAAAACAGAAGAAGTCAGAGGAGGGCAACATGGAGCAGAGGAAGAAGGAAAGAAAAAGCAAGAAACCATTATCGCTCCCTCATCTGAACTGCACTGCGAGTAAGCTGGGGCTTCCACCACAGTGTCCTGGAAGCCATGTTTGCTGCCCATTTCTAGACTCTCCAGCCACACTGGCCTCCTTTCCCTTTCTCAAACCTGCTGTGGTTCCTGCCACTTCAAGATAATCTCTTAACAATCTATTCTTTCTGCCTGGAATGCTCTTCCTCCCACCCAATCCCGCCCTGCCCAGCTAACTCCATTCTTTGGCCCCTGCATCGCTTTCCCAAGGAAGCCATTTCTGGACTTCCCTGACCCCCACCTTCCATCTTCACTGGCCCAGACTTCCCTATCCTATGGTCCCATCGCTCCCTCCCAGGCACTGCTGCCTCCCAGGACTCTTCCCCATCGGTAATATAGTTCTGCTTGATTGTTCAGTTAATTTTGCCTCCCCTAAAGACCATAAGCCATGCTGGCAATGATGGTTTTGCTCACCATTGCACCTCCAGTGTCTAAAAACCATAGGCATGTCAATTCATTTTTGTTGAGTAAAGGAATTGTTCAATAAGTGCACAAATAAATTCACATTAAAACTTGTCCAAAAACAAAGGAGTTTTCTTGTGAGAAGCAGCTGCTCATTCTGGGGCATTCAAGTGCAGTGAGATGACAATGATGACCATTGGAGATGCCTTCAAAGTGATGCCAGCACTAGACAGATGGCTAGAGTGTGTACCCTTTAAGGACTCACCTATCTCAGAAGTCGTGTGTGTTTCTGTATGTGTAAATGCACAGAGAGACTGGAAGGATATGTGTTCAGTGTCTTTTCAGACTGCGAAGGTCCCTGCAACCAGAAGGAGAGCTGTCTCCAGGAAAGGATGAAGGCAACGAGCATCTGTCTGTGACTCTGGTGGTTGTTCAGGCTGGTCACCTCAAGGTGGAGTGACACTGTGGTGGGACAGGTGGAGCACCAGTGAGGAAGCTCTCATAGGCCTGAGCCAACTGAATTAATTAAGACCAAGAACAGTAAAGGGACCCAGAGGGCAAACTCTGAGAGGCAGTCATAACCAGCACCCTCTCCCCAAACTGTATTACTCATTCCCACAGAAGTGTGTGTCTTCTTGCCTTTAATCTGTTCTGACTGTAAGCCATTTTGAGACATCCCAATCCCAATGATGGCTACCATGTTCTGCATTGAATAGATGCTTGACATACATCCAATTAGTAAAATCGAGTGAACCAAACTTTATCACTTGGGGTTTGTTTTTTCCCCATCGGTCGGTTGCTCCTGCTGCTCAAGGGTATGTGTGTGTGTACACATGTGAATGAAATACATATGTATGGGGGGTTGGGTGGGATACAAAATTGAGGCACCAACAAGTATCCAATATGAATGATTTTAAAGCCAGTATCAGCAGCAAAGAAGGTACTGCACATATGATGTGCGGGGGAAAACCTTCTTACCAGACACAGACCACCACCAAAGCCCCTCTGCCTAAATCTGTATTTGAAAAGCTAATTAAAGATTTTTTTTTCTTTGGGGTCTTGAAATATTTTGCCTTTGAAAGCTCTTTGTTTTAAAATGAAAACGCCTTTGGAAAAGGGAATGGTTTAAACTTCTATCACTGCATTTTAGAGGGGATTACGGTGGATAATTAAGAAGAGCCTGGAAAATCAGACCCCAGATTATGAATGAGGAAAGGTGGGCCAAGAGGATGAGAAGACCCAGCAGAGAGAACTGCTGTCAAAAGGGGCTTTGTCACCTTTAAATATCATTTCCACAACTTTGCTTGGGGAGACCCAAGGTTTAACTGCCTCTCCTCAGAGAAATGCTCTGCAGATCTCTAAGACAAACGGAGAAGCTTAGGTTAGATTCAATTAGGAGAAAAGGTGCTACACTCACTTAAGCTGTTTATGATTAAAGGCAACAAGCAGCATCTTGGAGCTCTGTAGCAACAAGACTTTTGCAGCCTGGCCATCCATCCCCTGGTTGCTAGAATGAGGAGCAGCAGCAGATCAAGGCACATATGCAGTGGTGGGATAAGTTCTCAATACCTGCTCCAGAGAGCTCAGGATCTAGTGAGCAGCATCCAGGGAAGTGGGTGTGGAGAAAGAAATGAAGGATGGAGAGTGGGAAACAACGAGAGAGAAGAGAAAGAGGAAGGCGAGTTAAGCATCTGGAAAATTACTGCAGTCTCATGGCTTTGGCTGCTTCAAAGCCTGGATGAGTCATCAGCTGGTTGCCTAGGCAACGACTATTTTCCTCCTGCTGCTGATCAATTTCATTTGCACAAATGTCCCATGAAACTGTGAGCTGTGAAGATAATATACCCAAGTTACAGAAGTCTAATCAGACAAGGTCTGCATTTTGAAAAAGACCTTATGTATACCAAGCCATCCACCTTCCCATCCCACCCAGACCACACACACACACACACACACACACACACACACACACACCCCCCTACCCTATGGGTAGTGATGGGCCAGGACAGGGGTCCAGGCAGGAGGAGATCGTCACCTCTGCCTTATCCTAGTTATGATCCTAGGATCTTAACTGCCCAAACTCACTGTCTCCAATTAGAAACAGAGAGGATATGTGGTCATTCCCTCATTTCATGTCTTAAAACAAAAATGGATGCTTGTATTAAAAAAAAAAAGGCCACTTTGGACAGCCAAGTACAATGCCCTTTGAGCTGTGACCTGCACTCTGTGCTCCTGGCTTCTGAACAGGGGAGAGTGGCTACCGTCTCCACCCTTGGTCCCCCCAAAGATAATGCTGTCCCTTTCCCCTATCTTACTTTTCCTCCTAGCTCTAGTTGCTACATACTACATGCTAAATATGTACTTTTTTGTGTCTTCCCTACTACAGCATATGCTTCTTTAGCAGAGGAATTTTATTTATCCTACTCACCACTGCATCCTTATCTCCTAGCCTAGCTCATCCTACACACACTGAGTGCTCAGTAAAAGTTTGTTGAATGAATGAAAGAAAATGTTCTTAGATCATCTCTAAGACAACCCTAAAAAATATTTAAGAAATATGACCAAACTCTTTCCAAGGTGACTTCCACACTGCAGACATGACAACACCTACACTATGTCTAATCTAGAAATTGTCACAATTTTTGTGATTTCCCTCATTTTACCTCTCCTATGTAGGGCATAAAGAACTTGGGAAAGGTCTTGTGTAAAAAAAACCAAGTGTCATATACATGAAATCAGCCCATAGCACAAAACTAGAAGAGCTGTTATGTCTATTTATATGTTGCTAATATTCACTAAGAGCTTACAACATGGCAAGCACATTACCTGTATTTTCTCATTTCATTTTCACAGCAACCCAGGTAGTAAATATTTGATAATTCCCATTACACAGATGATGAAACTGAGACTAAGAGAGGTTAAATAACATGCTCCTGATGTGCATGCCCTAAGTGGTAGCATCAGGATTCAACCTCAGGTGGCTAAAAGCCACCACTCCGTATTGTCTCTCTGCCACATCCCTCCACTTATCAGGATAGCCGTGTTGGTAGCATTTCCAACACACCTTCCTCCTTCAAGCAGCACAGAATCTCCATTTTAGCCTGGAATGGTTTGTATTTGTACTAAGCTTTCTTGTTTTCCAGGTATTTTCATATACATTATACAATTTGCTCTTCAAAACAGTGTTTTCTGATAAGCAGGACAGATACCATATTCTGCACATTTCAGACACAGAAAATCAGAAACAAAAAGGTTACGTGACTTCCCTGAAATCATTCACTTGTCAGAGCTAGGACTTGCACACTGGTGCTCAGATGCCACCACCACTCTTGCCCAGATGCTCTCTAGAAAAGAGCATCCCGGGTGCTCCCAGTATGAATGGCCCCATGCCTTGAACCACACCCTAAGTTGGCTCTGGGCCCCCACCACTTCTCAGAGCAGTCCCTGGGAAGCCTCAAGCTGGCAAATCACTGATCCACCTTGTCGGCTACTTGTAGGCAGATCCTGCCCTGGGGAACCTCAGAAACCTTTTCCCAGAACCTTCAGTAAGTGGAAAATGTTCCAAGATTTCAGAGACAACTTGTATATCTAAGAAAGAGACCAAATGTTATACTTAATTTAGAAGATGGTGACATATATTTATACGTAATTTTACTCTCACTCTCCTTGCCCTGATCCCCTCAATCTCCAACCACTCTCCACCTACCACTTTCCATTCCACAAAGAAATAACATTGGATCACATTCCACAGAATGAAAAGGCTTTAAATTATAGCTTTATGAACGTGATTCTGAGAAACCAGTTTACAAAAGATCCTTATCAGCTATTCCTGCAGGCTGAGTGGGGATGAGTAATTGGAAGAAACAGTATTATAAATTTTAATCTACTCCTTTTTAGAAACTCTTATGAGATGTCATGGCTGACTAGCAACCAACAAGCATATAAAATGAGCATAGTAATGATCACCAAAAATGAAGAATTTTGCCTTAAGTGGTTTCTACGAAATAGTCCACTTGCCTGCCTGAGCCATTCCTTTTCTTTAGCTTGTCTTCATTTTTCTATGACCCATGGGACAATCTTCATGCCTACATGAAAGTCATATTTGTCGTTCTGTGCCTGAGCCCATGTGTTTTGCACATGTGTTCGCTTGTTTACATCTGTGGGAGCTGGATTGAGTGGGGACCTACCAGTTTGCAGGCACTATGGTAGGAGTTTTCCATATATAAACTCATTACGCCTCCAGTGGGCCTATGATGTGGGTGTGATTGCTAGTATTGTTCTCCTTTTACAGGTGAAGACACTGGGGCTCAAAGAAGTTAGCGGATTTGCCTAAGAACACATGACAACTGCTAAAAGTTATCGCAGTGATAGACCTAGAATAGTAACTGGGTATCAGCACTAAAATACATCCACACATTCTTTCAACACTCTTATTTCAGCATAGGACTGCTTTTTTCAATGAATCTGATTGAGTGCTAACACTAAGCAACCAGGAAGAGAAAACTATGTGGAATCTTTAATGACTTTCTGTTTCTCCACTTAAGAGATTCATAATGACAATGTTCATCTTAATTTAGTTTTCACCAAAATGTATTCCATGTATTTATGCATGGTTTATAGCTTAGCCCCTCATTATGTTATGGGCCAAAATTATTTACAAATCAAGTTAGATCTCTTTTAGATTTTTTTAAACCACCCATCCCCTCAATTATGAGGCCAGGATGATAGCTATTTAATATTTTTCCAGGAATAAGTCATGACATCAATTGTAATAATGATACATGAAGCCATGTTGGAGTATATGAACAATTTGCTTCTTTCAATCACTGTACCATTGCTTGATTGAGCTTAAGAAAAATTTTTTGATGGATTAAGTGAAAATTAAGTCTGATCTTAATGCAGCCTTGCATATGAACATGTATCTGAAGAAAATTAAGCTAGACACAAATAATAAGCCTGCCAACATCTCCTCTAATTATTTATACCTGACCCACAATCTGGAAAACACTCTCCATTACACTCTTATTCTAATTAGATGCCTCATTGTCCAGTCTGTGAACAGTGCAAGAATGGTTTCCAGTGGCAATCATTTGCTCCTCCTAAAGGAGGAGCAAAATATTCTCAAGTTACTTTATTTTTTCAATATTAAAATCTATTAATAAATTTGCTTGCTTCCTTAAAGCTATGCACTTTTCCTTACTTTATAATTGTGCTTAGAAAGTTGAGTATAAATCACATTTTTGTAACATAAAACACATTCTCCCACGTATTTTTGTATGTGTGTTCCCATTCATTTATGTGATTAATTTATATGGGCATATTCCTAAGGAAACTATAAATTTTATTAAATATAAATGGCCTAAGTTCGTTACCATTAAAATATTAGGACTTTAAAGATAGTGGCCTCAAGATGATCTGGGAAAGCTCAAAGACAGGGAAGCAAGTTAGGACAAAAAAGAAGTAAAAAAATTTTTTAGAAGCTCAGGCCTTGGCTGGGTAGTACTATTGGAGCAAATAATGTATGTACCTTGTAAAGAGAAATGATGCTAGAGAGGTAAGCAAAAGCCAGACCTTGAAACACCTTACCAAGGAGCACATTGAGAAAAATCCACTGGAGGAGAGTGACATATCAATTTGGAAACTGGATTTGAGAAAAATGACTCAGTCTGCAGTATGGAAGATGTATTGGAGGGTGGAAAATACTGATGGCAGGAAGAATGGTAACCTTGGTTACTTTATGGTAACTACATATAGTAACCCAGGCAAGAAGCAATGAAGGACTAATCCGAGGCAACATCAGTGAGGATGGAGACGTGTTAATGGATATGCAAGAGTTTAAGGAGGCTACGGAAGGTGGTGACTGGTTTGCTGAGTTAGAGAAGTTGCACAAGTGAGTGAAAGGAGTCATCCTTGAAATGAACAACTACGGGAACTGTGATGCCATTTAAGGGAATAAGAAATATAGCAAAAGTTGTGTGTTTCGCCAAGAATTTAGCATACTGAACTTGAAATGCCTATGTGCGTCCTAGTAGAGAGATAGCTCTGTGGGACACCAGAGGGAAAGCTGGAGATAATTGGTACTCATCTGTGGAAGCTGAAATTGGCTTTAAATAAGGTCACTCACCATTAGGGTATGGCATAAGAAGATAAACACCGAAGTTTAAGTGGGCAAAAGAAGAGGATTCCATGAAGAAGGTAGGGCTAGGAAGGAACCAGAATATAGTGATACCTCAGAAGTCAAAAGGAAAGAGAACTGCTAGAAGAAAATGGTCTACACAGGGCCAGGCACAGTGACTCTTGCCTGCAATTCCAGCATTTTGGAAGGCAGAGGCGGGATGATTACTTGGGCCCAGGAGTTCAAGACCATCCTGGATAACATAGGGAGACCCCTGTCTCTACAGATAATTTTAAAAATTAGCCAGATGTGGTGGTGCACACCTGTGGTCTGAGATACTCTGGAGGCTGAAGTGGAAGAATCACATCGCTTGAGTCCAGGGTGACAGACCTGCCAAAAAAAAGAAAAGGAAAGAAAAGAAGAAGAAAAAAAAGAAAGAAAAAGAAGAAGAAGAAGAAGGAAGGAAGGAAGGAAAAGAAAATGGTTCACAGAAAGAATGCAGAGAATAAAAAGTGCTCTTTGTTTTGCAGAGCATTGGTGACTCCATTTCAGTGCAATAGGGAGGGCAGAAGCCAAATGTAACAGGTTTGAGTTGGAATAGATTGTAAAACTATCAAAACTCCGAATCTCAATGCAGTTTGAAAACTACTCATCAAGTCCAATATCCCAATTTTACACATGAGCAAATTGAGGCCCAAAAAGGGAACATGATATCCAAGGTCACACAACTAGTGGCAAAACCAGGACCTCCTAACTTCCAGTGCTCTCTCCAGTGTCATTTTGGAGCCGCCCATGTTACCTTTACAGTTTATATACAGTTTACTGCTGGGATGCTATACCTCTTGGAGACCATCAAGCCATTCTGACCCTGTGTCTGAGATATATGTGTCACCACAACCCTGAAGAACAGGCCAGTTGCCTTGTCCATTGGTGTCTTCTCTGCCCACTTCTGATTGAAAACTTAGAATTTAGGATTAAAATTTTAAATAGTTCAGATGAGCAATCATTAATAAACAATGCAGTTCAATTCCATTTGATCCTCATATGGTCCCTCCTGAATGCATAAGTAAAGAAGTTCTGATTCCTTTGTCACTGGAAACAGAGAGAGCAGTCAGACGGGTGTTCAGGACTCTGAGGTGAGCAAACCTGAGTTCCAGTGGGACTCCTTAGGTAATGTTTTAAGGTCAACATCTACTGAGCACCTACTGAGTGTCATGCCCTGTGTCTTGCGTAGGGAATGTAAAAGCTATTAATCCCCAATCCTGGCTCTTAAGGGATTTTCGCTCTCTCTGACTGTGGTTGGACAGACTTAGAGAAAGTTGAATCTCTTAGGCAGTCAAGCTAGTCCTCTCTAGAGTCTTTAACCCAACCCATCTTAGGAGCTCTGTGATCATCTCTGTGCCTCCAAACTAAGATAGCACCAGTGGCATGGAGGGAAGCAAATCTGTAAATTTAATGATTATGAAGTAAGCAGAACCAGTCCTGGCCAGAATTTAGCTACTCCTTTACCTTTCATTCTCCTTTTTTCTCCCCTGCAGGGACACCTACTCAACATCCCATACCCGACATCTACCTCTCTCCAGCTCTCGCTCTCACCCTTGCCCTAGTTCTCGGTCTCTCTGCCACAGTGCTCTCAATAATGCATGCTGTGTGTTTTTAATCAAGTTTCTTAACTTCTCACAGTTCTCATTTCTGTATGTGTAATAATATTCACCTCATAGGACTGTCAGACAATCAAATGGGGCAATGAATAGAAGGTGCCCATCACAGTGTTTAGTGATACTAAACAGTTCTCCATAAATATTTGATGTCACGATATTATTATTATTTCTGGTACCATTATTATTATCCCTTCCCTTAATGAATATACTACCTTTCCTTGGGGTATTTGCATTCAGTGGAAGACAAAGAGCATTTAAATACAAACGATTAGGTTCCTAACAGCAAGGCTTCAGACCAAGTGAAAAGTCAGTGGGCAGAGGTCCTTCCCAGCACCCCTCAAGTCTCTCCCGGTGAGTAGCACCTACTTGGGGCTCACAGAAGCCGCTATCTGCACCTGAGCCTCCTTCTCAATGCAGATCATGTCTGCCACTCCACATGGAGGGCCCATGTGGCTCTGCTGCTCAGGAGTAAAGCTGATCACCATGCATCACAGCACATAGGCAAGACGTGCCTTGGGCTCCTGCCAGGCCAGGAGCAATGATGCTCAGGTGCAGCTGCTATCAAACAGAGCGGGGTCTCTCTTGATGGAGGCCGAGTTAGTTTTGTGGGCGCTACCTGACAGCCCAGGATGGTCCAAGGTCAAACGACCCAGGGCCTCATGGGAAGTTTATAATGAAGCCAGCAGAGCCGACTGTGCAGCAGCAAATGTCAGCATAAAACTGCCTTCAGCTCCAGGGGCAGCAACATGACTCAGCATTCTAGTCAACCTCCTAAATGTCTCTCATTTTCATCCCTGAGCTCCATCCCTATAGCTACTGCCTTAGCTGGGGCTCTTATAATTGTTCTCCAGGTGAATCATAAACAGCTAATATCTACCAAGTTCTTATTACAAGCCAGGTAATATATACTTAGAGTTTTGCATGCAATTTCTCATCAAAATCTCAACCCTATGAGATATGAATTATTTTTTCCCATTTTACAGATTAAAGGATGCTCAGAGAAATTAACTTGACACGATCTTCTGCCCTCGTATCCTCCTCCCACCATGGCCACCTATCCTCCCCACCCAACCTTCTGCCGTCTTACTGTGCCTGTCTATACCAACTATTAACCAGAGTCTTCCGTGGGTCTCTCTCTCCTCCAACCCACCTGAGTCAACTTACAAGAATTCCTTCCTACAACATGAATCTGACCATGTCACTCACATACTGAAAATCCTTCAAAGACTCCCTTTTAGGTCCAAATAAAGTCGAGGCTCCCTAAACTGGCATTCTCGGCTCCTTTTTTCAAACTTGCTCCAATCCTCCTTCTGGTTCCACCCTCTGCTTCCTCCCACGTTCTGGCTGCCCAAAGCTACTCAGCATTCCTCAAAGGCTCTCTGCTTTTGCACCTCCATCTTTAACAGTAACGCCATCCTTCTCTCTGGACCATGGTTTCCCCAGTTCTCTTTCTGGCAAACATCTATTCGCACATGAAGATCTAGATCAAGTGTGACTTCCTTTGTGAAAGCCTCCCTCAGATCCTTCTCTCTGTCCTTCCCATTCTAGTCACTGACCTGATACTACGTCAAATTGTATGCAATTACTTGTTGGGAGACAGCTACCCTGATGAAGCTGGGCACTCTCCCAGGGCAGGGACTAGGGCTTATTAGTCACCTTTTAGATACAGTACCTACCTTAGATCCTTGAACAGGGTAATTTATTGAATATGTATTTCAGAGATGGAGGAATCGTTTGTTTATTTATTCATGCATGCATTCATTCATTCAGTTAGTTAGCTAATTATCTACTATGTGCCAAGCAATGCACTAGAGTGCTGAGGAGGCAAACATGATAAGAGTTAGAACTCTCTGAGGAGTCCTTGCTTTGGTCTAATGCTTACATAATCAAGGGCTTTTATTGTTTTTTTCTGATTCCCTTCCCAGAAAGCAAACTGAACTGCAGAGCCTGCAAAATGCCGCCTAGTGCCATCCTATTTAATCTGGAACCCACTGCCATCCATTTAAACGCCACACTGCTTACAAGAACCTCAATCGTCAGGTCAAAACCACAGCTTGTGCAAATAACCAATGTTAGACAGCTTGCAACTCCACTGGGATCCTAAATCCATCGTGATGTTAGTTCGTTAAATTCTGTGAATTCAGTTAACTTTCCTGACTAATCATGGATTAATTAACCAAACTGTGCTGACATGAAAGTATTAAGGCTTATGGTTGCTATTTTTCTAGAGACAAGAGCTCATAATATTTGGCTGTGTCATTCCATTGGATCTAAATTGAAATCTTGCTGTCTGCCTGCTCTGTATTGTCTCATCATTTGATGATATACTATTTGGTTCTCTAATTTTTTTCTGCATAAATAGGCCTATTTCATCAATATAATAAGGATACTGGAATCACTTTCCGGGCATGGACTTCACTCTTTTTTTCACTTTTAAGTAAATTTCATTGTGTAAAAAGGCCCAGGAAGAAAAAAATTCATTTTGTATATTTAAGATACGTAACAGTGCTGGGCACTGTGGCTCACACCTGTAATCCCAGCACTTGGGAGGCCAAGGCAAACAGATCACCTGAGGTCAGGACTTCGAGACCAGCCTGGCCAACATGGCGAAACCCTGTCTCTTCTAAAAAATACAAAAATTAGCTGAATGTGGTGGCACACGCCTATAATCCCAGCTACTTGGGAGGCTGAGGCAGGAGAATCGCTTGAACCGGGGAGGCAGAGGCTGCAGTGAGCCGAGATTGCACCACTGCACTCTAGCCTGGGTGACAAAGCGAGACTCCGTCTCAAAAAAAAAAAAAAAATACATAACATGATGTTATGGAATATGTATAGATAGTAAAAAGGTTACTATAGTGAAGCAAATTAACATTTTCATCATCTCAGTTACCTATTTTGAGGGGAGCCAGCTAAAATCTACTCATTTAGCATGAATCCTATTTACAACAAAATTTTATTGCCTATAGTCCTCATGTTGTATATTATCTCTTTAGACTTGCTCATCCTAAATATCTGCTACTTTGTGTCCTCTGACCTATACTTCACCATTTCCTCCCACCATCCCACCCCCAGTAACCACTGTTTTTTCTCTTTCTCTGTATATTAGAAATTTTTTTAGAATCCACATGTAAGTGAGATCATGCAATATTTTTCTTCCTGTATCTGGCTCATTTCACTTAGCCTAATGTCCTGCAAGCTCATCCATGTTGTAGCAATGGGCAAGATCTCGTTCTTTTTTAGGACTGAATAGCACTCCATTGTAGTAATGTACCACAGTTTATTTATCTATTCATCCATCAACAGACACTTAGGTTGTTTCAATATCTTGGCTATTATGAATAATTCTTCGATGAACATGAGAGTGCAGATATCTTTACAAGGTGATTTCATTTTTCTTGGGTGTATGCCCAGCAGAGGGATTGCCAGGTTGTATGGTAGTTCCTATTCTTAATTTATGTTGAAACTTTCGTACTGTTTTCCATAATGGCTGTACTAATCTACATTCTCACCAACAGTCTACAAGAGTTCCTTTTTCTCCACAGAAGGACTCCACCTCTTAGACCCTCACAAAACCAGTCCACACAGTGCTCTCCTGCACATAGAGGTCACCCCAGAATTGCAGATAGCAAGAGCTGGGAAAGAACCTGGAGATAATCTAATCTGAAACCCTCATTATATAGATGAAGGAAAAGAAGCCCAGAGAAGTGCAATGACTCGCCCAAAGCCATTAGGCTGAGCCAGGATTTCCTAAACTCAATTAATGATAACGGCAACAAATAGCTCACAATTATTTATTGCATATATATCTGTTGATTCGTAAGCAGCCTGAGGCTACACACTAAGAAACTGGTAAGTGCCACATGGCTGGAGAGACATATATTTGAATTCAGGGCTACCAAGGCAGCCCAAACCTGAGGGAACTGATTCCTAAAAGAAAGGAATGCAGAGAAGTGATTCTCAATTCTGGACAGCTTTTGCACTCCAGGCAGTTGCTGATTTGTAAGCAGCAAGCAGAAACCATTGGGTAAAAGGGAAGGATTTTAGCAGCCTCACAGAGATACGGAAACAAAACGTGGAGTTCAGGACCCACCAAGAGGATGCTCTCGGAAACACTCAAGACTTTCAGCAGGGACCCCTTATATTAGTGTCCTATTGCAACAAATTACCACAAATGTAATGGCTTAAAACCACACAAAGGTATGGTGCTAACCTATAGCTCTGTAGGTTGGAAGTCTGACGAGAATCTCACTGAGCTCCAATCAAGGTGGCAGCATTCCCTCTGGAGGCTCTAGGGGAGAATCTGTTTCCTTGCCTTTTCCAATTTACAGAAGCTGCTTGTATTCCGCAGCTGGTGGCCCTCTTCCTCCATCTTCAAAGTCAGCAAGCCCAGATGGAGCTCTCGTCACAGTCCATCACTCTGACCTCCTCCTCCGCCTCCCTCTTCCACTTTTAAGGGCCCGTGTGATTATGTTGGAGCCACCCAGGAAATCTAGGATATTCTCTATTTTAAGGCCAGCTGATTAGCAACTTTAACTCCAACTGCAACTTTTCTTCCTTTGCTGTATATCCTAATATATTCACAGATTCTGAGCGTTAGGATATGGCTGTCTTTGGGGAGCCATTATTCAGCAGACACATCCTTGAAGTAAAAGTGACTTAGAAATAGAAAAATTCACACAAAACTGAAACACAGCTGTGAATCTTCTCAATCCCAAACAGGATTAAGGTGATGTGCCCCTAGTTTAACAGCCTGCCAGAAGCAGAAATAAATTCTCTTTGGAGAAAGTTACAATCATCCAGATGCTAACTGGATGTTATTCTTATATAAAATCCAAGCATTCAGTCAAGGATTCCCAGGTGTACATACATATACAAGACCAAATGACCACTTTCTTTCTTCTCCAACATTAGAATACAGGTCCCCTGAGAACAGGGACTATGTCCAACCTGTCAGATCCCAGAGTTCAGCCCAGGCTGTGGTGTATGATATTGCTCTGCAAATGCATGTTGAGTGAATGGTTCTAATACTCATCATAGCTGCACCCCAACGGAGAAAACAGTCCCAAGGAGCCAGCTTTGAGCAGGGGCTTTCGGAGCCAGCATCAAATTCTCCTAAATTCTACACCACCTGTAACAAGGTCACACCTTATCCAGTGCCAGCTCACAACAAGCCAACCTTAAAATATAATAAGAAGAAGGAAGAAAAAAAAAAAAAAAAACAAGTTGCTGATGCTGCCTGCAGCTTGTAACAGATATGGTAGCCATTGGGAGTAAGCAGGCCTGTGGTGAGAGGAGAGAGGAAACCAGCAATGCTGAACTGACACCTGATTTCCAATGGTTAAATCTATGTAGAACTTTCATCTTCCCCATCCCTTATGTATTTTGAATCTTTTAAATGTTTCTATTAGACTTAACTCTTCCAAGCTGCCTTCCAGGAAAATTACAGCGAAACTAGAGACGTAGGAGTTCAGTGCCAGGGCTGCTCCATGCTGATGTGAAGGTTACTCTTTGTTTGCCAAACCATAAAGCCTCTGGGAGCCTGCACAGGCCTGCATTAGGCTGGAGGAGGAAGGACCTTTGTTGAATTTGTATGCCAGCTGAGGCACTTTTTCTAATGTGTGCAAAGGCTCAGTGTGTGCAAATGTCAGCCCCAGACCAGAAGCATTTTAAGAAGTATTCTAAAGAGGAGAAATAGCCATCATTTATTTGAGCACCTATTGAAGCACTTTACATGCATTATGTCACTTATTCCTTAAAACTCCATGGAGTAGATATTGCTATCATTTTACAACGAGACTGAAGCTCAGTGATGTTAATTAATTGGGTCAAGATCACACAGCCAGGAAGTGGTAGAGCCAGTGGGTCAGTGTCATGCAAATGCCTAGGTGTTTGGCCACTAAAGCAATTCTGTCTCAACCACTAGTTCTTGTGACCTGTTTCTTGTATATAATTCAAATTGGCGCATTCGAACATCTCAGCGGCTCAAAAAACAAGCATGAGAGGAAAAAGAACACAGTTGTTGAACGTGGGTAGCTGAGGATCTGTAGGCTTTGGGTGGGGGCATTTCCCCTTCTCTACCATGTTGGCATCTAATGATGCCCACCTCTGTGATATTTCCAGAACCCTCACGGGTAATGGGCCACGTAATTCAATGAGACTTTACATGTGAAACAGGTGGAAGTGAACAGCACTGTTAAGAGGGCAAACTAGCAGTTTCCTTTTGGAAAAAGGAAACTGGAAAGACATAAAGATTTTATGTGAAAAGAAAGAATTCCTGGTCCCCCACGTGTCCTTCAGGTTATTCCAACATCATCCACTCCCTTGAGCAGTCTCCACCTACAGGTTGCATGAGTACTGGATAGTATCTCCTGACGATTAAGTTGCTTTTTTGGGATAGTGCGATTCATTTTTAGCTCCTCGTCACCAAAGCAGAGAGCCCAGAAGTCAGCGTGTGCGCCCACGGCATTCGGATCAGGTGAGGTTGCCAAGGCAACGGCAGCCGCGCCTGACGTCACTGAGCGAGGACACCTCCGCAGCCACGCGGCCGCGCCTCCCGCGGGCTTCACTGGCCTATGTCAGACTTGGTTGATTCCCTGAGCTTCTCCAGAACTCCAAGAGCTGCCCTCCCACTCCCACCCACCTCAGCAAACACAGGAAGGGAGGAAGCTGCCTTTATGAAAAGGCAAAATCAGCAAAAAAAAAAACAAAAACAAAAAAACAAAAAAAACAGGACAGGACAGGGAACCAGGGAGGGGTCCCGAATGATCCCCACGCGAATGTATCTGTGACTTTGCTTTGGGATCCGAGGAATGAGAAAATGGATAGCAGCGGGAGACTGGGAAGGGGGTTGCGCTCACTCTGTGGGGCAGGAACAGAGGCAAATCTGATCAAGAAAGGTTAAAACCTCTTTCTCCTCCCCTCTCCCTTCCTACTTGAAGCCTCAATTAACTTAATCTCTGGGCAAAGCCCGTCACTCAATAAGTATAAGGATTTCTCCCCAGAGAAGGGTAACCACTGGGTAGAGAAGAGGAAGCTAGAGACCCTGATGCCATTCTCAGCTCAGCCCCTGTGGTGGAGACAGCCTTCTGCCACCAAAGTTTAGCCATCCCCTTCCATGCTATAAAACTGTTTTGGAGAAGCACTCCCAGCAGCCTCTGCACTCAGGCCCCATGTGACCAGTTCCTACCAATAGGCTGTGAGCAGAAGTGATATGGGTCATTCTCAAATCAAAATGAGGCCATCTCCACCCTCTCTCTCTCCTTCTGCTGCTTCAGGCTAAGATGGGAAAGCAGGGAGATAGAAGGAGCCTTGATCCCTAAATCACTACAGGTGTCCCTCAGTATCCAAGAAGGGTTGCTTCCAGGATCCCCACAGATACCAAAATCCAGGGATCCTCAAGTTCCTTTTATAAAACGATATAGTATTTGCGTGTAACCTATACACATCCTCCTATATAGGTTAAATCATCTCTAGGTTACTTATAATACCTAATACAATGTAAATACTATGTAAATAGTTATTATACTGTATTGTTCTTCTTCATTTTTTTTTTCAAGTGTTTTCGACCTATGGTTGGTTGAATCCACAAATACAGAACCCATGATACAGAGGGCCAACTGTCCATTGAACACAGCCATTGGGTTGCTTTGTGAGTTAGAAACAAAATTCTCTTGTGGTAGGCAGCTGGGATTTCAGAGTGTCTCTGTTACGGCAGCTAGCACTAACTTACACAGCCTTATCATCAGCAAGGTTAAGCCAATGACACATGCCTTGGGTTCAGAGGTGCCAGCACAGCTGGGCCATCAACCAAAGCTGAACACAAAGCTTACTGTAACTAAAACAAGACATACTACAGCAAAACACTTCAGTGTGGCTGTTTCCAGGACACGGGAGGGATAGTAGGCAACAGGCAGACAGGGCAGTCAGTCGAGGCAGGGAAGTTTGAAGGAAGATGAATTTTTTGAGGCTGAGGCCTCTGCTCAGTCCTCAGGTCATATGTGTGTCTCCCTGAGCACACTATAAGCCACTGACACAGAGGCCTTTAGAGCAGCAGCTAGGTATGGAAACTACCATGAGGACTGCTGTGTGCAGTTGCATAGGTTACTGCACAAGGACATGGAGCCAAGACTGTAAGTGGGGGCTGAAGTACAACCTGCCCTTTTCTTACCAAACCAGGCATTCTGGCTCCGAGTTGAGTTCGCCTGAAGAAAAGGCTTAGGACTGCCTCCACCTGATGCTTTTTAAAATGTACGCAGAGGTGCCATTTGTGTCTAACCTTGCACCTATGGTAGCACTTTATATGCCTGGCACGAGGGCAGTGGGCTGGTGGTAGCCTTGACCTGTGTGATTCTTGAAGGCCAGGCCACAGAGTTCTCACTTTCAAGCCAGCATCAACAAAAAGTCACATGCAAAGAAAAAAAATTTTAATAACCAAAATAAAATTGACAAGCTTGATGCCACTGCTAAATGAAAAATACATTGTCTCTGTCTTCCCTCTTTATCCCTTTTTGCCTCCTCAACCCAGAATCTCATCCATGCTTAGCTAAATCCACTTTCCCTTCCTGCAAGGGAAAAGACAGGAATGCTCTTTATTTCAAAGGTCTAGAGAAAGGCACAATAAATTTCACTCCTAGAGGCCCTAATGTGCTTCTGGAGACAAGAATAGGGACAAAGCAGGCCAGCAGCAATGGAGACCAGGCCCAGAGCAGCTGATGGGAGAGAAACTGGGAGGTGAGCATATGGGGGAAGGCTACAAGAAGGACAAGGACAAGTGAGATTCCAAAAACAATCCGTCGGAGATGCAACAGAGGATGATTCTTGCAACAGAGGATGATTCTTACAACAGGATTCTCCCATAGAAGACAAGTAAGACAATCCCAGAATTTTGGGAGGCCGAGGTGGGGGGATCATGAGATTAGGAGTTCAAGACCAGCCTGGTCAACATGGTGAAACCCTGTCTCTACCAACAATGCAAAAATTAGCTGGGCGTGGTGGTGGGCACCTGTAATCCCAGCTATTCAGGAGGCTGAGGCAGGAGAATCGTTTGAACCCAGGAGGCAGAGGTTGCAGTGAG
Source organism: Hylobates moloch (assembly GCF_009828535.3). Classification (NCBI taxonomy): domain Eukaryota; kingdom Metazoa; phylum Chordata; class Mammalia; order Primates; family Hylobatidae; genus Hylobates; species Hylobates moloch. The sequence continues at coordinate 65,533,589 of NW_026652283.1, forward strand.
CCAAGAATACGCCATTGCATTCCAGCGTGGGTGACAGGGTGAGACTCTGTCTCAAAAAAAAAAAAAAAGAAGAAAAAGACAAGTAAGACTTTCAAGAAGTGAAAGAAAACTTACACAGAGGCCCATGTAAGGAAATATCAATATTTCTTGCAAAATTAACCACTGAACAAGAATTATCATCCATAAATGACAGGGATTTTATAGGAAATTGACACAACATTTTCTGAAAGGCAATTTGGTTCTCTCTATTAAAAATTTAAATATTCAAACCTTTTGATCTAGCAAGTCCATTTCCAGGAATTTACGCAACAGAAGTACTCCAACACTGGAAATGTCTAGAGAAATCTGTACAAAGGTGCTTGTGGTTAATAAAGCATGCATTTTTTAGGTGTATTTCCTGTGAAATTTTCTCAGTTTTTTTTATCAGAAACTATGCATCTGTGAGGTGACTTGGTTAGGATTCAAGATGCTATCTGATCTTGTAAAGGAACCAAGACCTGGTATTTTACTAATTGTTTCTAAGCTGATCTACAGCACTGGACTTGAACCCCTTGGGAGTCACATCTTAGTCATTGTTGATTTTCAGACCTGTTTCAGAGCCGGGAATATAGTGGGTGCTCAAGTGCTATTTATTATATGAATTCATGATTTAAGTGGGCTTTGTTCAAACTTAATATGTCGCCTTCATTAGCACAGTATTCTTGAAGCCGAGTCAGTGGATATCTGTTTTACTCCAGATTGATCTGCTACTATCAGCTGTGTTCTTACTCGCCTCTCTGTGCATTTACTGGTTTAGGAAGGGGCAAATGAAGGGGTTCAGGAAAGGGAAGAAGGAGAATGTGGTTGGCAATTTAAGTTCTCAAGATGAAATAAGTTGGGATTTTTAGCTTGTTTTCCCTACCTTGAACTTCCTGAAATTATATGCAGCCCATTTCTCTGGGAAAGGTATATGGTTTTCATGAACAACTCAAAGAATTCAGATCCATGACTTTCCAAAATAAACATCATTAAGAATCACTAAACTAAGGGATTTTTGATGCAAAAATTAACGTGATTAGACAATCTGTGCCAAAGAGTAATATACTAAAGGTGATAGAGAAACTAGTGCAAAAAGGCCAAGGTCACAAACAGACCTACAAATGACTGTAAAATAACTCACACTGATGTTCCAGTTCTCCCTTGCAGCCCTTTAATATGCTATTTCAAAGCATTATAACTTAAAAGGATGTTTATTAACTACCTGCTCAGCTCCTAAACTTACGTTAACATTGTTATATATCCTAACTGAATGTGAAAAGTCATTTTCTGACTTTTAAAAAACTAAGATGGAAAGAAAATCTCAGAAACTGACAAACTGAATGCTTAGAATATCACCTATAAGAAAACATAACATAGGATGTTTCACTACACCATCTGCCTTAATCATCAAATTGTTACTCAAATACTTTCAGGTAGACAGTCAAAAGCAGCTGATTTGCTGTGACAGCATTTCATTTAACTTAGCAAGTGAAGGAGGAATGCTATTAATTCATTTCCTAAATCCTCAGAATGCTGGCTTATCCCCATCCAGCACAACCACTATTATTTTACCAAAACAGCAATCAATTTAGCCTCCACTTTTTTGCTTTTTCAAAGCTCTGCTACTTGCCAATTTGATTAGCTTTCAAGGTGTCTTTGGTGTTCCTGATATTTTGTAACAAACCAAAGTTAGATTTAACAGAAAGAAAATCTTGGAAATTTGCCATAATGTGTATGTTAGTACATACCAATTTTAAATTAACTATCATGTTCCCAATGCTTTTCTACTATAAAGGAGCAGATAATATGGCTTTTTCTGAGACAGAACTTTCCACCTCCCTCCACTCCTTATCCTCCCATCACCCTATTGGCTCCCATCCTTACCATTGACCGGCAAGTTAACCAATAGCTATGTTTGAAGCCACCTAGAGCTCTTCCCAGGAAGATGACAGAATCACCAATACCCCTTATTAGCACTTATCTGCCTGCTTCATCATGCTAAGTGTTATAAAAAACAAATTAATCAGATGCAGCACTTGGTCTCTAGATGTCTACCAATCAAGCAGAGAAAAATCTGTACTTGCATACAAAATAGACATCTGAGTATAGAATGGCAGAAAGAGAACTGACCTGGGGGACAGTACTCAGTTGAGAAATTGCAATTTAGTTTGACATCAGTTGAGTGATACAATGGTTATTAGAGAACAAATAAATAAATCCACACACATATAGCCTTTGCATTTTATAATATGTTAAGGCTGCTTTTAAGATCAAGCACTGCTGCCTGGGACTTGTAAAATGGAGGAAGCATAGGCCAGTAGAACAAGTACTGAACTGTGAGTCCAAACACTGGGGCTCTGAGTCATTCAACTTCTGCGTTCTTGTCACTTTGTCTCTTCCACCTATAATAGTGGTGATCCCTAAAGTCCTGATATTGACTATCTTTCTGCTATCTCAATCTTTCCTCTCTCATGACCTTGGACAGAGTGAGAGGCTGGGAGACCTAGGGAAACACTGAAGCAGCTGCAGAACCTGATACCTGAGGCACATAATAGTGGAGAACCCAGTGGCATTGATTTGGTTGAGAAGTACCCAGTCCAGAGCCAATGTGCCAAACCCAGCCAGGAAAGCTTGGAAGGAGGGGTGAATGTGGAGGCCAAAATATCTGGACCATAAGGGCTAATGCAGGATGACTAGGCTGGTGCTTGTTGTGCATATTGCACAACTCCAGGGGGCACCATTTTCTCATAATCATTTTAGATTTGTATAGTTATTTTGACAAACTTGTGGAAGATATTAGAAAAGTGTCTTGAGGAAGGATGCTATTTTCTATCCCATACTAGGTTTCAACCTGGACTAGCTGACAGGCCTGAGATAGAGGGATGAGATGAGTAAGCCAAGCCCCAAGGGATGGTTCAAGGTTGAACCCCATGGCTTTAGGAGCCCAGCCTGGAAGCACACACTTCCAAGGTTACAACTATCACCACTTTGCAGGTATTGCCCAAATCTCTATCCCTAAAACTGACCTCTTGCCAGCCTGCTCTATAAATCCATCAAGAGATTCTCTACTAAAGCTCAAGGCACCTACTCTACTCCTCTTCTTTCAACCAAACAAGCTCCACCTGCTCACTTCCCACTTCTGTTGAAGGCCTCATAGTTCCTTCATTGCTCAAGTCTGAAATCCTGAAATCAGCTTCGAGTCCTTCATCCTTCTTCCACTTCACTATTCATCCAGAGACCATGCCTTCTTCCTTTGACAGCCTCTTGCATCTATCCCCTCATTACCAGACCTCCTGCCACCACCCAATTCAAATACTCATCTCCTCTCCTTTGAACCACGCAGTACCTTCCTAGCTGGTCTTCAGAGCACCAATCTTCCTGCTTCAATACATTGTAGATAGAGCTGGCTAATTGTCCTAAACCACTGCTTTAAACACATCACCTTCTGCCCCTAAACTTCACTAACATCTTCCTGCTTAGTGAATCAAAATCAAACCGCCCCCAAGTGGCACAACACCACGATTCCCCCCACTCATGTAGGCAACACTCAGCAATACCAAAATCCCTTATTTTTCACAGTTAACCAGCCAGTGACCTAGGGAAACAATATCTCTAAGTCTCCGTTTCCTCACCTGTTAAATGGGGATATTAACAGTACCTACTTTTAGAGCCATTGTGAAGATTAAATACAGTAATATATGGAAAGTACTTAGCATGCTGCGTAACTGTCAGTGTTGATAATGATGATGATGAAGACAGTCTCCCCAAAACACCCTTCAAATGGCTTCATTTAACCTCTGACTCACAATTGTTCTATTTTATATTCAATTTCCACCAAATTCACTAGCTATTAGGCCCAATAAATGCATTTAATATAGTCACTTGTTTTTCAGTTCCCCCTCTAGCTTCCCCAAACTTGCCTTCTCTAGCCCTCAAGAAATGGAAGCTTCTTGGACAGAAGTGAAGTAATGGGGAGTCCAATCCACTTATCTCAATGCTTTGACCAGACCCTTTCTTTCATGTAAAAATCATGCAAATCAGGCAGGGCTCACGCCTCGAATCTCAACACTTTGGAAGGCCAAGTTGGGCTGATTGCTTCAGCTCAAGAGTTCAAGACCAGCCTGACCAACATGGCAAAACCCTTTACAAAAGAATATAAAAATTAGCTGGGTGTGGTTGTGCACACCTGTAGCTACTCAGGAGGCCATAGGTGGGAGGTTCATTTAAGCCAAGAAGTTGGAGGTTGCAGTGAGACAAGATCACACCACTGCGCTCCAGCATGGGTGACAGAGCAAGAGCCTGTCTTAAAAAAAAAAGAATTATCCAAACCAAATTTTCATTAGAGAAGCAAGAAAGACATTTTGTCTCAATTCTTGAAAATGTTAAGTCTTACTTTCCAATAACATTTAACTACGTATTTTTAAGAGTAAAATATGATTTTTTTAAGAATGAAATAGAGACTTAAAATAGTTGAAAAACAAACTGTCTTCCCAGAGTATAGAGAATTAGAGTGATAGAGTGAAAAGAATATGAAATTCAAATTTAGATAGCTCTCGGATACAATACTAGCTTCTCCACTCCCTAGCTTAAGCTCTGCTCAAGAGAATGGGAACTTGAGTGTAAATCAAATGACAGGCATCCAAATCTGGATACCATCCTTAATAGGAAATTACTCTCTGAATCTCACTTTCCTCATCTGTAAAGTGGAAATAATAATACCCACTCTGTAGGCTGTCGTGAAAAGTAAGTGGCACAATCTGTAAGGACCCAGCAGAGAGTCCGGCTGAGGTACCATAAGGGTCTGCTCTGCCCACACCCGTTGCCCACCATAAGTACTGTGGCTTAAAGAATACCTGTTGCTAGAGAACGGGCCTTGCTTTCGAGCATGTATAGATGTTTCTCTGGGCTGCACATCCTGGAAGTTAAAATAAGAGTGATGGCAAGGTTTGGCCATTATTAGTATTATTAGTATTAGTATTAGTCCTCTCAGGCTACTTACCATAGCAAAATTCCATAGACCAGGACTTAAACAACAGAAATTTATTTTCTGTTCTGGAGGCAAGAAAATCCAAGATCAAGGCACTAGCCAGGCAGGTTTCATTCTGAGGCCTCATCTCTCAGCTTGTAGGCAGCCACCTTGTCACTGTGTGGTCACGTGGCCCTTCCCCAGTGCCTGTGGGTGGGGAGAGAGAGAATGAGCTCTCTGATGTCTCTGTTTATAACGCCACTAATCCCATCAGACCTAGGCCCCACCCTCATAACATTATCTAACCATAGTTCCTTCTCAAAAGCCCCAGTTCCAAATACCATCATATTGAGAATTGGGGCTTCAGCATCTGAATTTGGGGACAAGGAGGGCACAAACATTCATTCCTTAGCATTACTTAACACTGCCCTTACTCATCATTACAGAATCCCAACCTCCCTCCTAAGTCAACATATCTACTGGGGAAATCCCCAAGATATGTCTCCATGTGCTCACCAAAGTGTCCTCTCGGCCACCACATGGCATCAGCCATTTTTCTTCTCCCCTGCTGCAATGCCTGAGGTCTCTGAAACTCAAAGGTGATGCCAAAGCACAAAGTCTCCACGGACACCATGGGAGAAAAACCTCCAGCATGGCCAAGGCCACGGCCTCCTGTTGTTTCCTCTGAATCTGCAGTGCCAGCCCCAAGAAGCTGCTCTTGGTGCCACAGCTACAGATGTGCCAATGCTTCCCATCCCACCACAGCCAGGGCCCCAGTGTCCTGACCAATAATGCAGCAGAAGCCCTCCCAACTTTGGGCTGGGCTGTCTCTGAGATTTCAGAAAACAGTTTCCTCTTCTTCAGTATTCAGTCGAGCACTGTGTTCACTGCACACAGTGTGGCACTTGCAGGAGCCCAATAAACATTGTTTAACATGCAGTGGCCTGGGCTAGAGGGAGTCCTGCAGAATGAATGCTATACTCAAAACTGTCCTTTATCTCTGACTCCAAGTCATTTTTCTTTTTTTGAGATAGAGTCTTGCTCTGTCACCGGGCTGGACTGCAGTGGCACCATCTCAGCTCACTGCAACCTCCCACTCCCTGGTTCAAGTAATTCTCCTGCTTTGGCCTCCTGAGTAGCTGGGATTACAGGCACGTGCCACCACACCCAGCCAATTTTTGTAATTTTAGTAGAGACGGGGTTTCACCATGTTGGCCAAAATGGTCTGGATCTCCTGACCTCATGATCCACCCGCCTTCTTCAAAAAAAAACTTGTGTAGCTCAGTTCTCTCTCCCCTGGGGAAAAGAAGTAGGTTCCTCAAAACCAGAGCTTTCCGACCAGCATGCTGCAGATAGGTCATGGTGTGCCAGGAGATATCCTTCCCCTGAAGTATCCAGGGTTGCTGGGCTGGCACTGAAGGTCAAAAGCCGCAGAGCCAGGCCCCCTATGCAGACAGCAGCCCCTCAGTTTACCTCAGTGTGGCATACCATGACGATCATTCTCTATGTAGACCATGAACAGGAGGAGGTTGAGAAGCACGTCCTCATACTGAAAGCCCCAGCAGACCCTTCTCTCATTCTGTCATGTCTGGACCCTAGGACAAGCCCTGCTTAGGTTCAAGATGCCCTCCCTACCAAGAATTTGTGAGTGCAGCATCATCTGAGTCTGTATCCTCATTTCTACACTTGCACTGGAACTCACCCCTTCTTTTGTTTCCTTCGCATATCTCTCGATCTTGCCCTCAATTGTTTTCTCAATAGCTTGACCTCTTCATTTGGACTTGACCTCATGCCCCAGCCACATCGTCCCCATTCTGCTGCCCCGTCCTCGTCGTTGCATCTTCGCAGTAATTTATTCTCTTACCAATGTTTGAATGGAATTCCTTAAAATCAAGTGCAAAGAGGAAAGGGACTTTGCATTTGGGGGTAAATTTTTAGCAGAACCCACACACTTTGCTACTATTAAAAGCCATACTATAAAATCAAATGCTGCTCAATTAACATCTTTAAGCAAATGGACGCATTAACTAATCAGCATCCACGAGAAAGAGAGCTGAGAGGGAAATTATGCATAAGTGCAATTCTTCTGGTCAAGTAGCTCTGACAGTCGATGAAAAGAAGGGTGGAAAACTTTTCTGTGTGAGGATAAACAGTGAGTACCTCACCTGCCAGGAAGCACTTGAAATTCACTCACTCTTTGAACTTTTTTTTTTTTTTTTAAGATGGATTATTGCTATGTTGCCCAGGCTGGTCTTGAACTCCTGGGCTCAAGCAATTCTCCCACTTTGGCCTCCGAAATGCTGGGATTACAGGCATGAGCCACAGCGCCCAGCCCACTCTTTTAACTTTCAAGTCTGACAGCTCCTTAAATGCAACTAGGTGGTGATTTCTCTGCAGAACTGTGTTACTTTCCTAACTAAAACCTTCCTTAGTTTGTTCCACTCATTCCTCACTAAACTATGGGAAATAAGAATCAAACTTTTCTCTCCCAATCATCTTGCACATGGAAAGAGAATGAAACTCCCTCTTTCAAAAAAGAAGGGGTTGCTTCCTGCTGTACATGGTTTGCTGTATGTAGATTGATCAATATTGAAAAAAGAGGTTTACATGCACAAGGAAAGAAATTGAAGGGGAATATTTCCCCAGAGGGTTCAGTGGAGGTATTTTTGCATGTGTACAAGTGGATTCAATATTACCACAACATGATATTTTCAATTTATTTATGAGAGTTATTTAAAAGCAACAGGCATTGTACTCTCTGGGGACAGAAGCCCCACAAGGCCAATTCCTGCCCTCACCTTAGCCTCACGGACAGCGTTCCCATCCTGGACCCTCTGTGACACTTTACAACTTAATGAGATTGAAAAAGAAAGGACAGAATTGTGGTGGTTAGCAGTAATGGAAATTAGAAGCATTTTGCAGCCACCCTTTTATTAAACCTTCTTCCCTGACTCCTCTCTCCCAGCGATCATAGTCCCCGTGTGCAGGATTAGAAAGTTCTCTTGCACAGAAGCACCTTTCTGATATTTCAGTCTTCACCATTCATTCCTTTGACATAATTAAGGCTTTTTTTCTAGACTGTCTCTGAAAATGCAAATATCCCAGAGACAGAAAAGTTGAAGACATGCTAAGGAATCAAGGTTTCAATGAGATAGAAAATTACACTAGTCATAATATTTCCATGGTAATTTACAGTTGATTAAGCACTTTCACAGGTCTAGCCTTATTTGATACTTACTAACAAACATATGACTTAGAAAAGCAAGACGTATTTTTGGTGTTATCATTTCAATTTTACATAAAAGATTCCTGATAACCAAAAATATTGACCCAACACTCCTATCCTATGCAAGTTAGAGAGCTGATTACAGACTCAAAACCAGATTTCTGCCTATCCAAGAATGGAGCTGGCCCCAGTCAGTCATTCTCACTCTTCCCTCTCCCTTGCCTCTCCTGCTCCCCACACTGATCAGTCCCCAAGTCTGTGGCACCAGAATCCTAGCTGTGCCTGGGTCCCAAGTCCAGACACCCTCACCAATTTTCTGCCCCATTTTCCCGAAGTCAGGCGATTGTCTAAAGGACGCTGGGTCCTGTCCTTCCTTCCCTACCCTGCACCAGCAACCCCACTCTATACAATTCAACAATAACAAATATTTATTGAGCACCTACTGTGTGCCAGGCTCTAGGCATTAGGATACAACATTGTAGGATGAGACCCAAAGGTCCTTCCTCCCAATCAGGATTCTCTTGCCAGAGTTCTATGATCTTTATTTCAGTGGTGAAGGTAATGATAACGCCTAAGAGCTGCTGGAGAGATTACAGTGCGTGAGTGACTATTCTCAGCATTTGACTTATGGTAACTCATCCAATCCTTATAACAGCCCTATGAGGTATTATTCACATTTAACAAATGAGAAAACTGAGACAGAAGGAGGTTGCCTAGTAGGACTGCACACCTGGTAAGAGGCAGAGCAGAGGTAGACAGAGGAACCTGGCTCGCAGTCCACACCCTTATCTCTTAGGCTAAGCTGTAAACTGGTGGAAGCAGTGGAAAGAGAAACAACCTTTAAACCAGTATGTATTAATGTAATACTTCTCTGTGCTCGGGCCAGGGAGATAGAAATCAATGTAAGTGCCTCATGGAAGGAGCTTCCTTTCTCCACCTCCTTTCAAAGACAAGGCCCACCCATGGAACACTTCTCTAGCAACAGGGAGGGCCCCAGGCCTCCAAATTTACTGTTCATTTGCCCATTCTGTCTGCACACCCTCGATCTGGCCCTGCCTTTCTGATCACCGCTAATGCTGGGCCCCGGCTCCCAAGAGTCTCCCAAAGCCCCATTGGTCTGATAACGCTTTGGCTGTTGCCTCCAACTCAACCCAGCACACACTCTGAGACCCATTTCTGATCGTCAGCTCTCAGCCTTCACACTTCCTGACTTAGGTAATAGGTCAGCCCATCCCAAATTAACCTGCACCTTCCCCCACCTGGAAGTGGGTTAAGATACTAGCTCAGACTTACTACCTATCAGCACAATATGCATGCTTGACTCATATTTGTTCCTTTGATTCACTTTCATTCATTTATCCCTTCAACAAATAATGTGCACCTACTATGGGCTAGGCATGTGTAACATACTTTACATGTATTGTACCTTTAAATTCTCCCAAGGACACCATTAGGTTTCTATTACCTCCATTTTATATATGATACAGCTGAGTTGTCAGCACTTTTATCAAAGAAGAATTTGCTATCCGCAAGCAACTTGAGGTGGGCTTACCTTTCACCTTCCCGCCCCAGCCCTTCAACAGGCACATGGCAGACAGTTGTTAAATTGGGCCAGATTAACGAGCCAGCTGGGCACTGTGTGCAGCCTACCTCCTGATGACCCCCAGTGGAGATCTTGCTGTTCAGAGCCCTCTCTTGTTTATATTCACTTAGTGAAAATCGGCCTGGACGTCTCCTGCATCATCAGCAGCCACCAGGCACAGTATCCAAGCTTTGCAAACTAGGAATGGTTAAAAATTTAGCTCTTGCCATGTCTCTAACAGAACAGAACCAAAAGCAATCATCTGACGTTAGGGGGTGCCACACACAAGCAGTGAGGACCTCTGCCAGCCCAGCTTCCTCCTGGGGAGGTGAGTTTTTTGCCTGGGCACATGGAAAAATAACATATATGATACGTGCTCTTTTCTTTGCCCTGGAGGCCTTGCCAGCTGTCAGCTCTGTTCTGACAGGTCCTAACCATAATGAACCAGTAATGCTTCTTCAGGTCCTTGCTAAGCGTTAGATTCCTAGGTGATGCCATGTGCCAAGGGAGATCACCCAGAGACTCTGATCCCAAGGCAGCAGCCTTACTGGGGAATTTTAGCCCAGGATTTTCTCCAAACACAGGGGCACTAAAAGTCAGACCTGACCTGACTGGAGGGTTTAGAATTTAGAGCCAATTGACCAAACACCTCCAAAGAAAAAAGCAAATGGTTTTCTGAAGACAGTGGTTCTTGCTGTTTCCTCTTAGGACTCCATTAATAAAATAATAATAAAAATAAAGTCTCATTAAAAGAACATATTTAATGCTAGCTTCAGCAGCACATATACTAAAAAAGAACATATTTAGAACAATTATTCCCTTCAGCAGGTTGTAATTCCTGTAACTCTCAGGGAACAGCTTTGGGCTCTGCATCGCGACTCCCACGCAGGACACAATCTGTCTGTCTAGAAGGGAATGAGTCAGCCTGCAGCAGGAGGGAGGCAGGCTGCAGCATCCTCCCCATGGAAACTGCACAGCCAACCTGGGTTTTCTTACAAGATGAGCTTTTAACCCAATAAGCAAGTCCCTTCTCTCTGTTTCCAAAAGAGGAGTGTCTCAGAGGCTTCCTTACTATAAAGGAACTGTCCTGTCTCAGAAGCCACTGTCCCACTCCAGAGCAGGACTGATGCCCACTCAACTCTTCCCCAGTCTGGGTTTGCTTGCAAAACTCTATATGCGCTTTTGACCTCTCCTATCTGTCGGGTCCTCATGCCGTCACTATTTCCAGCTATAAATCTGATTTTGCAGGACTTCCTGACGTGCACTGCAGGCATTTTGAGCATGAATTGAATGCTAAGCCCTGTGTTAGGTGTTAGTAATTTAGGCTGGGAAGGGTGAAGAACAGGATCTTCCTGGGTCAGGCCCGGTGGCCATTATTCCTTTATCTTCCCACCCTTCAGCAACAGATAGGCCTTATAGCTGAAAAGGCAAAGCTGAACACTGGCACGTCAGCCCCAGTTGCAGAATTCCTGCCTTCTCCCAGCCCATTGCCTCTCTGCGTTATTCTCCCTAGAGGATCTGCCCCAGGAGCAGAGCCATGAGTGAGGGGCCAGGCCACCTCTGTGTGGCCAGAATCCAGAGCTGAGCTTGGGAAGCTCCTCTTTGAGGCTGACTCACGCCTGACAGAGGAGCTGATTGGACATTCAAGGGTCATCATCTCCCCGCGTCCCCTTGCTGCTGGGGGTGTTTCCTAATGTCCACCCAAGATGTTGCCTCTCTTCCCTATTCTGCCTTAAGGGGAACGATGCTCCAGTCCCCTCCTGCGTGGGGCATACTGACGGCGTTCTCTGCCATCGAGGGTGTGTAGATTGGTGCTGCACCTTCCTCCTCTGCCCCACGCCTTCCTGCTTTCTGTCCATCTGACTTTTTCCAGTGCTTTCCACTGTAGCCCTCAGGAGGCACTTGGCTCCATCATACATAATTCTGACTGTCATCATCCCTCCTCCATTTCCTCAGTCAGCTCTGTTACTTTCTCCTAAACACCCACAAGTGTGCATCTATTCCAGCAGCTAAAAAGCCTCATTGTGCATGAGGCTCTCCTGTCCGCACTGTGAAGGAAGCAACTGCCACTTCCAGAATCAGGGACAGCAGCGTCTTCCGGCTTGCTGAAGATAATGTTTTTCTTCTTACAGTCCCACCCTTTTCAAGGGCAGCTCTTCACAGCTCATTTTCCTTACCTGGGCCAGGTCTCCCCTCACTGTGGCCAGAGTGGTCATTCTAACATTTCTTTTTTTAAAACCATCTCCAAATGGTTCTTTATTGAACACCCACTTTGGCTAGGCAACGTCTTCCCCCTGCCCTCTAATCCAGGCTCAGGTACCCGTGCCAGGAGCATCCTCAGAAGGCACCTCCCAAGACCAGGAGTACTGAGAGATTGGGCAGAGGGTAAGGGACAGCAGGGATAGGGAGGAAAGTGAAGATGCCAGGGAAAGAGGAGAGGCCTAAACTGGACAGCTGACCCTTTTTCCTACCCAGCACCCATTCATCCCTTCTTCAGGTAATCTCATCCACCACCACACCATCAGCACCAACTCTCAGTCTCTGTGGATACATGCCAGGCCTGTCCACTCAGTGTATTCCATCTTCCTGGCCACAGTGATGACTTGAGGCTGGATATCTTCCTTGTGTGGACCAATGAGAACTAAATCCAGCAGTTCTGTCAGCAAATGGGAGCTCTTTTTACCAATAACTCGTGCTGTGGGGCCACATCATGAAGCCCAAGAATAAAGCCAACTCAAAGGAAAGCAGAGCTGAGAGCCGAAGAGACAGATCCCTGTTTGGAGTTCTGGGATGCAGCCAGAAGCCCAACCTAGCCCTGCCTTTTCAGCTATGTGAGCCATTAAATTCTCTTGCCCCAAGCCCACTGGAAATAGTCCAAATCAAGGTCCTTCCCATCTGGTTGTTCTTCAGCAAGTATTCTGAGGACAAGGAGACTTTCTTCTCTAGGGTTATAAAAGTAATTGTGTGGTGACAGACTGTTCTAGGTCCCTAGGGTGAGAGCCACCATGGAGACAGAGTCCAGCTGGCCTTTCTGAGGATACACACTCACGACTATCAACATCTTCAAATACATCAGCACATAATTATAAACTCCTATTGTTTGTAGTAACTATTGTTTTTGTCTTCCTAGCACCTTGTTCTGGAGGAGAAAAGGTCATGATCCAGACTGGATTAATCACTGTGGCAAGGCCACAATGACTGATCCAAGAGGACATGGGAACTCACAACAAACCACTGAGAACTTCGGGAGTTTCCGAATTAGAACTGGACTGGAAGAAACCTTTTATTCAGGACCCCCAAGCTAGGAGGATGCAGGTCTGGAGCTGTCAGCTGTTATGGCCCCAAATGGCACAGAGAAGGCTCACGTGCAGCAGGAGGAAATGAAGCCAACACAGAGGCCTGGGTGAGTTTGCTTGTCGTCTCCCAGTGGCCATTCTCCCCCTGCTCCTTTTTACTAGGAATCTCCTAACTCAGAGTTTTGGCTGCCTAAGTAGAAACTAAATTTGCAGCCTCCCTTGTTGCTAACTGTGGCCACATGGCAAGACAGTAGAAACCTGGGTGCCTGATGCCATCATGGAGCCAGCCGCTTGCCTGGCCTGGACCAGGTGACTATCTCTGCACTGTTAAGGTAGAGAGAAATTAACTTCCATCTTGTCTGAGCTATGTATTTTCGTTGTTTTAATGTATAAATGTTTTAAAAAACTGACAAACTGGAAAGGAGTTCTAGATGGAAATAGTGGAAATGATTTCATACAGCTGTTCTATTTTGCAAACCCCACAAATGGACATTAAGTCAGGATAGCTCCTGCTAAATTCTAACCTTCAAGGCTGAACTGTTCTGCCCTATTCACTTTCAGATCAGAGCATTAAGCAATGCCAACCTTCTCAGCCCCTCATTTCTAAATCTTCCTTCTAAGCTAAGAGGTCAGAGCAGAACCAGGAAGGGTTGTGCTATTGGCCAGAAGGAGATGATAAGAACAGCCCTAGCAAATTCATTTACTCCTGGGGCTCTGTGCCCACAAACTGATTTCAAGAGTCCTTCATGTATAGATGCAAACGGTCTCCAAGTACAGACATTTTGGTGTGAATTGTAGAGTTTATGGCACATACGGGGTAGGCTGAATTTTTCTAGGCCAGGGAGCAAGAGTTCACAAATGCAGTGTCTTCAGTAAAATAAGGTAAGTACCTTGAAGCAAGGAGTAACCACCTGACTAATGCATCCACATGAGAGAATCAAATCTAACACTTGGCAGAAGTAAAATCTGGGATGCTGAGGTCCCCACTTTTAGTGAAAGCCAAAGGCCCTAGGTCAAAATGGTAAAAAGCCTTTTACTAACTACCCTAGGACAGCTAAGGTCCATTTAGGAAGAAGAGAGAGAAACACTAATCACTCCTCCCTTCAAGTTTTAATAGCCAACAGGAATCTGGGCTCTGAAAAGTCACAAACACCTTTTCCCAGGATTATGAGCAATTGCAACAACTGGCCAAATGTGTTAACAGCAGAAAAGCTGGGTATTACCTGTGTGGGAGGCGCTCAGCATGGGCAGTGTATGGCCGTGAGCAGCACACCAGCTACATAACCTCCACACCAGGAGGGTGCTGCTGCTGTGCAGGCCCATTTCCGGTGGGATTCAGCCATGCACAGGACCAAGGGGCTGGAGCGTTGGGAACAGATGATTCTGTGTTCCACAGATAATGGTACAAAGTGACTGGTCATAGATAAGGTGTAAGCACAGCATTTGAAGACAACTCTTCCAGACAGTCCATCTGTTAGTAAATTCTTAAGAGCTTCGAGCCTTGAGGATTGAGAAATTCTAAAGAAATTTTTTAAAAGAAGGAAGGTGGTAGATGTCAAAGACACAAGAGCTCTTTGTAGGTGCTGACTGGCTTACTTTGTCCCCAGGTTCATCTTAGAGCTCAAGCAGATTCAAGATGTGAGGCAGAGACGCTAGACTTGTGTCAGGGGCAAAAACTTCTGATAGTAGCTCTTGGTGACATCAATCATCAGCTCCTGAGTGCACTCCAGGAGGTCTCCTGAGAAGCGTCTGGGGCAGCCTGAGAAGACAGTGAATGGTGGGACCACAGTTTCTGGAGGTAATGCTGTGTTGTCAAGAATTTTGCAGCAGTCTTTCAACAAACACCAGCACCCAATCACACAGTTCTTGCCAACATGAATGCAAGAACCAATCCGAGCTGCGTTGACCACACACTCTTCCTCAATAAAGACATGATCCCCAATATGTAAAGGAAAGAATTCAACACTTTTGCTGAATTTCTTGAATGGTGGCCTTATGACACCACAACTTTTCACAACACAATGACGTCCAACTCTTACGTTTTCCAGATCCCCTCGGATAATACAGTCATTCATCACAATGGTCTTGCCATTGAGAACTATGTTCTGGCTTCCACACAACACTGACTGGAGACTGACTTTGTTCCCAGATGCCGTCTTGATGTACTCAGACTTGTTGTAGAGCAGCTCAACCAACTCCATGGCCACTGCCTCCTTCCCTCAGCCCCGGATCCTGTCAGAGTCAGTCAGTCAGTCTTTCTGAGATTCCAGCTACTTCCGCCATTCCAATATTTCTATCTGGCCATGGCCTTTCTCCGCTGAAACCCTTAAATGAGGCCACATAGGCCAGGGGCTGTGCTAAAAAGCATGGTCTCTGAAGCTGGACTACCTGGTTTCAATCCTGACTCTCATTTCTAGCACAGGCTTCTCATCTGTAAAAGGGGAATAATAATAGCCCCAGTCTCTTAGAGTTGCTTTAAAAACTGATTGAGGTTAGTAGTAGGCTTAGGACAATATCTGGCATAAAGTAGACATCTGTAAACACTTGTTGTTCCCCACTGGTTGCTATTTAAAATCCAAGCTTCTTAAATGGTCGATAAAAGACTTTACAGTCTGTTCCACTTACCTTTCCAGTCCCATCTCCCAATCTCCCAAGCCAGCACACACTGCTCCAGACACACTGAGCCTAGTGCAGACCCTGAAAGCACTTCTCTCTCTCTCTCTCTCAGTATCTCTTCCCTTTCTCTCTTTCTCTCTTCTTCCTTCCCATTATCTCTTTGCCTGCCCAACTGCTCCTTGCCTTCCCCACACCGGGTCAGTGCTCTCTGTGCCCATGTCACTTCCTAAGCTATGTTCTCATTCTCTTTTTTCCACTAGCCTAAAAACCCAGTTGTCTTCTCAGCATGTTGCACAGTGCCTGTTACCTAGTAGGTGCTCAGTAAATATTTGATGAAAGAACAAATGTCCAAGCTGTATGACAGATTAGTCATCAGCCATATTTCCAACTCCCCAGTCATTCTGAATACAATCATTGTTTGGACTTAGCTCTCTGCACCAAAAGGAAGCTGCTTCTCTCACAAAGATGTCCAAATCTTAGAGAGAAAACAGGGACTGTGGCAGGGAAGAGTCAGAGGCAGAGTCTGGGTCAGTAGAAGACAGCAACCATGAACAGACCTGGACTCTCTCCTCAAGACTGGAATATGCCAAAGAGCATAGGACCCTGAAACATTAGGGAAGGGCCTCTGGACTGCTGGGTGGTATCAGAGACCTGGCCTTGCCACTAACTTGGTGGATAACCTTGGACAAATCATCTTTGCTCTCTGTGCCTCAGTTTCCTCACATATACAATGAAGAATTTGACTTTTATGCTCTCTAAGGATTCTTCCAACTCTAATGAAGTGTGTCTCTGATTCAAGTCATGTCATTCCTCCTTTCCAAACATCTACAGTGGATCCTCATCACCCGTGGAATCAAGAATCAGCCAGAAACAGTGGCTCACTCCTGTAATCTCAGCACCTGGGGAGGCCAAGGTGGGAGGATCGCTTGAGTCCAGGAGTTCAAGAATAGCCTGAGCAATTTAGTGGGACTCCTTCTCCACAAAAATTTTGTAATTACCCAGGCATGATGGCATGCGCCTGTGGTCCCAGCTGCTCAGGAGGCTAAGGTGGGAGGATCACTTAAGCCCAGGAGGTCAATGTTGCAGTGAATCATGGTCATGCCACCACACTCTAGCCTGGGTGACAGAGCAACACTCTGTCTCAAAAAAACAAACAAAAAAAAATCAATACAACACTGGCTTATAGGACTGTGTACTCTCACTTTGGCCTGTCCCTAACTCTCACCTTCCACTGAGTTCAGATCTTTCCGTTTGTGCCAATTCAGCACGTCTATTCCCTATTCCCCCATCAGCTGGTTATTCTTCTGCTGACAATGCCTTCCCTCCTCTCTGCCAATCTGACATCCTCCCCCTTTTCAAGATCCAACTCAAATCCCATCTCCTTCATGCCACTTTCCTCAGCCAGCCCACCGAGGGGGCTTTGGCCTTCCCTGTTGGTCTCCATTTACAGGTTATATACATGGTACCATACTGCCTTATGCATTGCCTCCGATCTTGCCTTTATTGATCCCTACATGTTAGTATCATCTTTTCATAAGGAATATGTGCCTCTCAAGAAAGGGACCCTATCTTTATTTTTACACCTTTCTCTCACACCCTGCCTCCTATTCTGTAAGCCAGAGAACTGTATTGAGTAAACACATGTTGGCTAAATAAGTAACTGTCTCACAGAATTATACATCTTCTGAGCATTCATAAGTGTTCGGAAAATGGTGCTATACACCATAATATTTAGGGAGCCCTGGTTTTCTTGAAGATAGTTTTCAAAAAACAAGATGCCTCCGAGTTTGCCGATGGTCTCATAAGTAACTCTGCAGTCACCTCCCTTGTACACCAGAAGCTCTTTCAGCTAAGAGATCTACACATTCTGAGCTCTCCTCTCCTTACCACCTCCCAACCTCATCCCCATAAGTCCATGGTCACAGCACTGATATTTTGAAAAAAATCAAAGCTTAGAGGAAATGTAAAGAGAATAATCTATCAAACTGCCCCATCCTCTTTTGGGCCCTCTGCCTGATTTAAATCTACCTGCAGATTTGTGGACCCCATACTTTTCATGACTAATTTTACTTAGGTAGGCTCTCTTTACTGCCATTTTTAAAATAATAATGTCAGGAAACTCATTTTCTCACCCAGTGGCACGTATTATGAAATACCCAGTACTGCTGTTTCTTTCACGAGCCTTCCAGTAACAGAAGAATCTGACACTCCCCTCTTTCCTTCCCTCCATTCTTTCCCTGCCCAAGCTTTCCATCTGGCATCATCATTATCATCACCATCCTAGCAGTGCTAGCCACAGCTGACACAGCCCTCTCATGGCCCTTATCTGTTTCACCCTGCTCCAATTGCTGTCAGTGGACAACCAAGATTCTCAGGGGCCCTCCTCTCCCTTCCCCTGCCAGCCACTCCATAGCTACAGCATTCCCAGACTACCACATGATTTCTGTGGATAAAGTGACCTACTCATGTGGTAAAGTGTCACAGAGTGGCAGGAGCCAGGAAAGGTGGCAGGGAAGGGCTGTAACAGGAGGACAGACATAAAGCTAAAACCCAAAGATCAAACTGAATGGCTGGTAGAGATACCAGCCCCATTTAGAAAACTTCTTCTACCCCTTTGGATGTCATTGCCAGCTTGGAGTTTTCTTAGGGTCATGATAAGGTGAAGTGTTGGAACAAATGCTGACAGCAGCACTTCGTTTCCTTCAAACACCAGGTGGTGCCAGATACAGATTTCGTTCAGCCATAAGTCAACCTAGTGACTTAGAGAGTAGCCGTCCAATGAAGCTCACAGAGCAGCCCTCATGTACAAAGGGATTGTGTTCCATCTGTGTCCAAGTCCATTTCTGTGAACTTAAAAATGCATTTTCCCATAGAATTGTTTTTATAAAAGGTGGCTGTGTTCCAAATCCACCTGCAAAAATTCCCATCCAAAATGTAGTTGAAAGAAAAGTCACCTAGTAGGGAGAGAAAAATAACTCTGATACTAGGAATGAATGTCAAAGATGATTTTAAATAATGGGTAAAACTAGATTGGGAGTTCTTTGAGTGCATGATTTTTTTCTTATTTAATTATTTTTCTGCTTTCCCAGTCTTAGCCAACTGCCCATCACTGAATGTTTTACTTATTAAATTTCAGTGCTTGAGAAAAAAAGCAGATTTCATTAAAAGTGTATTCAGATGTATCTAAAGACTTGTGTGAATTTTCTTTTTTTTTTTTTTTTTTTTTTTTTTTGAGACAATCTCATGCTGTCACCCAGGCTGGAGTACACTGGCACAATCTCGGCTCACTGCCCTCTCCATCTCCTGGGTTCAAACAGTTCTCCTGCCTCAGCCTCCCAAGTAGCTAGGATTACAGGAGCCCGCCACCACACCCAGCTAATTTTTGTTATTTTTTTTTTAGTTTCACCATGTTGGCCAGGCTGGTCTCGAACTCCTGACCTCAAATGATCCACCCACTTCAGCCTCCCAAAATGCTGGGTTTACAGGAGTGAGGCACCACGCCAAACCTGGATTTTCTAAAATGACTTCCAGGATTTTTTATCCTGACTATACCAGTTGCCTAATTTCACCCTCAGATATACAACTTTCCTTCCCACTGATGTTTTGGTGGCAATATTCATGCATTTATCAATGATAATAAAAAAAATTTGGTCTACAAATGGACTAAACAAAATAAAAGAGATAAAGGAGGAAAAAAGAAAAGGAAGTAAGTAAAGGAGGGATATTCTTCTAAAGTACCTGGGCAAAATTCCAGGGGATAAGGTGGGGAATATTGTTAAGCTAGAAAGGAAAGAAAGCAAAGAAAGCAAGAGGGAGAGAGAAGAAAAAAGGGAAGAAAAGAGGAGAGGGAGATGAAAAGGGAGGAGAAGAGAAAAACAAAGACAAGCAAGACAGGGGAAAGGAAGCCGGCAATGCATTGCACGTTCTTCCAGGTAGGGAAAGAAAGACTGTGGCCAGGACAAGATATTAGAGCTGACACTGCCACCTGCCCCTCTCATAGTCCACCTTGACTAGGTGGGTGGCTTATGCCTGCCTGGTGTGGTTTGAGCATATCTATGTGGCTGCACTGGAGGGCAAGATTACATTGGTTTCATGCTTACAGAGTTTCTCTACTTCAAAAGTAAACATTACAGTGAGTTAGAGAAGAGCAAGCTCTAGCCTAAGGAATCTACTATTGGGATTTTACAAAGGTAAAGGTGAAATTCACCTTTTTTTTTCCCACCTGCATGATGGGAGAATATAGTGCAGTGTTTAGAGCTCAGGCTGTGGAGCCAGACAAAGGCTTAGAAATCCAAGCTCCTACTCTTCCTTGCTCTGGGACCTTGGGAAAGTTACTTAATGATTACTGACCTCGGTTTCCTCACTTACAAAATGGAAAAAATTATATCTTCCTCAAGGAAATGAAGATTAAAAGAAATATCACATGTAAACACCCAGGTACCATGTTTGGTATCTGATACATTTTTTAACATGGTAGCCATTATTTTTCTTACCATTATAGGACAGTTATTGAAGTCACAAGATTATTAAGGCTACCATGAGAACTAAATAATCTCGTGCCAGCAAAGTTACACATTACATATCACCAACCAGCATAACTGGGAGATGAAGAACTAGCAAAAAGAGAAGCTGCTGAATGGGGACTGAGGGCAAATCCACAGTATGGGCCAGATCTGCAGGGCAAGCCTATCCTCCCAACACCTGGAGCTCACTGAGAATATGAGGATTCATGTGGTGGGGAAGCGGGCAGTACACAGGGGACTTCTGCCACACTGTCCAGCTGGCCAGCAACTAACTGTCTTAGTCCATTTGTGCTGCTAAAACTAAATATCTGAGACTTGGTAGTTTATAAAGAACAGAAATTTATTTTCTCACAGTTCTGGAGACTGGAAAGTCCAAGATCAAGATACTGGTATTTGGTCCGGTGAGGACCTTCTTGCTGCAACCTGACATGGCAGAAGGTGGCAGGGCAAGAGGGAGCTGCAGAGCATGCTAGCAAGCCAACTGAATGCTGGCAGAAGCCTCTTTAATAAGTGACTTGATCCCATGAATGACAGAGGAGCCCTTATGGCCTAATCACCTCTGAAAGGCTCCCATGGCCTAATAATGTCACATTGGCACCACTTGAATTTTGAAAGCAACATATTCAAACCATAACAGAAACCCACATTCTATTTGGAAAAATTTCCCATTTTTGTGAATCTTGGTAAGAGAGAGTCTGCCTCCTACATACTACAGGGGCCAATTGAAGTCTCTCATCCAGAGATGCCAGTACAGATACCAGTACCATTTAGAAAACTTCTTCTACCCCTTTGGATGTCATTGCCAGCTTGAGGTTTTCTTAGTGTCATGATAAGGTGAAGTGTTGGAGCAAATGCTGACAGCAGCACTTCGTTTACTTCAAACACCAGATGGTGCCAGATACAGATTTCGTTCAGCCATAAGTCAACCTAGTGACTTAGAGAGTAGTCGTCCAATGAAGCTATGAGTTATGAAAAAAGCACCTTGGCTTCCTGCCTCATGACCCACAGGAGCCAACCTGGTTCTGTTTTCAGTGATGGGCATCTGAGTTACCGGCAGCGAATGTGTACAAGTCTGAAGCAACCTCAATTCTTGCCTCCTCAGAAGAAAAAAATTGACTGAGGGACATAAGGCAGAAGAAGAAACTGAGGCAAATTTTAGAGCATGAGTGAGAGTTTATTAAAAAGCTTTAGAGCAGGAATGAAAAGAAAGTAAAGTACACTTGGAAGAGGGTTAAGCGGGTGTCTTGGAGAACAAGTGTGGGATTTGACGTTTTGGCTTGGAGTTTTATATGTTGGCATACTTCTGGGGTCTTGCATCCCTTCTCCCCGCTTCTTCCTTTGGGGTGGGTTTTCTGCATGTGTAATGGCCTGCTAGTGCTTGGGAGGGGAGCGTTCAGTGTCTTTACACATGCTCACTTGAGGCGTTCTTCCCATTCCAGTGCAGTGCCCGCAGAAGGTCATATACCAGTTAAACTCCACCATTTTGCCTCTTAATGCACATGCTTGAGCTAACTCGCCCAACTCCTGAAATTTTATCAGGAAGCTACTGATCACCAGTTTCAGGTTTTTTCTATCTATAGGGAGACTGCCTTTCCCTGACACTGGCTGTGACCAATTATTATTTTAGAGAGACAGCTGAAAACCACCTGATCATCACCTGATGGTTGCCCCACATTATTAGGCAGATCCGCCTCCTGCCCTGCTCATGCCTGACTAGCTACCTACTGTAACAATTTCTGCATGCTTGTCATGCCTGATTGTTCAGCTTCCCAAGGAGTTGCAAGCCCCAGATTCTATTTCTGTTATTCACACCCAGAAGAGTCTGACCTGGCACCTTATAAGGTCAGTGGACTCAGTAGTTCCTCAGTTGCACTTCTTGCCCAGTGATGACCTTTGTCACTTTATAAGATCATTTCCCTCTTCAGAAGCTACAGAGCATCTTGACAGTCCAACATCCCAACCAAAGCAGAGATAAACTGTACCTCACACCCAATCAAGGACCCACCAGCCCCTTCGTCAACACCTGAGTTATGGTTACTGAGTACTTAGGGAAGAATTCTTCTAAGTCCTTTGCAAGAATTAATTTATTTAGTGCTTGCACTACCCTACAAAGTAGATACAATTATTATCTTATCCCCCGTTTCATAGAGGAGGAAATAGAGTTCAGAGAGGTTAACACACATACCTAAAGTTACAGGAAAGAAACAGGACTAGGCTTTGAACCCAGGCAGTCAGACTCCACAGCCTAGCATCATACACCAACTTATACTGCTTCTCAAAAGCTGCCTAAAAATAAGTACACAGAGTTATTTAGTGCTAACATGTGCTGTGAAGAAAAACACAGTAGGAAGATGGGTAAGGAGAAAAAAAGAGTGATAGGCTGATCTTTTTGTAGGATGCTTAGAGGAAGGCCTGTTAGAATGGAGTTGCTATAAACTGAGAGAGTGAAGAGTGAAGAAGAGTGGGTTTGGAGAACTATTTCCAGCCTTTGGTGCCACTCAGAACTACTCAGTCACACTTCTATATAAAATATCTTCCAAGATCTGAAGAAAACTCTCTCTTCTCTACCCTTCCGTAAATCACCCCATAATTTTGTGCAATGTTCACTTCCCAGTGTTGTAACCACCTTGAAGACCTGCTTTGACCACAGCCCTGACTCTCAATGTCTTCCTTAAGTGTTAGGTCTGCCACTGACTCCAGACTCAGACCCAACAGCACACAGGCAAGTTCTTTACACTCAATCTAGACCTCGCCTGCCTCTGAACTCTCATTGTCTCTGTAGCTGCTGTATCTTTTGGCTCCCAGATCTTTTCCCATGAACAGTTCTCATTCTATATTCTTTCTTCATATGAGTCAAGGATAAAATTCTTGAACAGGACAAAGTCAAGGTCCAGGACAGAGTCCTCTGTCTCAACTAGAGACCATCCCACAGGTTGAGAATGGATGTTGTTTGTTTCAACAAGTCTGGGTACATCTGACAACAATAGTATCCAGTCATATATTATACACTCTTCTCCACCAAGATAGCCAGAAAGCACATTCCTGAATGTCAGGCAGAAATGACAATACATTGTATCCACAGATGTCCCTGAGATTACAAATTAGTTGCTCTGTTTTAAAAAGTAGAATGATGTTAATTTCTTATATGTTCTTCCTGTAGGAATTTATCCTTCCATCTATTTCAAATACGCGTAATCTCTTTAAGAAATATGCATTTGAATGGTATCTGTGTCATAACTTGCTTATCTGCCTGTCACTCTCTGTGATTTCTCAGCTGTTATCTGCAAAGCTCTGATATCTGCACATTTCTTCAGCAGAGCTCACCACTGCCTTGCCTGGGTTGAGAGTGGCCTGCCTCTTTTTTAATTCTCCCTTCTCCCTTTTGTAGAAAAGCGGACTTGCAGCAACCCCTTTTTGGAACATACTGGGAAATAAGTAAGCATGAATAAATGTAATATCAGAATCACAGGAGAAGATTTTTTTATCTTGAATCAACTTCTTCATGTAATGAAGACTTCTGTATAAAAACAAAGTTTCAAAAGCCTTTTCTATTATGCTCAGCAGTTTTTACAAGCCTTTCTTTCTGGCACCTTTTCCAATCATGCTTTTTCCTAGAAATCAAGTCTAATGTCCTTTCCATTTCTTGCAAAACTCCTTCTGCTGGTGATACCCTGGATTCCAGGGCAGGGGAAAGCTCACTCCGAGGGGCAGACCCAGCTTCTCCCTGACTTGGTGTGTGATCTGTTTTGAGTCATTGTGTGACTTCATGACACCACCCACAAATCAACCACCAGCTCACCACTCCGTTCCTATGGTCTGTCTTAAAGGAACTTGGTAGAGGTATTAGAGCAATGAGATGGTATGAGTCTGAATCAACACTTGAACATTTCCCCTCAAGTTAAAGGAGAAAAAATGATGCACACTACAATGAAGAAAATAAAACACAGTATAGTTACCTAATTAACACTGTACTGCCATTATGTAAGCATGACCTGACAACAGACTGCTTAAGGGCAGTAAACCCTGCTTTCTCCCAACCATTTTAAGGTTTTATAGGGAATGAAATGATGCATTTGGGAAAATGGTTTAAAAAGTGATAATGCTGGCCATATTGCCCGAAGAAATTTATAGACTCAATGCTATCCCCATAAAGCTACCATTGACTTTCTTCACAGAATTAGAAAAAACTACTTTAAATTTCACATGGATCCAAAAAAGAGCCCATATAGCCAAGACAATCCTAAGCAAAAAGAACAAAGCTGGAAGCATCACGCTACCTGACTTCAAACTATACTACAAGACTACAGTAACCAAAATAGCATATATAAACCAATGGAACAGAACAGAGGCCTCAGAACTAATGCCACACATCTACAATCATCTCGTCTTTGACAAACCTGACAAAAACCAGCAATGGAGAAAGGAGTCTTTATTTAATAAATGGTGTTGGGAAAACTGGCTAGCCATATGCAGAAAACTGAAACTGGACCCCCTCCTTACACCTTATACAAAAATTAACTCAAGATGGATTAAGGACTTAAATGTATGACCTAAAACCATAAAAACCCTAGAAGAAAACACAGGCTATACCATTCAGAACATGGGCATGGGTTCTAGGCATGGGCAAAGATTTCATGACTCAAACACCAAAAGCAATGGTAACAAAAGCCAAAATTGACAGATGGGATCTAATTAAACTAAAGAGCTTCTGCACAGCAAAAGAAACTATCATCAGAGTGAACAGGCAACCTACAGAATGGGAGAAAATTTTTGCAATCTATCCATCTGACAAAGGGCTGATATCCGGAATCTACAAGGAACTTAAACAAATTTACAAGAAAAAAACAAACAACCCCATCAAAAAGTAGGCAAAGGATATGAACAGACATTTCTCAAAAGAAGACGTTTATGCAGCCAACAAATATATGAAAAAAAGCTCATCATCACTGGTCATTGGAGAAATGCAAACAAAAACCACAATGAGATACCATCTCACACCAGTTAGAATGGAAATCATTAAAAAGTCAGGAAACAACAGATGCTGGAGAGGATGTGGAGAAATAGGAACACTTTTACACTGTTGGTGGAAGTGTAAATTAGTTTAACCATTGTGGAAGACAGTGTGGCGATTCCTCAAGGATCTAGAACCAGAAATACCATTTGACCCAGCAATCCCATTACTGGGTATATACCCAAACAGTTATAAATCATTCTACTATAAAGATACATGCACACATATGTTGATTGCAGCACTATTCACAATAGCAAAGACTTGGAACCAACCCAAATGTCCATCAATGATAGACTGGATAAAGAAAATGTGGCACATATACACCATGGAATACTATGCAGCCATAAAAAAAGAATGAGCGCATGTGCTTTGCAAGGACATGGATGAAGCTGGAAACTATCATTCTCAGCAAAGTAACACAGGAACAGAAAACCAAATACTGCATGTTCTCACTCATAAGTGGGAGATGAACAATGAGAACATATGGACACAGGGAGGGGAACATCACACGCCAGGGCCTGTTGGGGGGTGGGGGGCTAGGGGAGAGATAGCATTAGGAGAAATACCTAATGTAGATGATGGGTCGATGGGTGCAGCAAAGCACCATGGTACATGTATACCTATGTAACAAACCTGCACGTTCTGCACATGTATCCCAAAACTTAAAGTATAATTTAAAAAATGATAATGCCTAATGCCAGGAGGCTTATGGCAAAATCAGTGCCCTCATTTATTGCTTGCAACAAGTTAAATTGATCAATCATTTTGAATTGTTAATGCAAAGCATGAGTCAATATGAAGTTCACAACTTTCAACTCAGTCATCCCACTCCAAGGAACTTACCCAGAAGAAATAATTAAAGAAAAAAAAGAAGGCAGAGGAGGAGGAGGAGGAGAAGTGTGTGTGTGTGTGTGTGTATGTGTGTATTTTTATATACACACATACATACTTATACATACAGGCTCAGAGATACTCATTACAGCAAAATTTTCAGCCTTGCGAAGTCCCAGGTATGCACTCAAAAATATTTGCTGAAAACTCAATAAGTCCAACAGTCTAATAATGATTTAACAAATTTTGGTACATTAATAAGATGAAACATTATACCAATATTAAAATTATAATAGGAAGTCTATTAAAATACAGAGAAGAGGTCAGACGTGGTGGCTCACATCTGTAATCCCAGCATTCTGGGAGGCCAAGACGGGCAGATCACATGAGATCAGGAGTTAGAGACAAGCCTGGCCAACATGGTGAAACCCCGTCTCTACTAAAAATACAAAAATTAGCCAGGCATGGTGGCACACACCTGTAATCCCAGCTACTTGGGAGGCTGAGGCACAAGAATCACTTGAACCTGGGAGGCAGAGGTTGCAGTGAGCCAGGATCACACCATTGCACTCCAACCTGGGCAACAGAGCAAGACTTCACCTCAAAAAATATACATATATACACATATATAAATATATATATACACATATATAAATATGTATATTTATATATGTGTATATATGGAGAAGATTGCATAGTATAAAATTAAATGCAAGTATCACATTTCAAAACAATATACAAATTAATTGCAATTACAGTCATTCCTCAATATATGCGGAGGCATGTCTCTAGGATACCCTAGTATACCAAAATCCATGTATATTCAAGTTCCATAGGGCTGAAGTACCTACATGCATGAAAAATCAGCCCTCTGCTTACACAGGATTTGCATCCCATGAATACTGTGTTTTGATCCACATTCCTTTGAAAAAAAATCCACATATAAGTGGACCAACACGGTTCATGCTCCCGTTGTTCAAGGGTCAACTGTAAACAAATGTGTATACATAAGGAGAATGATACGCTGAAATAAAAATAGTTCTGAAAAATGAAGGCAGAAATTTTTTAAAGTTTCTGAAATTAATGAAAATAGGAACACAGCTTACCAAAATCTCCAGGATGCAGCTAAAGCGGTGTTAAGCACTGCTTTATAACACTAAAAACCTTCATCTAGAAGTTAGAAAGATCTCACATTAACTGTCTAACTTTGCACCTAAAGGAACCAGGAAAAAAGAACAAACCGGCTACAAAGCTAGCAGAAGAAAGGAAACAACTAAAATTAGAGAAGAATTGAATGAAGTTGAGATGCAAAAATTCATACAAAAGATCAATGAGACCAAAAATTGGTTCTTTGGAAAATTAAACGAGATTGACAGACCACTAGCTAGATTAACAAAGTATGGTGGCTCACATCTGTAATCCTAACACTTTGGGAGGTGGCAGGAAGATCCCTTGAGCCCAGAAGTTCAAGACCAGCCTGGGCAATATAGGGGGACCCTGTCTCAAGGAAGGGAGGAAGGAAGGAAGGGAAGGAGGGAGGGAGGGAAAGAAAGGAAAGGTCCAAATAAGCACACTCAGAAATGACAAAGATGACATTACAATTGATCTCACAGAAATATAAAAGATCCTCAGAGAATAATATAAACAACTCTATGCACACAAATTTTAAAAATCTGGAGGAAATGGATAAATTCCTAGAAACACAGTCTCCCAAGATTGAATCGGCAAGAGATTGAAACCCTGAATGGACCACTATTGAGCTCTGAAATTGAATCAGTAATAAAAAGTCTACCAACCAAATAAAAGGCCTGAACCAGATGAATTCACAGCCAAATTCTACCAGACATACAAAGAACTGGTACCAACACTATTGAAACTATTCCAAAAAAATCAAGGAGGAGGGGCTCCTCCCTAACTCATTCTATGAAGCGAGCAACAGCCTAATACCAAAACCTAGCAGAAACACAATGAATAAAGAAAACTTCGCGCCAATACACCTGATGAACATAGATGCAAAAATCATCAACAAAATACTACTAAACCAAATCCAGCAGCACATCAAAAGTTAATACACCATGATTGAGTAGGCCTTATACTTGAGAGGCAAGGTTGGTTCAACATATGCAAATAAATAAATGTGATTCACTACATAAACAAAATTAAAAGCAAAACATATGATCACCTCAATAGACACAGAAAAATCTCTTGATAAAATCCAACATCTCTTCATGATTAAAAACCCTCAACAGACTAAACATTGAAGGAACATACCTCAAAACTATAGAAGCCATCTATGACAAACCCACAGTTAAAATCATATTTAACAGGTAAAAGCTCGAAGCATTCCCCTTGAGAACTGGAACAAGACAAGGTGCCCACTCTCACCATTCCTATTAAACATAGTACTAGAAGTCCTCACCAGAGCAAGCAGGCAAGAGAAAGAAATAAAAGGCTTCCAAATAAGAAAAGAAGTCAAACTTTGCCATCAATATGATTCTATACCTAAAAAACCCTAAAGACTCTGCCAAAAGGCTACTAGAACTGATAAATGATTTTAGTAAGGCTTCAGAATACAATATCAATGTACAAAAATCAGTAGCATTTCTATATACCAATAACGTTCAGGCTGAGAGTCAAATCAAGAACACAATCCCATTTGCAAAAGCTACAGAGAAAATTAAATACCTAATAATACAGCTAACCAAGGAGGTGAAACATGTCTATAAAGAGAACTACAAAACACTGCCGGAAGAAATCAGAATGACACAAATAAATGGAAAAACATTCCATGCTCAGGGATTAAAAGAATCGACATCGTTAAGATGGCCAAACTGCCCAAAGCAATTAACAGATTCAATGCTATTCCTATCAAACTACCACCATTCTTCATAGAATTTGAAAAAAGCTATTTTAAAATTCACATGGAATAAAAAAAAGAGCTTGAATAAGCAAGGCAATCCTAAGCCAAAAGAACAAAGCTGGAGGCACCACACTACCTGACTTGAAACTATAATATAAGGTTACAGAAACCAAAGCAGCATGGTACGGGTACAAAAACAGACACATAGACCAATGGAACAGAATAGAAAATTCAGAAATAAAGCCACGCACCTACAACAATCTAATCTTGCACAAGGCCAACAAAACAAGCAATGGAGAAAGGACTCCCTTTCATATGGAGAAGAATGAAACTGGACTCTTACTTTTCACCATATACAAAAATTAACTCAAGATGGATTACAGATTTAAATGTAAGACATCAAACTATAAAAATTCTAGAAGAAAACCTAGGGAGTACTCTTCTCAACATCAGCCTTGGCAAAGAATTTTTGGCTAAGTCCCCAAGGGCAATTGCAAGAACAAAAAAAAATTGACAAATGGTACCTAGTTAAACTAAAGAGCTTCTGCACAGCAAAAGAAACTATCAACAGAGTAGAAAATACGCTAATCCTATAGGACAGAAAAAGGAAAAGGAGAAGAGTCATAAGGGGATATAAGCATAGGACACCCAAGCCAGAAACAGCAACCCCTTCAGGTCCCCTTCCACCGTGCGGAAGCTTTACTTTCGCTTTTGCTTTAATAAATCTTGCCCCTGCACAAAAAAAAAAGCAAACAGAAACTATCAACAGAGTAAACAGACAACCTACAGAATGGGAGAAAATATTCAAAAACTCTGCATACAACAAAGGTCTCATATCCAGAATCTATTAAAAAAAAAAATCAACAGGCAAAAACAAATAACCCCATTAAAAAATAGGCAAAAGACATGAACAGAAACTTCTCAAAAGAAGACATACAAGTGTCAAACTGAAAAAATGCTCATCATCACTAAGCATAAGAGAAATATAAGTCAAAACCACAGTTAGATAACCATCTCGCACCAGTCAGAATAGCTATTACTAAAAAGTCAAAAAACAACAGATACTGGCAAGGCTTCAGTGAAAAGGGAATGCTTATACACTGTTGATAGGAATGTAAATTAGTTCAGCCACTGTAGAAAGCTGTTTAGAGATTTCTCAAATAACTTAAAAACATAGCTACCATGTATGCCAGCAATCCCATTACTGGGTATATGCCCAGAGAAAAATAGATACTTATACCAAAAAGACACATGCACTTATCTGTTTATCACCATGCTATTCACAATAGTAAAGTCATGGAATTAACCTAGCTACCCATCATTGGTGAGTTGGATAAAGAAAATGTGGTACACATACAGCATGAAATACTGTGCAACCATGAAAAAGAATGAAACCATGTTCTTTGCAGCAAAATGGATGGAGCTGGAGGCCACAATCCTAAGTGAATTAACATCAGAATAGAAAACCAAATACTGCATGTTCTCACTTATAAGTGGGAGCTAAACACTGAGCACACATGGACATAAACATGGAAACAGTACACACTGCAGACAACTAGAGGAGGGAGGAAGGACAGCATGGATTGAAAAACTACCTATTGGGTACTATGCTCACTACCTGGGTGCAATATACCATGTAACAAACCTGCACATTTATCCTCTGCATCTACAATAAAAGCATAAATTTATTTTTTAAAAAAAGAAGACATAAAAAATCAAAAAACAATTTAAAAAACTGGAGCATAAAAAATAATTATGTAAAGTGAGAGAAGTGAAAGCAATTTTTTAAGTTATTAGATTTTCTTGAATAGTGTTGTATTTTCTTTGACACTTCAGAAGTGCTTTTTACAGAAAGAAAAATATACCATCCATAAAGGCAAAAGATGGTAAAATTCTTTAGGATAAATTTTTTTCCATGAATTTTTCATTTTTATTTTTATTTTTTTCAATCACTTTATTGCAGTATGACTGACATGTAAAAAGCTGCATATATTCAATGTATACATCTCAATGAGTTTGAAGATAAGCATACACCCATGAAACCATCATCATCATCAGGACCATAAACATATCCATCACTTCTCTAAGTTTCCTCTGCCCCCTTTAATATCATTACTGTTATGATTATTTCTTGCTTGGTAAGAACACTTAACAACATCTATCCTCTTAGCAAATTTTAAGTATAGAAGACAATATTGTTAGCCATAGGCACTACACTGTGTAGTACATCTCCAGAACTTATTTATCTTGCATAACTGAAACTTCATACCCTTCAACCATCACCTCCTCACTTCCGCTTCCCCTGAGCTCCTGGCAACCACCATTCTACTCTCTGCTTCTATGAGTTTGGCTGTTGTAGATTCCACATATAAGTGAGTCCATACAGTATTTGTATTTCTGTGTCTGTCTTATTTGACTTAGCATAATGCCCTCCAGGTCCATCCATGTTGTTGCATATGGCAAGGTTTCCTTCTGTTTTAAGGCTGACTGATATTCCATCGTATGTATATACCAAACTTTCTTTATCCATTCATCCACTGGTGGACATTTAAGCAGTATTCATATCTTGGTGGATGTAAGTTATGCTATTAACACAGTGAACATGGGAATGCAAATATCTCTCCAGGATTCTGATTTCAATTCCTTTGGATATGTACACAGAAGTGGGATGGCTGGATCATACGGTAGTTCTGTTTTTGGTTTTGTGAAGAACTTCCATACTATTTTCCATAATGGCTGTACCTCTTTGGGATAAAATTTAAATGGTCATTTTAAAATCATTTTGCATGACTCCTGGAAGGTTAAATTGCCCAGAGCAGATCCCTATCCAAGAGAAAGGGCTGCCTTTTTGGGCAACCTTGTGGGCATCACACTTAGACAATGCCCAGTCTAAGACTTCTTCCTTCTTGAAACTTGTCAGTTGACTTAACGTCTCAGGCCCAAGAAATTATACAACATCCTAGCAACCACTTTGATATTAGATAGGAGCTTAGGTTCGCTTGTTTCTGTTTTAGAGCTGCTACCTGCAAAGTGCCAGGCATTCGACATGTATTACCTGCCTTAATCTCAAAACCACGCTGCAAATTAAGGATTATGGGGCCTCATCCTACAGATGAGGTAGTTAAGGCCCAATAAGCTTTAAAAATTTTGTCAAGTGTCTCAGCTCAGAAATGCAGAGACAATGTTTCAAATTAGGTCTGCCAAGCTCCCAAGATGATGGAGCCTTTTCCACTCGCCCATTCTGTTTCATCACAAAGTCAAGAAGAAGAAAAATCTGCAGTGGAAGCAAGCCCTTGAACCTTAGCAGCACCTGGCTGTTTGAGGCCAGCTGCTCAGAGCCTCAAGAATAAAAAAAACAGCATTGATTTGGGCTCAAGTTCTCTCTTTTTTCCAGTCTTGCCCATCACCTTCATGGTTACTTTGAATTGGGAGAGCATTTGTCTGGCTTTTCATAAAATTCTGGCCTGGCGCAGTGGCTCACGCCTGTAATCTCAGCACTTTGGGAGGCTGAGGTGGGTGGATCATGAGGTCAGGAGATCAAGACTACCCTGGCCAACATGGTGAAACCCTGTCTCTAGTAAAAATACAAAAATTAGCTGGGCATGGCGGCGTGTGCCTGTAATTCCAGCTACTCAGGAGGCTGAGGCAGGAGAATCGCTTGAACCCGGGAAGCAGAGGTTACAGTGAGCTGAGATTGCACTCCAGCCTGGTGACAGAGCTAGACTCCGTCTCAATAAAAAAAGAGAGTTCTACTTTTTCTACAGTAACCACACTGATACTCAGGGAAAAAAATTAATAAAACTACCTTTAAAAATCAAGAGACAAGCTGGGCATAGTGGTGCAAGCCTATAATCTCAGCTATTCAGAAAGCTAAAGCAAGAGGGTCCCTTGGGCCTTGGAGTTTAAGCCTGTAGTGTGCTGTGATCATGCCTGTGAATAGCCACTTCACTCCAGACTGGGCAAGGTAGCAAGACTCTGTCACTTAAAAAACGAAATCAGGAAACAGAGGAGACAGTGAGACAGAAGGAAAACATTATGGCAAATTAACCCACATACAGCACCATTTTCATTTTGTTTTTTACCTGTCTTAGCTCAGGTCACAACAATTCCATCCCTTATCATCAGGTATGTGTCCAGCACCTAACTATGTTAAACTCGGAACAGTTTAAGATACCCAAGTACAGCATGGACTTCAGTAACAGAAAACCTTCCTGCCACTTCCCAGATGAGTGCCCTAAGACAGTGCCCTTACTTAACTTCTCAGCCTCGATTCCTATCTATAGCATGAGGATAATCATCTTGGCTAACAGTGATAGGGCAAAGGTCAAATTCGGTAAAATATCTGAAATCTCTGTAAGCTATAAAGCACCATGCCCATATTTTTGGACATTATGTTTTATACATCGATTTACTTAACATTCATCCTGGCAACCTCCTTATTTGCATGCCCCCTGGCAAACAGAAATCTAGGACACAGCACAGCAACCTTGGAAGCATAGAGAAAATGCAAACTATGAGCAAACCTAGCATAAACACACAGATTTACCAGGAAATCCTTTATATTGTAAGCAAAGAAATAAATTTTGGTGCATAAATGTAGGGGATTCATTATTAACTGAATCTTACTCTTTAGTCATCCCATCCTGAAGAAGGAGGGATGTCAGGCAATTTTTAAATACCAGAAAGTTGAGCCTAAGATGCACTTATGAGGGGTAAGTGGTCCATTGACCCAGGACAGCAAGTAGATGTGTCTCATCCCATCACCCAGGCTACTAAGAGAAGAAGAGGGGTATGAGAAGACATTGAGTACATAGACCAAGTTCCCTGTTTCACTGTGAGTCACATGAAGACCCTGAAACGTGAGGATGTCAACTCAGAGCCTACAGATGGCAAAATCAGGATTCTTATCCTCTACATACTTACAGATCTCTACTACCCTTGGAATTCAGGGCTGCTTAGATGATAGAGAGAAAAAGACAAGGTATCTCATGGGGGCTCTCACTCTTGCTCTGATTCTGGCTTCCTCTCCTTGGCCTTTTGTATCATCTCCTGGGGGGTCTCTAGAGCTACCTAAGTAGCTAACAAGCAAGCTGAAAAGCTCATCTTCAGCAAGATCACTTTTGCAAGCGTAACAGCCTCAGATGAAATAGATTGGCTTCTTAAAGGACTTTGGCAGCACTCTTTAAAAAAATCCTGTTGAGGCAGCAGTGCATGTGAGAGGGAGTGGGGAGCAGGGATGGTGGGGTGGGCTTACAACATTCTAACAACCAGAGGTCTCATGATACCTTGGCTTTTCCTAGAGAGACAGGACTCAGGTGTTCTGGGCCCTAATGATCCATTCTTGTTTTCACTGCCTCCTCTGTCCCCTACTTGTTCTTGTCCTTCCTCTAGGAGGCAGCAATACAACAGGGCTGTGTTACACAGTGGGCTCGATCATCCACTCTCCAAAAGGCTCAAAGAACACAGATGGATTCTTCCTCCTGAGTAAATCCTCCTCAATTAGAAAGCTCCATGGCTGGCCCTATCTTAACATCTGCCTGAGGTCCATATACTGTCTACAAGATGCTCATTAGTACTGCAGGCCCTAGAGTCATCGGTAGACCTTGGACACCAGTAGAACATGTAGAACCATCTCCTCCAGAGCCAACAACTTATTATGAAACCTTCATATTTTCACTGCCAAGCAGGCAGAAGGGGGCCTCAGAAAACCACAAGCTTTGTCTCTTTTCATACACCTCTAATATCGAGGTGTCAGGTCAGACAACTCGACCAAAACTGCAGTATAAAATCCTTTATACTGTAAGCAAAGAAATTTATGTCAATGGACCACTTAACCTTCATAAGTGCATCTTAGGCTCAGCTTTCTGGTATTTAAAAAATTGCCTGACACCCCTCCTTCTTCAGGAAATCTTCTTTGACTAAAGAATAAGATTCAGTTAATAATGAATCCCCTGCATTTATGCACCAAAATTTATTTCTTTGCTTACAGAACCAAATTTATTTCTTTGCACCAGGACCAAAATTGCATTATACCCTCCTCAAGAAGCTTCGTAAATGATTATTTGGTTTTGAACTTTGTTTGTTTTTGGTGTTTTGCCTGTCCTACTCAGAAGGCAGCTTTTATCCTGACGACGTTTCAGTTTTAGCTACGGCTCTCTCTAAAGCTGCTAGTTTTGTATGGGTAGCTTCTTCCTTAGAAGGAAAATCTGCAGTATCTTTTTTAAGTTCTGCGTCAGAAGACGGCCTGGATGCAGGGTGGGGTGATTGATGAGTCGGAGCTTTGCTGCCACCTAGTGTCCAACTGAGAAGGATGACGCAGTTCCCTAGATAAAGACTTGCAAACTCTAGAGCCTCATCTGCTTTGCCGTGGGCGTGGGTGATTGTGCAGAGTTCTGGGTCACGCGCTTGGCTCTGATTTAAGGAGGTCAACCACACATACCCACAGGCAGAAACACGGAGGCTGGCGCCTGCCGTCGCACCCCATCACCAGGACAAAAGGGGTGGGACCAGCACTCCCCATTTCCACAACCTTTCCCATGGCCTTTGGGTGACTTTTCCTGCGCTCCTCCCCCAATACGATATTCTCCCCTAAGGAATAAATGGAGAGACAGAGGGGGAAGCAGGAAAATGTAAGCAGTGTGATTTTCTCTGGGCTCCTCATTCCCCTGCAGAGAGCTCTGAGGACCAAAACCAAGACTTGAAGGAGAGAAAGAGATTTTAATATCCAAGCTCTGAAATCTCCAGGTTATGCAAACCATTAAAGTGATGTGAATGGCCTCCCATAAGGAGGGATGGAGAGGACCCTGTGAACCAGCTAGAAATAAACACTTAGGAAAAATAGCTTAAGCTTATTTAACTAAAGTTACGTCTGATGGCTGTTTGTGATTCCTCTGCAAGCTTGAACCCCTGATAGCACCTGCTATGTATTACGTATGCCCAAAGTGGGGACATTCATGCAAGACTTCTTCACACTTTTAATAATAATAATACTGTGAACTTCAGTTAATTAGAAAGGTCAGGGACTGGAAGATCTGATTAATTCAATTTTCTAGTTAACTAAGAGTTAATGAGGAAGTTATCCCTCTTTTCTAGGAAAGTGATTTTTGGTAGTTACAGCTCTCAGTGCTCATCTGTGTCTCTGGAATATTTCTGTCAATGTGAAGACTCTGACACATGCTTATCAAATTTTAGAAGGCATAGGTTTGAAAGGTTTGGTAATGCATTACGTGGCAGAAGTCATTCAAAAGTAATTCAACAGGCTTATATTATGAGTTAAGACTAGAGTCCTGGAAATAGATTTTTTTTTAAGTTAACCATACAAATACAGGATGTTGAAACTTGGCTTAATAGCAGTTCATGTGGGAAGCCCTAGGCATTTTAGTAACCCAAAGTAGTCTTAGGCAGCGCTGAACAAGAAAGGCAGTGTTGGGAGCAGGAAAGATGGGAGCGCTACTGAATATGCCATGGTAGGGTCGTGTCTGCAGATCTCTATTCTATTCTGCCTGCCACAGCAGAAAACGAAAGGGAACTGATGAAAATTTTAGAAATCACGGCATATGAGGAAAATTCGAAGCTGCTGACAATGTTTGCAGTAGAAGAATGGAAGGCCCAGGGAGAAACTGAAGAGCTATATTCAAACGTGAAGAGTTGTCATGGGAAGAGAGGACAAGGTTTAGAGCTGTTACAAGAAAAACTTTAGACAAAACAAATTTAACAGAGTTTATTTGTCCAAAGAACAATTCATGAGCTGGGCAGCACTCAGAACTAGAAGCAGTTCAGAAAACTGCTGCAGCAGCTTGGACAGCAAGTTCTTTATGGGCTAAATGCAGAAGGAGGGCAAAGAAAACATATATCAATATTGAACCAGAGTCTTTACCAATCAGCAACCACAAACTAACTTCTGTTGGTGGTTTCTGATTGGTAAAGGCTCTAGTTTCATTTCACTGTTTTATGCTGGGATTTGGTTTGCCTAGTAGGAACTTAAAGCCCAGGAGCCATTCCAGCCTAATGACCTCCCAATTTATATATATATATATTTTTATTATTATTATACATGACCTCCCAATTTTAAAAAGTATTTTAGCAATTCCTTGCCTATCAGCCTCTTGTTATGATAGATTGACCACAACATGGCCATAAACACCACTCCCTGTCATGATCATGGCTGGTTTTTCTTCTTCTCAACACAAAACTCCTAAGTCACAACATCAGGCTCCTGGAAGAAATATTCCTGTTGTTGTTCCCATTTTTGTCACCCTAATCACAGTGAGACCTTCTCTCATACCTTTAATGGCTACAGATATGCATTTAATACCCTTGAAAGAATACAATGCACCAGGACCAGGGAGATTGCAATGAGGGCTATAAGAGGATAATACCAAGACACTGGAGCATGCTCCTTAGCCAATGCCCCCATTAACCAGATCAACTAAAATGAACAAAATAAAAACAAAGGTTAATGGGTAGAACAAGCTATCAACTTAGTCTCTGAGTCCAGAGAGCAGTTAGTAGAGAAGATTTCTAGATTTAAACTCAGAATGTATTTTCCTGGTTTGTCATTTAAATGTCTCTGATTATGTCATTGGACATTTCAGTGTATTCCCTGAATGGTCCAGGCATGCATCAATAGGCATGAGAGCTGTCCTCTAGAATTTAGATCAAGTTGTTTAACTATAGCTTGTAGGGCTTCAGGAACAGAGCAGTTTATAGATGAAAGAATCTTGAGGATAATGAGTGAGACTAGAATATGATATCCACAAGGCTACACTCTATTTTTCTGGTGAAATATAATTTTTCTCTCTACAGCTGGTCCCATTTCTACCAAAGATGATCACAATAAGACCAATTTGGTTGCAAAATATGTCCAGTCTCAGTAAACTTGGCCTGATTGTTTATCTAGGTGCAGCAAGAATAATGATTGACCGTATGAGCTCTTTTAAGCCTTCTTTGTCGGGACTTTGAAGTAAGGAATCTCAAAGGGGACTTTCAAAAGCCTCTCCATGCTAAGAAGCCAAGCCAAGGACCCACCATCAAACTTTGCCTGCCATATGTAAATTTTGGTGAATTGCTCTCTTCTCAAGATTCTCAAAATATTTTTAAGGCTCCTGGGTCTTCTTTTAATAAAACCAGGGAACTCTTCAAGACAGGTACCAAGCCAGTTTGCTACAAGGTGCTTTATTGGTGTTGAAAAGTCAATCTTGGTTCTTTAAAACTGTCTGGACCATAAGAGTATATTTACATCCTCAAACATGACATTCCAATCAAAGCTTTGGTAATATAACCAATGTTTCCAATTGTGTCCTGTAATAACAAAAACCAATTCTTATTGAACTTATGCAAATAACTATATTGCCATGAAAATAAGAATGCTCTTTAATAGTTTCTGAATTCTGAAGGGATTAGTAGGGATAAAATGAATGTTTCATCTTTGTTCACAAAGGTAAACTTTACCAAATTGCTATGTATAGCTAGCTTAAGAGAGAAGAAAAAGGTTTCCTTAAATCTGAAAAACAAAGCGTCAAAGAATCAGCAATATTCCAAATACAAAGACCATGAAAAACCATAATTCTTTTTCATCAGGTTGTTCAATCCCATGGAATTAATCCTTCTTCTGCTTGATGTGTTAGCAGGTTTTTTGTTGTTGTTGTTGTTTTTTTTTTGGTTTTTCAGGATTTTTTTTTGTTGGTTAGTTGGTTTTTTGAAACGGAGTCTCGCTCTGTTGCTCAGGCTGGAGTACAGTGGCGCGACCTCCACTCGCTGCAACCTCTGCCTCCCAGGTTCAAGCAATTCTCCTCCCTCAGCCTCCTGAGTAGCTGGGATTACAGGTGCCCATCACCAATGCTGTGTCAGCAGTCTTATGAATCAATTATTTTCTTTATTAGAGTTCTGAAAATTCTTACCCAATTCAATGATGCAATATTAAAGTTAGAAACCAGTACTTGTCAGAGTCCTTTCTATGACTCTCCTTAAAGACCAAACACATTAGCATTATAGTTGATGAGACTTAATTTTAAGACTTAAAATGGTCATGGTTAAAGATCTGAAGAGAGTTCACTACAATAATGATGCAATTGCCAAGGTGGTTATTTCTGTGACATACAACATTTTAACACAATAATCAAAACTATGATGGATAACATCATACCAAGATGATATGGTTTGGCTGTGTCTTCACCCAAATCTCAACTTGAATTGTATCTCCCAGAATTCCCACCTGTTGTGGGAGGGACCCGGGGGAGGTAATTGAATTATAGAGGCTGGTCTTTCCCGTGCTATTCTCATGATCGTGAATAAGTCTCACAAGATCTGATGGGCTTATCAGGGGGTTCTGCTTTTGCTTCTTCCTCATTTTTCTCTTGCTACCACCATGTAAGAAGTGCCTTTCATCTCCCACCATGCTTCTGAGGCCTCCCCAGCCATGTGGAACTCTAAGTCCAATTAAACCTCTTTTCTTTCCCAATTTTGGGTATGTCTTTATCAGCAGCATGAAAACAAACTAATACAGTAAATTGATACCAGTACAGAGGGGTGTTGCTGAAAGATACCTGAAAATATGGAAGTGACTTTGGAACTGGGTAAAGGAAGAGGCTGGAACAGTTTGGAGGGCTCAGAAGAAGACAGGAGAATGTGGGAAACTTTGGAACCTCCTAGAGGCTTATTAAATGGCTTTGACAAAAATGCTGATAGTGATATGAACAATATGAACAATAAGGTCCAGGCTGAGGTGGTCTCAGATGGAGCAGATGGAGATGAGGAACTTGTTGGGAGCTGGAGCAAAGGCGACTCTTGTTATGTTTTAGCAAAGAGACTGGTGGCATATTCCCCCTGCCCTAGAGATTTGTGGAACTTTGAACTTGAGGGAGATTATTTAGGGTATCTAATGTAAGAAATTTCTCAGCAGCAAAGCATACAAAAGGTGACATGGGTGCTATTAAAAGCATTCCATTTAAAAAGGCAAACAGAGAATAAAAGTTCAGAAAATTTGCAGCCTGACAATGCAATAGAAAACAAAAATCCATTTTTTTTTTAGGAGAAATTCAAGCTGGCTTCATAAGCAGCAAGAAGCCTAATGTTAATCCCCAAGACCATGGGGAAAACGTCTCCAGGCCATGTCAGAGACCTTCACAGCAGCCCCTCCCACCACAGGTTTAGAGGCCCAGGAGGAAAAAGTGGTTTTATGGACCAGACCCAGGGTCTCCTTGCTGTGCGCAGCCAAGGGACTTGGTGCCCTGTGTCCCAGCCACTCCAGCCATGGCTGAAAGGGGACAATGTACAGCTTGGGCTGTGGTTTCAGAGGGTGAAAGCCCCAAGCCTTGGCAGTTTCCACATGGTGTTGAGCCTGTGGGTGCACAGAAGTCAAGAATTGAGGCTTGGGAACCTCCACCTAGATTGCAGAGGATGTATGGAATTGCCTGCATGCCCTGGCAGAAGTTTGCTGCAGGTGGGGGAGGGCACTCGTGGAGAACCTCTGCTAGGGCAGTGGGGAAGGGAAATGTGGGGTTGGAACCCCCACAAAGAGTCCCTAATGGGGCATTGTCTAGTGGAGCTGTGAGAAGAAGGCCACTGTCCTTCAGGTCCCAGAATGGTAGATCCACTGGTAGCTTGCAGCGTGTACCTGGAAAAGCCACAAACACTCAATGCCAGCCCAGGAAAGCAGCCATGAGGGAGGCTGTACCCTGAAAAGCCACAGGGGTGGAGCTGCCCAAGACCATGGGAACCCACCTTTTGCATCAGTGTGACCTGGATGTGAGACCTGGCATCAAAGGAGATCATTTTGGAGCTTTAACATTTGACTGCCCTGCTGGATTTCAGATTTGCATGGACCCTGTAACCCCTTTGTTTTGGCCAATTTCTCCCATTTGGAATGGCTGTATTTACCAAATACCTGTACCCCCATTGTATCTAGGAAGTAACTAACTTGCTTTCGATTCTACAGGCTCATAGGCAGTAGGGACTTGCCTTGTCTCAGATGAGACTTTGGACTGTGGACTTTTGGGTTAATGCTGAAATGAGTTAAGACTTGGAGACTGTTGGGAAGGCATCATTGGTTTTGAAATGTGAGGACATGAGATTTGGAGGGGTCAGGGGAGGAATGATATGGTTTGGCTGTATCCCCACCCAAATCTCAACTTGAATTTTATCTCCCAGAATTCCCACATGTTGTGGGAGGGATCCAGGGGGAGGTAATTGAATCATGGGGGCCGGTCTTTCCCATGCTATTCTCATGATAGTGAATAAGTCTCACGAGATCTGATGGTCTTATCAGATCTCTTTTGCTTTTTCACTTTTGCTTCTTCCTCATTTTTCTCTTACTGTCACCACCACATAAGAAGTGCCTTCCACCTCCCGCCAAGATTCTGAGGCCTCCCTAGCCATGTGGAATTCTTAAGTCCAATTAAATCTCTTTTTTTTTCCCCCAGTTTTGAATATGACTTTTAAAAAAAAAGACTTAATTTAGAATATGATTTTGAGAAGTTTGTCCAATTTATCAAAGGTTTAAAACACTTTATCAAAATAGGATCCCAGGTTACTATGAAATAATAGTCATTCATTTAACCAGAGTGATAATTTAAAATTAACCTTTAAGGCTGGGCTCGGTGGCTCACACCTGTAATCCCAGCACTTTGGGAGGCCCAGGCGGGTGGATCACCTGAGGTCAGAAGTCCAAAACCAGCTTGGCCAACATGGTGAAACCCCATCTCTACAAAAATACAAAAAAAAAGTTAGCCAGGCATGATGGCGGGTGCCTGTAATTCCAACTACTCAGGAGGCTGAGGCAGGAGAATTGCTTGAACCCAGGAGGCAGAGGGTGCAGTCAGCCAAGATAGTGCCATTGCATGACAGCCTGGGCAACACAGTGAGAACCTGTCTCAATAAAAAAATAAAATTAAATTAACCTTTAATTTTAAATTAATAATTAATCATTTTAAATTAACCATTAATAATTTTAAATTAATCTTTAATTTTTCTGTAATAAGAAGCCAAAATTAGATAAGCTTAAACTTATGTTCAGTAATGTTTTAGCATTTTATCTTATTTGGAAATGATCTAAATGTTTAAATTAAGAAACAATATTTAAATGAAGTTAAGAAACATCAAAGACAAATACAGAGAGTTACATAGTTACGGAAAAACCTTAGCTCTTTTAATAGAGAGAACTTAGTTTTCTTAAGTAATTGAAGCCCTAATAAAACAAGAACAGACCAGTACTCCAAGAAAACTTTGTACTCACATTCTTTTGACACTGAAGCTTGTAATTTTTAATAACATCATAAATTCATATAAATCTTAGCCAACTTGATCACACATAAAATTCCTTTTCCAAGATTTATCTTCCACAAACCTTCTACAACTTTCTTATATCCATTCAGTTTAGTCCTACACCTTTCTCCTGTCCTACTGTGGAATAATGAGTCATTCAATTTTAAGACAAAAATTACTTTCTTTTTCCCTTAGCAACAAAACAACAAAAACCCTCATGCCTAATAGTTTTACTTACCAAAAACACGTCTTGCACACCTCATATATGAGTTGTTTCTCTTATTATTTCTAGGTTTAATTACCACATGTTAACCAGAATTCTTAACTCTCATTAACTTTAATTTTTAGAAGCATGTACTTTCTCATAGTACAATTTTTCAATGTGGCACAAGATATGTTTGCTAACAGACC
This sequence comes from Hylobates moloch, assembly GCF_009828535.3. Taxonomy (NCBI): domain Eukaryota; kingdom Metazoa; phylum Chordata; class Mammalia; order Primates; family Hylobatidae; genus Hylobates; species Hylobates moloch. The sequence continues at coordinate 65,576,189 of NW_026652283.1, forward strand.
AAATATCTTTAATTTTTCTGCAATAAGAAGCCAAAATTAGATCGGTTTAAAGAAATTAATGTTTCAGTATTTTATCTTATTTGGAAATAATCTAAATATTTAAATGAATATTCATCTTTTAATTTCATTTAGTGAAATTCCAAGGGTGTACGTTACCAAAGAGATTTGGGAAACTATTTTTAAATAGACACATTATAATACAAAACAAAGCTAGCCATCATCAAGTTATTCTCTGTTAGTTATTTTTACAGCACGTGCAGGTCAGGTAGTCTTCATGAAAGCAAGAATCCTAAATGTTAAATACGTGATTTTTGTTGCTATTTTTCTGCTATATATGATATACATGAAGTAATGGACACAGTACTTCCACTTGTACATTTATTCTTAGGTTGACCTCATAGATCTATAATCTGAAACATGCAGTAAAGATAACATAAACTTATGTGACTAGTAAACCCAAGTAAAATTAAAATGTTATGCTGATGTTGTCCTCAAAACTGGTAACTCAAAAGACACAACTACTTTTATTAAACTAAAAATAGTGAACTAGTCTTGTTTTGTTTTCCAAAGATGTACTTAAGTCATGTGAACTTGAAAAGCATTTGGGTTAGTTTCTATACTTCCAAGAGTTTAAGGAATACTTAATTTATATAAGCACTCATTTTTCTCTAAGCCAATTAGAGCTCTTTTATAATTTTGTCAATACCATCCAGAGGTAGAAAAAGGTTACATATATATAACATAAATAGACTTACTTAAACATAGACATATGCAGAGATCCTATAGCTTTCATTTTAGTTTTAGTCACATACCAGGTACAATATATAAAACTTATCAGTTTGTAAAAGAATATCTGAATCAGAATTGTATTTCTGGCCAGTGGAATGAGATTATCTGCCCAGATGGCTAGAACATTTTTCCAATATTTGTAGAAAAGACTTGAAAGATTTTGTATTTGCTAGTTTCCACATAGCTCCTTTTTTGTTTTCCTCCAATGAATCATTTCCCTTAAATTTGCATTTCCAAAGTGCTCTAGGATATGACAAGGTAGAAAATTTACATTTCAAAGACATGGAGCTTAGACTTTATGATTAAATACCATCATTTGCAGAAACAAAAAAGCATATAGGTGAAGGACCAGTTAAGACAAGAAGACCAGGAAAGCCACCTTAAAAAAAAGTAAGGCTTGTTATGTAGCCTTAAGCCAGTTCCTTTTCCATTGTAACAGTTTTTAGTGATGCCGTCTTTCTTCTCTTTCTGATGCAGAGAGGCCTTACAAATGAAGGTTTCCTTTATGGAAGTACATTTTTCTTACAAAACAGTCCCAAAATAATCAGCTGAAAATAGTACTTATGCTGAAAAGGCATATTTTGGAGACTAATTTAGCTGAATAGGCAGCTTCCTAGCCCAGCCTGTGTTTTTCAAACTATATTACTGAGTTTAGAGCAGAACCCATAATGAATAGGGCAGACAAGGCATTTTCTACGCCTGGACTCAGCATGAGACCAGAGTGTTTTACAAATAGTACTTCTAATCTTGCCTTATAGTCAGAGACCGGTTTATTCTTTTTGTTTGTTTGTTTACAAGATGGAATGACAGAGCAGTGGACTTTTTTTGAGGGAATATTTTAGGAATGGATTCTAGGAGATTATTTGCTATTTTCATAGCCTTTTACTGGTCCATTCCTGAAGGATTGAGTGGTTGGATCTGTCAAGGCGTTTGAGCCAGAGCAACTCCATCTTGAATAGGAGCTGGGTAAAATGGGGCTGAAACCTACTGGGCTGCATTCCCAGATGATTAAAGCATTCTAAATCATAGGATGAGATAGGAGGTTGGCATAAAATACAGGTCATAAAGACCTTGCTGATAAAACAGGTTGCAGTAAAGAAGCCAGCTCTAACCCACCAAAATCAAGATGGCAACAAGAGTGATCTCTGGTCGCCCTCACTGCTACACTCCCACCAGCACCATCGACAGTTTACAAATACCATGGCAACGTCAGGAAGTTACCCTATATGGTCTAAAAAGGGAGGCATGAATAATCCACCCCTTGTTTAATATATCATCAAGAATTAACCATAAAAATGGCCAACCAGCAGCTCTATGGGCGGCTCTGTCTAAGGAGTAACTATTCTTTTATTCCTTTACTTTCCTAATAAACTTGCTTTCACTTTATTGTATGGACTCACCCTGAATTCTTTCTTGCACGAGATCCAAGAACCCTCTCTTTGGGTCTGGATTGGGACCCTTTTCCTGTAACACATATTTGATATCTTTCTCAAATATCTGCCATTTGGCTCCAGTTATTAATTTATGGGCTTTGCCAGGTGCAAGTATCATGTGACTAAATTGGTAAAGATCAAGGGTCTTAGATTATATACTTCAATGAGAATTTTTAATTCCTAAGCAATTTTCTGAGGTTTTTCCTTTGAAAAGGGGAAACCATTTACTATTGATCTGAACTCAAGACTTTGACCAAAGAAGTTACAGAAGCAAATCTGGTTTCTCTGGGGGCCTAATTTTATAAGGCATTTATCTACTTTTATTTTCATCTATGGGGTAGGAAGGTATCTAAGTGAAAAAATTTGTAGATTCAGAGTAGGAGAGAAGGATAAAAACAAAATAAGAGTAGTGAGATACTATTTTTTCTGTTTCATCGATCAGTTGCTTAAGCTTTTCATTTGCCTTTTGTAAGGATTTTTTTGGAGGGGCAATTTTTGATTCATTTCGTCTTTTTGGAACCTCCATATGCCAATAAAAAAATACATCCCATTGTTTCTGAAGAATTTTGGGTCCTTTATTTTCGAATGCACCTCACAAGCAAACAATTTTAACTAGGTTAAAAATTCTTCACTGTGGCCATTGTAACTCTTCAGTTGTCTTTGGTAAGGTCTACCCATTTCCCTAGAAAAGCACAGGGCCTGGGTCCCTAGTCCTCATACATGAGATTGGCTAGAGTTCCAGATGATGGCTTTCTAGACTCCTTGGATCCAGATGAACCCATGATTCCCTGTTTCCTCATATCTTACCTACTAGAGGCATCTCTTCTGGAACCAGTTTGGTTTTTGTCATGACTTCCAGACCCAGTCCAGATTTAAAATGTTCAAATGAACTCGGAGAACTTGACACCAGTTGCAGAGCTTTTATACAAGAGTAATCTTCAAATGCACAGCAAGAAGCAGTGAGCACAAAGGCTTCAATGAGGTACCTATGCCTGTTTACTCATTGCTCCCAGGAGTCATCATGGGGAGTGGGGGTAAACTCCTTCAGATTCTAATTCTGACACCAAAACTGTTAAAAGAAAAACTTTAGACAAAATGAATTTTTGAAAGTCTATTTAAGCAAAGAACAATTCATGAATTGAGCAGCACTTAGAACCAGTAGTTCAGAGAGCTCCATGGCAGCAGCAATGGGCAGAAAGTTTTTATAAGCCAAATACAGAAGGAAGACAAGGGGATTACTTGAGGCCAAGAGTTTGAGACCAGTCTGGGCAAGACAGTGAGCCCCCATCTCTATTTAATAATAGAATATATGTAAATATTGATGCAAATATTGAAATTGATATTTTAATATAATATGAAACAAACATATTTATATAATATATTATATATTATATATATTATTGTATATTCATATATAATATATAATATATTATATATATTATTGTATATTCATATATAATATATTATATATATTATTGTATATTCATATATAATATATAGTAAATAATATAATAAATATTAAATATATATTTATATATTATAGATCTATAATATAAATATATCAAATATATATTTATATATTATATGTATAATATATAATAAATAGATATGTTTTTTGTTTTTGTTTTTGGCAATTTCTGATTGTTAAATTCTCTAGCTCTGTCTTACTGTTTACATGGGGCTTTGATTTGCTCAGTAGGAATGTAAAGCTCTGGAGCCACTCCAGCTTAATAGCCTCCCAACTTTAAAACAATTTAACAGAACTTTCTAACAGAGTTGTTCAAGTCTGCATTGCAAGAAAGTAGTGGGCCCACCATAGAGTTCATAAGGTCTAACACTGTAAGATGTCACAGAAATAATTCCTATCATGGGTTAGAGGTTAGCCTAGAACACACACACACACACCCCCACACACATACACACACACACACCCCTATAACATCTCTTTTTGGCTCAGCTACTTACCAGCGGTGTGAACTTAAACAAGTTTCTTAACCTCGCTAAGCTTCTGTTTCCTTCTCTATAAGAAAATAATGGAGCCTATGTCATAGAATGGTTGTGAGAACTAGACAGATAATACATGTACAGCATTTAATGCCTGGCACATTAGTAAATATTCAACAGATGCTAGATCTTACACTAACTCTCAGAGTTAATGATCTTACGTTCCCCATAAGTTATGGAGAGGTGAATATAACACAGCAGGAAGGAGCATAGGCTCTGGAGCCAGACTGCCTGGATTTCAAGCGCAGCTCTGCCACGTAAATAATTTAACTTCTCTGTTTCTTCATTTTCTCATCTGTAAAGTGGATATTGTAATAATCCTTACTTCAAAGCTTGTTGTGAGGAGTAAATGAGCCAATATCTGTCAAGTGCTTAGAAGTGTGCTTACTATGTGTAAGTATAGTCATGCAGCACTGAGAACAAGAATATATTCTGAGAAATGTGTTTTTAGGAGACTTTGTTGTGTGAACATCATAGAGGATACTTACACAAACCTAGAGGCTATAGCCTACTACACACCTAACCAATATGGTATAGCCTACGGCTTCTAGGCTACAAACCTACAACATGTTACTCTACTGAATACTGTATGCAATTATAACACGATGGTTGTTGTGTATGGTTAGATATAACCATAGAAAAAGTAGTAAAACTACCATATAAAAAATAAAAAGTAGTACACCTGTTTATGACATTTACCTTGAATAGAGCTTGCAGGACCGGAAGTTGCTCTGGGCGAGTCAGTGAGTGAGTATGAGTGAATGTGAAGGCCTAGGACTTTACCGTACACTCCTGTAGACTTTATCAATGCTGTACACTTAACCTACACTAAATTCATAAAAAAAGTAGTTTTGTTTCTTTGATAATAAATTAATCTTAGCTTACTGTAACTTTTTTACGTGATAAACTTTTTAATGTTTTCAAATTTTTTTGACTCTTTTATAAGAACAGCTTAAGACACAAACACATTGTATATTTACACAAAATTATTTTCTTTATCTCCATATTCTACAAGTTTTCCTACTTCAAAATTTTTATTTTATTTTTTACTTTTTACACATTTTTGTTAAAACCTGAAACACAAACATACACTTACCTAGGCCTACAGAGGGTCAGGATTATTAATATCACCGTCTTCCACCTGCACATCTTATCCCACTGGAAGGTCTTCAGGGGGATTAACACACATGAAGCTGTCATCTCCTATGATAACAATGCTTTCTTCTGGAATACCTCCTGATGGACCTGCCTGAGGCTGTCTTAAAATTAACTTCTTCTTATTAAGTATAAGGAGTGCCGGGCGCAGTGGCTCATGCCTGTAATCCCAGCACTTTGGGAGGCTGAGACGGGTGCATCACCTGAGGTCAGGAGTTGGAGACCAGCCTACCCAAAATGGTGAAACCCCATCACTACTAAAAATACAAATCATTAGCCGGGTGTGGTGGTGGGCACCTGTAATCCCAGCTACTCTGGAGGCTGAGGCAGGAGAATTGCTTGAACCCAAGAGGCGGAGGTTGCAGTGAGCCAAGGTCACGCCACTGCACTCCAGCCTGGGTGACAAGAGCAAAACTCCATCTCAAAAAAAAAAAAAACTTCAGAAAAAAATAAGTATAAGGAGTACTCCTTAAAATAATGATAAATAGTACAGTAAATACATAAACCAGTAACCATAGTCATTTATTATCAAGTATTATGTACTATACATGATTGTATGTGCTATAATTTTATGTGCTGGCAGTGCACATAGGTTTGTTTATGCCAGCATCACCACAAACACATGAGTAATACATAGATGATTGATGGATAGATAGATGATAGATAGATAGATGATAGATAGATAGATAGATAGATAGATATAGATGATAGATAGATAGATAGATGATAGATAGATAGATATAGATGATAGATAGATAGGTAGATAGATAGATAGATAGATAGATGATAGATAGATAGATAGATAGATAGATAGATAGATAGATAGATAGATAGATAGATAGATAGATAGATAGATAGATAGATAGATAGATAGATAGATAGATAGATGATAGATATAGATAGATAGATGATAGATAGGTAGATAACAGGGATATGACCTTATGCAACTGGGGGAGCTGGCTAAGCAGTTTCTGTAAAATTGTTGTCTTCACGTCTGATGCTGGAACTTGAAGTCCTCAGGGCAAGCAGTTGGGGAAGGAGTGAGTGTACAGTGGAGAACAAGAATAAGCTAGAACCCACAAGCATGAGCCAAAACCCACACAGATAAATAACTAGTGTCAGTTCTTGTTACCGCCACATGAATAGTATGAGTGTCCTACAGAAATCAGGGCCCATCATCATTGGAACTAAACAGATACACCTGGCCCAGGAGTCAGAGAAGCTGAAGGAGGAGTCAGATAGGCTGGAGCAATTGCAGGCCCAGCCACCGCCTCGCTCCAATGGATAAGCGAGAACTTGTATGAGCTGAAACGTGGATGCTGCTTCACTTCCCATAAGACTCTCTCTGGGGGATCCTCTAAGTGGCAATATATAAGAAAAAGATTCTGGGAAATATAGTTCAGCCTAGCAAAATTCATACATGACAAAGCTACTACACTGAATCAGAGAATGCAGCTAAGACTTGAAGTCAAAATGAGGCTCTTGTCTCAACTCAAGACCTTAGGGCAGGCCTGTGGCAATTGATCTGACCTAGAGAACAACAGAAAGGGGAGTGCAGCCTCCTTACACACTGGAGGATGGCAGAGTATAGATGGGGGATTCAGTGGCTTTACCAGTGTGGTAGCACCCAGAGACAGGATTATTACTAAGCTAAGGAGGTTTAAGTATCAGAGCTCTTACTTGCAAAGATCTGTCCAAGATGTTAGGGGGACACTATCAAATCAATAGTCATAATTTTTGCATTTCCAAAATTGTTCAATTTAAGGCACGACAGGACCTGCCTGGGTCCCTCCCTCAATCTCTGCTTAACCTGGTCCAGTGGGCATCTGATCGTCACTGAGTTCCCTATATGTTGTTTCTTCTCCCATGGAAAACAGCAAGTGAAATGAAGAGGTGGCAGAATTTTTTGTCCCCAAAACTTCTTCTAGGGGAGAGAATCTCCTAAAGAGAAAGTTACATTGCCTAGAGTGTCTTTCTTTAAGGGTTGATAAAGAAACAATGGGAAAAGAGGCAAATCATCACAATCTGTAAAGAAACCAACCAGCTGGTCACCAAACTCATTTCCTTTTCTTCATGGGCACGGGCCTAGACATTTCCCACCCCCTCTCATGGCCTGTGACAGATTTCTAATGGAATATGAAAGGAAGCAATAGGCACTGTTTCCAGCATTGGCTGAGAAGAATCATCCATATACAATTTGTCTATGTACTTTCTCCTGCTGGCTGAGGTAAAAGAGAGAAGGCACCCACCACCACTGCCACCCAGGGAAACTTGAGAGCCTGTGTTAAAAATGGAAGAGCCACGAAATGGTTTCTTCCATCCAGAAACCATGTCAGAATGTCACATAAGTAAAAACTGAAGTCTTACTGTGTGAATTTACTGGGATTCAGGGCTCTAATCTATTGCAGAAGCTAGGATCCTATACAAAGACACATACCTATGTAATTGTTTGGTTTTGGTTTTTGGTTTTTTGGGGGGTGTTTTTTGTTTTTGTTTTTTTGAGATGGAGTATCGCTCTGTCGCCCAGGCTGGAGTGCAATGGCGCGATCTCGGCTCACTGCAACCTCCACCTCCCAGGTTCAAGCGATTCTCCTGCCTCAGCCTCCCGAGTAGCTGGGACTACAGGTGTGCACCACTATGTCCAGCTAATTTTTGTATTTTTAGTAGAGACGGGGTTCACCATATTGCTCAGGCTGGCCTTGAACTCCTGACCTTGTGATCCATCCACCCGGCCTCCCAAAGTGCTGGGATTACAGGTGTGAGCCACCACACCCGGCCCAAATGAACCATTTCTTTTTAATCAAAAATAAGTATCATATGAACAATGTGGTAAAGAAACTTAAAGAGAGAAAGATCTGTTTTGTCAGCCATGAGAGCTCCATAAGGTAGACAGATTGTGTATTGGACCTTAAAAGTTAAATGCGGTTTAATAGGAAAACATTAAAGAAGGCAGTTCCACGTGGAGAAACAGTAAGAGCCAAAACTAAGATGTGGAAAGGATAATAGTAGATTGGCTAGAAAGTAAGTTTTATGTAAAAGAATAATGGGCAATTAAACTGGAATGGCATGTTGAGGTCAATTTTGGAAGGTTTTCCGCAGGAGGCTAAGGAAATTGGCTTTTATATTTATATTTCCAGTAGTGAGTTATTGAAGGTTTTTGAGCAGAGTGGTGATGCAACTCACATGGAACTTTAGGGAGATGGTGCTCATAGCAATTGTAAGATGGCCTAAAGACAGAGAGGGGAAGCCATAGCCATAATCCAAAAATATGAGAATAAGAACCTGAATGACAGCAGTGTTGTGAGACAGTTCTTTATGGGTCTCTCACAGCTTAGTTGTCCAAATAATGTGAAAAATGTATTGTAAGCTCTAAAGCACAATATAAATATCAATTATTATTTTTATTACCATTAACATTATTAAAGGAAAAGGAAAGGGATGAAATTCCAAGCCAATGTTTGCTGCTTAAACAAGCAATCCTCAATAAAGTTGGAGGTGGGAGACAACAGATTAAACTAATGATTAAAGTGGGTTTTGGGAATTATTTGTAATTGTCAATTTTGTAAATTCTCTCATTCTCCCCATTAATATGGAAACTTCAGAGTCAATCATATCAGAACCAATGGGAAACATTTGATGAGGGATTGGAGAGAGACACAGAAAGATTATGCTGGGAATTGTTAATAAGAAGATTCTCCCATGAATAATGGTAAGTTTATCTTTAGTGATCATAAAATTTTATTTAAAATGCATTTCTGTGTTGCTTATTTCTCCTAACTTCATTCATCTTCCACTCTTCATTTTTTGTATCCGCAAGTCACTCCAGCTTTGCTGAAGTGATAACTGATAGCACTCAGTCAGGATTGAGACTAAGCATAGTACAGCCTTTTCACAGGACTTGCAATGTCTATAGAGCATAAATTGGTGGGAGGGAAGATGCAAGTTGTACTTGCTTTTGTATTTGGATAAAAACAAGAATGTAAGCATCACTCCACGGGGACCCAGTACTGGGGAGATGCTTTTCTACCCTGGTACCTTTTAAGTGCATTACACTGAAATATTTATGCATGTTGCATTGCAAATAAAAGGAATCAAATAAATGCTAAACTCATAACAGTATTAATTTATTGGACATCTATGGTCCTGTACCTCTAGTAATCACAGGAAGTCTTCAAACAACAAACAACTCTTTAAGGAAAAAAAAGATAAAATAATGAGGTCAGCAGGAATAATTGGATGCTCTGTAAAGGTCAGAAACGTGATATCAGAATAAAGGAAAGAGAGTTTAGTTCAGTTCAGAAACACTCACTGAGCCTCTACGATGTAATGGGCATTTGTGTAAGTTGCCAGAAATACAAAGATGAAGGAGACACAGGGCCCGTCCTTGGGGAGCTTCAGCCAGTGAAGGAGAAAGATGCCTAAAAATATAAAACTGAGGCAGTTATAAAAATCAAGACCTTCAGATGTCTACATTGTCAATAAAAGATTGAACTTGGGAAAGTCTACCAACTGATACAAGAAGAATTATGTGGAAGGTTCTCCATTTTTGTCTAGGCTCTAGGAGGAAGAAAAATTTTTCCTTGATAGTTTAAAATCTCAAACTGAGATCTCAAATTTAGGGGTGGATAGTTTAAAATCTTGAACTTGAGACTGGATTTAGCACTGGTTCAACATGTGGAGACAAGAAAACCCCAAGGTAAGAAATTAACATTAAAATTGGTCCTGATTTGATCTGGTAGATTTTGTTTTGTTTTGTTTTTTTCAAAAATGGCCATAAGAACATTTCCCATGCCACATGCTCTTCTTACAAAATCCCTTTGACATACCTACTATCAAAAGATGGAGTCCACTTTCCCTCACCCTTGAATCTGGGTGAGCTGCAACCATGACAGAAGTGATACCCTATGCCTTCCAAGGCTAGGTAATAAAAGGCAAGACAGATTTTTCTGGCTCTCTTCTGGATGCTCACTGTTAGAACCCAGCCCCATGCCATGAGCCCAGTGACTTCAAGAGGACACATGTAGGCTGTAGGCATTCCAGCCAACAGTTCTAGCTGAGGTCCCAGATAACATTCAGTGTCAACCACCAGACATGTGAGTGAAGGAGGCTTTATATGACTCAGCCCCCAGGCTTTGGTTCTTCTCAGCTAAGGTCCCAAGTACCATGGAGTAGAGACCAGCCATCCCTACTATGCCCTTTTTGAAGTTTTGTCCAATAGACTCCATGAGCTAATTAAATGGTGGTAGTTGTTTTGTGTCACTACACTTGAGGGGGTTAGTTATGCAGCAATAGCAACTAGAACAAATGGTGATATGTCAGAGGTACAGAATGAAAGCAAATATAAGCCTTTTTGAAAAAACACTCATGACTCAAATCACAGGCAATGGGAGAGACAGAGACAGAGAGAGAAAGCCTCCAATGAAATGAGCTACCCATCAAAAGTACAAATATACAATAAGAAATCATTCATGAGTGTGAGTCAATAGACACAATAAGCTGCAGAATTAGATCCCAAGAACTTTGAATAATAGTATGATAATCAGACCAGCATATAAAATAAGTATATTTAAAATTATTTAAATTTTTTAAAAAACAACAAGCAGTTGTAAAACTTAGGAATAGTTTCACTGCTGCAAATAACACAAAACCCAAAATAATTTACTTAAGATAGAAGGTTATTTTGTCTTATGTAAACAAATCCCAGAAGTAAGATGTCTAGGGCTGATATGATAGCTCAAAGAGTATGGCGAACTCATAGTCCTTCTATCTTGTGGCTTCTACCTCATAGTTCAAGATAATTTGATTCTCAAATTGTGGCTTCTACCTCATGGTTCAAGATAACTGCTCAGGCTCTAATTATTACACCTGCATTTCAGCCAACAAGCAAAGGGAATTCAGGCTAAGAAGTTCTCATCCCTCCCTTTAAGAGCACTCCTGGAAGTCACACCGTATTGGAGCACCTTATTTGTGGCTTCAGCTTTTTCACAGGACTTTCAATGTCTACAGAGGATAAATATGAGGGAGGGAGGAAGGATAGAATTTGTATGCTCTTGGGTCTTTGCATAAAAACAAGAATGTAAATATCACCCCATGGAGGCACAGAACTGGGAAGATGCTTTTCTACCCTGGTGCATTTTAAGTGCATTACACTGAATTATTTACACGGACAGTTTGCTTATACTCTGTACTGGATTGAATAGTGTCCCCCAAAATTCATATCCACCCAGAAACTCAGAATTTGACCTTTCTGGAAATAACATATTTGCAGGTATAATTTTAGATCACACTGGATTAAGATGGGCCCTAATCCAGTGACTAGTGTCTTTATAAAAAGAGGAAACAGACACACAGGGAGAACACCAGGTGATAATGGAGGCAGAGATTGGAGTACGGCATCTACAAGCCATGGAATGCCAAAATTGCCAGCAGCCACCATAAGGCGGGGAAAGGCATGGAAATAGCACACACATCTGTAGGAGAGGCTGGGAGGTGCCTTGATTCTATGCTGCCAGAAATGACATAACAATTGCATTCATTTAGTACCAATGTTTGTTAGCTATATGCTCTGATTGCCTCTTCATACAGCGATTTTTGTAATATTATTTTCCATAGAGAAACTAGAAAAGTAATTTAGTCTATCTCTAAAATGACTAATCAAGATTTAACGTGGTGGGATTTGGGGGGTATTCATATTTTAGATCAGTTTCTTTCCACGTCACAAGCAGTTGTTGCTAATTTCATGTATATTTCTAAAATTGTCAAATTTAGGGAGACTTGTATTAAGTTTCTTTTATATCCGAGACATTACAAGTGTATTTGCTGCTTATGGTGTTGCTAAGGATTTCTGCCTTACAAACACAGGACTTCTAATACATACATTTTTAGAACCGCCATCAAAAAGAGAAATAAAGTATGGTGTATTGCCGGACACGGTGGCTCACACCTGTAATCCCAGCACTTTGGGAGGCCGAGGTGAAAGAATCACTTAATCCCAGGAGTTTGAGACCAGCCTGGTCAACATCATGAGATCCTCATCTCTACAAAAAATAAAAAAGATTAGTTGGGCGTGGTGGGACACACCTGTGTTCTTAGCTACTAGGGAGGATGAGGCAGGAGGATCACTTAAGCCCGGGAGGTCAAGGCTGCAGTAAGCCCACATCATGCCACTGCACTCTAGCCTGGGTGACGGAGCAGGCAGGACCCCGTCTCATTAAAAAAAAAAAAAAAAAAAAGGTGTCATGCATTTATGGTTCTATCTGTTTATTCCTGGTAGGAGATAATTTCCATTTTGACTAGATGTCGCTGAGTTCTCCACTTACAGATCTACATGTCTGATGACCCTATCAAAGAAAATTCACAGAGCAGCTTCTGGTTCTACACACTCCAATCTTGCTTCTCTTCCATTACCTGGACTCTTCTGATGCCATGTGCCACAGGACATGTTTACATGACAGTGCAATCTCCGGTACTTTATTTTCACATCATGAGCAGCAGGAGTATCCCTGGAAGACATTTCTTCAGTGGGAGAGCCAGGAATAACATGAAAAATGACTCAGAACCCCATAAATATATTTTATTAAATCCAAACTAAATGTATTCCCAACTCGGTTTTCCTTCAATTCGATTCCAAAATGCCCAGCATCACCCTGCACAAAGACAGGTGTTAAGAAGGGAAGTAGGAGTGGAAAGAAAATTGGTCTTAACCTAACAGTGTTAAAATAGTTTATTTTTGCAAATTAAAATACGTACATATGATTGTGTAAATATATTGCAATGTCCCTTCCCAGGGCACTGAAAGAAGCCTGTCCAAGCAAGCGGCCTTAAAGCTAAGTTTCTTTAGCTTTACAGTAGATTCACCTCTGCTAAAAAGAGATATCATCCAGACTCTGTAAAAAAAAAAAAAAAAAGACAAATTACTGATAAGAATTATGGGCATAAGAATGAAAACACTTTTCATAAAAGAGAGAACACAAATGGCCATAAAACTATGAAAAGACATTCAACCTCACCTGAGATGAAAATTAAAATGGCCATTCCAATTAAAAAATATTAATAGCTTTGTAACACAGGGTGATAGCAAGATTGGAAACTTATTTATTACTGCTTACATTGTAAATTGATGCAACCAGTTTAGAGAACAATTGAACAACACCTGCAAAAGTTGAGCTACACATATTCTAAGTCTGGGATTCTACTTTGAGGTATCTACCCTGCAGAAACTCTCATGTATGTTCACCAGAGAAATGTACAAGGATGTTCGCTGTGGCAGTTATATTAGGTAGGAGGAATAAGTTCTACAGTCCTAGAGCACTGTTGACTATAGTGAACAGTATTATATAGTTTCAAATAGCTAAAAAGAGGATATTGAACATTCCCAACACAAAGGAATGATAAATGTCTGAGATGATGAATATGCTAATTATTCTGATTTGATCATTTTACATTGTATGTATCAAAACATCACTGTGTACCCCATACATATGTACAATTATTATTCATCATTTAGAAAATAAAATTTAAAAATAAATAAATCTCTACTCACCCAGGCCCTTACACGGTGGCATTTCCAGAACCTTATTTCCTTTTGCCAACGGAGCCTCCATTCCAGGCTTCCTCTCTTTGGCTCCAAAACTCACAAAGGAGCCTAAAGCTGGTCTTTGGATACACAAAAGATTCACCTATATTTCAAAATAAATTCTAACTTATTTTATTAGAAATAAGTGAACAGCTGTCTAAGGTATTTTAAGGTATTATATATTAGTATCTCTGCAAGACAGTACTTTGGTAAGTTATAAGAGGTGGTCATTTCTCAATCTGCTAGAACTTTAGGCTATTGTGACTTAAAGTATTTTCTCAGTTGGGGTGCAAGGCTTATTACTGTGATTTTCATTTCTGGCTACAGGAGGGAAGTAGCAGTTGAGACGGAGAGAAGGAAGTGGTAGGGTTAAATTGAAAAGTATTTCTGAGGTAGCAGAAACCAGGCTTAGCGGCTAATCATATGTGGCAAATGAAAGAAAGAGACTTAAGTACCTGGGTAAATGGTGATGTCACTCATCTAAATGGGCAATGTAGAAAGAGAAGCCATTATTGAGTTTTAGGTGTGTTGACATTGAGGCACCCATAAGACACAGAGTGGAAATGTCCTGTAGGTGGTAGTATAGTATACATGGAATCCAGAATCAAGAGAAGAGGTCTAGCCGGAGAATATTTATAAGCTCTTAGCACTTACATAGAAACTTAAAGTTATGAGCTGAGCATATCATTCGAAGAGCATATAGAGCAGTAGATTTTAATTTTGGAGGGATGATGGATCCCACTGGAAATCTAATAAAAGCTACGGATCCCTTCCCCTCACTTTGTCTCTTCACCTCCTAAAAATTACCCTAAGTGCATATAAAATTCTGCGTATACCAAATACCTTACTTACGAAGTTGCTGATGTCCCAGGTTTATGTACAACTCTGAGAACATTCAAGAAAGTGCTGCCTGGCTCACGCCTGTAATCCCAGCACTGTGGGAGGCCAAAGCAGGTGTATCACTTGAGGTCAGGAGTTTGAGACCAGCCTGGCCAACATGGTGAAACCCCATAGTGTATTTTTAGTCTCTACTAAAAATACAAAAAATTAGCTGGGCATGGTGGAGCACACCTGTGATCCCAGCTACTTGGGAGGCTCAGGCAGGAGAATCACTTGAACCCTGGAGGCAGAGGTTGCAGTGAGCTGAGATCACACCACTGCACTCCTGCCTGGGTGACAGAGCCCAGGCTGTCTCAAAAAAAAGAAAAAGAAAGAAAGAAAGAAAGTGCTCCCCAAGCCCTTATCCTACCCTTATCCCACCTATAGTGTAACCTCTCTGGACTTATGAGGCACTAGCCCACATGGAAAGAGATCAGGGCACTGGAAGAATGCTTTGCTTTCTCTACTTCCTATCTCCTCCCTATGTAAACCGATTGATGAGGTTCCTACCTCTTAAACAACAGTTAAATAATTGATCCTGGGCAATGTCCTCACCACACCCCCAGGACCTCCTTTGGAACGCCTAATGTCTGAACTGATGAGTAAGCCCTATCCCTGTGTTTCAGAGTGCCGTGAGCCTGCGTGACTCACCAACTCTGATTCTTGATCTGTTTTGTGAACTCCCACCAGTTCTGGGCCATGTTCTGGGCCTTGAGTTTTACAATAACTTTAAAGATGAAAATCTTAAAATCACATGCCAAAAAAAAAAAGTGAGAGACAGAGATCACATGCTATTTTCCTAGGTCTCAGATCATAGCCAAGTATTTGGGGGGGTACATTTGATAGGGCTAGGAGAGATAAACAGGATTGTCTACGATGAAATAAAACAGCTGTTTTTACTGCATCCAATGCTTTCAGCTGCTCTACATAACAGTTTGCTTTCTGTAAATAATTGTGCTAAACAATAGACCCACCTACAGGATGCTAAGAAAAGTGCAACCGCAGGAATTTAAGGCCATCTGTTAGCTTTTCTACTCTCTCTGCTCATCTCTGCCCTATCTCTTTTCAGAAAAATATTCATTCCGCATGTGGTCAACACAGCAGGATTCTGGACTCCACAAGTACGTGTCCAATGTTATACGTTGACCAACTCATCCTGGGCAAATCCAGGCTGTCTCCATTTTAAATTGAAATGGAAATTTTATTGGAAATAAATGGAAATTAATGGAAAGTTTATTCCATTCAAATTGAAATTTTAAATTGAAATGCCTATATCCCAGGAAGCCCCTCAGTCTGAGGCACTGACAAGAAAGTATCAATGGTCCCTGTATCTTATCCTCTCTGCAGAGCAAGAAATTTATGGCATCATCTTGCTGGTAACTGACTTGGCAGCAGGCTGACCAAACAGTAGCATAACTTATACATATGGGTTCCCAATTCAAAGTCTAATCATTATAAAGATTACAAAGTCCTTCTCCCTTTCATCACATTTGTGAACTTTAAAACTGCAAAGTTAAGTCTTGGATTTCTGAATGCTTTGGCTACAGCACATTTTTGTTTTGTTGCCAGTAAGTGCACTTTTTAAAATGTCTATCCTAAAATCAATCACCTCAATACCAATCAATATTTGCCAGGCTTCATTAGATTTTGAGATCACATTGGTCTTAATCAAATTATAATGTGCTCTTACCCTCATTCTCCTGCTCCAGGAAATTCAGACTTTCACCAGAATCTGCCCCAAAAGGTTTCTGGAAATGCCCTAGAGATGCTACCCAGTCCTTGGAAGACCAGCAATCTGCCACCAGGCCCCAGATGGTCCCTGGCCCATGAAGCCCTGCTCATTCCACAATCTCCCTGTCTCCCGCTTTCCCACTCCCTAAGCCCAGCCTCCTCCCAAGTATGAACACAGACTCTTTTCCCTAATCGCCACCACAGCCCTGGGAATCTGATGTAAATGTAACAGGAAACCAAGGGGAAGTGCCAGCTGAGTAACATAACTGCTCCTGCTTGGGACAAGCCTCAGTACAGGGTGACATTGGGTTGTGAATGGGAACAAGAACTTCATCGTCAGGTAGGTCTGCATTCTGCCCCTAGTAGTTGTGTTACACTGAAAACCCCATCTACGCTGTCTGAGCTGGCTCCCTCCATCTGTAAGATGAGGAAAACGATAGCTAGTATCTATCCCACACGAAAACTCATACATGAATGTTCAAAAAATGGGAACATCCCAAATGCCCATCGGCTGATGAATGGATAAACAAAATGTGGCTGTGTTTATCAATGGAATATTACTTGTCAGAAAAAGGAATGCAGTCCTGATATTCACTACAGCATCAAGGATCCTCTAAGTGAAAGAAGCCAGTCACAAAAGACCATACATCACATGACTCCAGCCAAATGAAGTGTCCAGAATGGGAAATCTATAGAGAAACAAAGATCACTGGCTGCCTAGGGGAGGGGGTGGAGGTGAGTAGGAAGGAAGTGGGCAGTGACTATTAATGGGTATAAGCTTTCTTTGTAGGGTTACGAAAATGTTCTAAAATTAGATTATGGTGATGGGCACACAACTCTGTAAATATACTAGAAAAATCCAATGAATTTCCCCTTTAAAGAGGCTGTGTAAATTATATATCACTAAAGCTATTAAAAATAATAATCTGTCTGGGCACGGTGGTTCATGCCTGTAATCGCAGCAATTTGGGAGGCTGAGGCACGTGGATCACCAGAGGTCAGGAGTTTGAGACCAGCCTGACCAACATGATGAAACCATGTCTCTACAAAAATATAAAAGAATTAGCCAAACATGATGGCGAGCGCCTGTAATCCCAGCTACTCAGGAGGCTGAGGCAGGAGAATTGCTTGAACCCAGCAGGCAGAGGTTGCAGTGAGCCGAGATCGTGCCGCTGCACTCCAGCCTAGGCAACAGAGGGAGACTCTGTCTCAAACAAACGACAGCAAAAAAAAACTTATGTAAAGAAATATGATCTTATAAAGACATAACTTGGACAAAAATATACAAAGAACTTTTTATCAAACCAAACATGTTTCCCCATCTAAAATTTCCAAGTACTGCTAAGGATTATTTCTAAAAATTCTGGATTAATACCTGTGGGGTGCCTACCATGTACCTACCAGGCACACGTGCAAGGTGTTGGAGGTACAGCAATGGAAGACAGTTTTCGTCCTCAAGTATAACCAAGACAGTCATCCACCCTGTAATAACACAATTAGCGATTTCTCTAATTTAAATTTCTAACTCTAGTAACCATCAACACCCACCTGCTCAAGTTAACAGAAATCCATGGAGTATCCTCAATCTCTCATGACTTCCTGTCATTACAACCCTGGACATTTTCCCCCAACATATCCCACTTAGCAACTTTAGCCCAGGCCCCAAGTGTTAAAGCTTGAGAATCAACTCTTTTAACCCACACACCAGCCATTTTTCTCAAGGCATACCAGTGTCCAGGTGGCTGCATAAGTCCACATTGGGTCCAGGAGCATCTCTTACCTCCAGTTGCTCTTGCGTGGAAACCAGTCATCCGTTCAAACTACTCCTCCCATAGTGGTAATATAATTTTGTCTTAGAGGAAATACACTTCTCCTGCTGCCCAACCTTGGTCTGGGCTAACCCAAGCCATCCAATATATTTCACTACATTTTAACCACAAACAGAAAAGGTCTTTCCTTCTAAGAGAGTACTATGTTCCCACCTAAATATGTCTGATTCCTCCTCAGCAACCTCCAAGCTCCAAGCCCTCCCCATCTAATAAGTATGTAGGAGGGATACCACAGCTCCATCCTCCAGAACCAGCCCTGGTTAACCCAAAACCCCTTGTTACACTCTTCCCCAAACTCCACCCCCCAAAAAGTGCTCTTTCAGAACAAAGCGAATCTATCCCAAAGGTTTATTGACTTCTTCTCTAGGGACAGGAAACTCATCACTAAATAGACATACTTGTGTATACACACACACACACACACACACACACACACATAAACACACACACAGTTACTCCTACAAAGTGCTCCAAATCAGAGTGGTCATGACCAGAAAATGTGAATTTCCGATGTTTCCATGTTGAGAATGAGAGTTTGACCAACTTCTCACTCCCAACTAGTTGAATTCTAAGTCTTCATCTGGGCCTAACCAGTTGCTCTGGCCTCTGGGTTTCCCAGACTCCAGTTTTATTTCAGTAGCCTAGGTCCTTTGACAGGAAGGGGGCTGGAGAAATGAAACAATTGATTGGCTGGAGATGAAATCACAGGGACATCTAAAACTGTCTTCGTGTGGCTGAGTCAGTTCCTGGAAGGGGGCCTCAGGACCAGGTGGCATCTCTTGTTTTGCCACAATGCTAAATCTGAAAGATATCTCAAAGACCAGTTCTTTAGGTTTCACAATAGTGATGTTAGCTATAGGAGTAGATGCGGGAATTATAAATCATGTGACCCCCAGTTTTGTGATTCTGGGGCAGTAAATAACTTATAGAAAAACAAACTAAGCAATGGCAGGTCATGGTTTAACTATGCCTATTCTACAGCAAAGTTCAAGGCCCTACCACAATTTTAGCCTTGTCTTATGAATGCAGCTTCAGTCTACAAAAAAAAAAAGCAATTTAGCCTGTGAGGTTAGAGGCAAGATGGAGTCAGTCACGTTAGATTTCTCTCATTACTTATTCCAAAAAGGTAGTTTCACCAAGAGTTTGGGGGTTCTATTCCTAGAAGGTTGGGGGGTTGGACAGACTACACCATAGATGTGTCTATAATGATAATGATGGAAAAGTTTTGGTGTCTTCAGACCACAGAGGCTGTTCCTTTATAACTTTTTTGGCACCACATATCCCTACCTTAACCTCTGTTCCAGGATACCCATACTCTCTCTGTTCACCAACCTGGCCAGTAGCCAACAAGTGGCTCAATAAAGTGGGAATGGGTGGAGAAAATAAAAAGGAAGGAGTTGAAAGAAGTGCCACTTGAATGCCCCAGTTGCCATCCCCTACTTTGGCTGACCCAAATTTCCATAAAAGAGAATTCATATTCTTCACAAATGTGATATTTTAACTTGCTGATATTCACTCAAATTTATTCTAGTCTTGGAGAAAGTGGTGAAGACCTACCAAGCTTTGAATATCCTTCATTGAGTTTTTTTCTTAATAGCTTAGGTGATGAAAACATTCCTCCTCTAATTTGACCACCATCCAGTTCTAGGAGGTGTCCACCAAGTGACACAAAGGGAATCAGCAGTTTCCCATAAGCATCTGGGTAAGCACGGTGGACAGAGGTGGTTGATAATGAGGCTGGCTCATCCAGGGAAGGGAGGACTGGTGAGGTCACACAGACTCAAATAAAGGCCCCACAGTAGGGGACACTTTCCAATAGGCCAGGCTTCAGGGAGAGTTAGAATCTCTACCATCTGGCTAAAAGTACTGCGTAACTCTTCTATTCAGGTGGGATTTCAGTTCCTCTTAAATTTCACGAAATAGTCCAGAAAACCTGAAAGGCACCGTTTTTGTTTTATAGTGAGCTGAGTAGAGAAGATACATGAGCAAGGAAATGGTATACAAAACTCCAAAGTTTGTCTAACACATTACAGAAGCTAATCTGTCACTTACTAAACTGACTTATGTAACTAGTGTTGTTTCTTCTGATCAGAAATTAGCCCTAGACTATTTAAAGAAAAAAATAGAAAGTGTCTCTGGCTAGATAGCTAACAGCAAATAGAGATCTTATTTGTGGAATCAGCTATCATGGCATGTGTGTTTAAGAATCACAGCAGGTTCCAAGCTGAGTATCCTACAAGACTGAGAGATGTGATCACCCCAAACTCAGCTACTGCTCATGTTATCACGCTGCAGAGGACCCCATTCACCTGAGCAATATAAATGCAAATATAATGGAGGCTATGAGCTTCTTTCTGTTCTGTGCCCCTGGGCCAGGTCTTCTGTCTGCTCCAGGCTAGGGGAGGTGCAGGAAGGGTGAGACTCAATGTGGTTTTTTATTCCCTGATTACACTTGCTGAGCTCTTGGTACAGGACATGTGAAGGATTTGGTGCCAGGACTTGGCTGCAGTGACCGGTGAAGAGGCCTTGGCCAGACCTGCTGGGGCAATTACAGGCCAAAATAGCCTAAAGTTCTAGCAGATTGAGAAATGACCACCTGTTATAACTTACCAAAGTACTGTCTTGCAGAGATACTAATATATTAATACCTTAGTGACCTCTAATGGTATTGTAAAGGGACTGGGAAACAGGAACAACGCTGCCTTGGGGGCATGCTGACCAGACTGCTTTCCAAATGCATGGATCCATTGTGCCTTGGCCACTCAAATGCCAATAGTGGCCCAGAGCTCTGGCCAGGCAACCCGAAGTCAGGCAATGTGTCTTCCCTGGACACCATGTAGCTGGAGTAGTATTGCTTCCTGAGATGCAAAAAACAGTACAGCACAGAAATATTGGGCAGTAACACCAGCTGTGACACCATAGCATGTCAAAAGACCTTTCACTGTAGAAAGAGCCAAGGACTCAATAGTACCATGTTTGGACCCCTCAGACTAAGCCTTGGAGTGGGCTGGGTTTGCACGGGTTCAGCTGATGGAAGAGTGGCGGAAGCAGCTGAGCCAATGCTAGGCTCCAAGTGGAAACTTAGACTCCTCAAGTGGTGGCCCTGAGAAGGGCTGCTCAGCCAGTGCAGTCTAAAGTCGATGTTTGGAGAACTGCTCATCACCCAGGTCTGGAAACCTCACTCCCAAGGTTATTAGCACATGCAGTAGTAGGTAGCAAAAGAAGAGGAAGACTCATGAAACTGATTCTGCTCAATGGTTACAGCAATGACCTTGGCTGGGGCAGAGGTAAAAACTCATCTGAAATAAGTTTCCTAGAGTATTTATCATTCTATTTCTCTCTTCTAGGTAAGGAGTTTCCAAACCTAGCCCAGGGCCAATGCCTGGAGCTATTGTTTGAAATGCAGATTCCTGAACACCAGCCCCAAAAATTTTGATCCAACAGGTGTGGGGTATACCCATGAATCTGTATGTCTATCAAGGGCCCCCTGTTCCAGGTGATCTTGACTTAGGGGATCCAAGAACTGGTATTTGGGAATAACCACTCTAACACACCCCGTCTCCATATATGATTGTCATTCACTGAGAATTGGTGGTGCCTCAGATGAGCAGCCCATGTAACTAAGAGCCAGCATGTTCCTAGGCTCCCACAGGGATGCACTTATGTGTCATGGGGCATGTGTCTCTGAGATCTGCCCCCCAGCCACTTCACACCGTCCTGGTAGCACACATGCACATTACACCAATTCAGTTCAGCAAATGTTTATTGGGCACCTACAAATAGGCAAGGCACAGTGCCAGCTGCTGTGGGTTACAAAGACAAGAAGGTTAGGCCTCACCCTCGAGAGGCTTACAGTCTAATAGGGAGAGACACACTCACAGGTAACAAAAATACAAGGCAAAATGAGGTGAGCTCTATGGCAGAGGCAAAAACAATGAGAACAGCAAGCAGAGATAGATCAAACATATCTCAGCAGACCAGATGTTGGATGCAGGGAGTGATGTTTCAGCCAGGCTCTGGGAGATGGGTCGGATTCGCACAGATGAACTGGAGAAAAAAGGACACTAAGGCACAGGCAAGGTATAGAGGTGGGAAAGTGCAATGAATGTTCAGAGAACAGAGATGCCTGCCTTGACCAATACATAGGAGGCCAACAGGAAAACAGAGGGACCTAAGCTGGGGAAGTGGTTTCAGCCCAGATGGTGTGATCGCTCATAGTAGGATTTCTTTCTTTCTTTCTTTCTTTCTTTCTTTCTTTCTTTCTTTCTTTTTTCTTTCTTTCTTTCTTTCTTTCTTTCTTTCTTTCTTTCTTTCTTTCTTCCTTTCTTTCTTTTCAAATGAGACAAAGTCTTGATCTATCACCCAGGCTGGAGTGCAACGCCACAATCATAGTTCACTGCAGCCTCAACCTCCTGAGATCAAGCGATCCTCCTACAAGTAGTTGGGACTATAGGCACATGCCACCATGCCCAGCTAATTTTGTGGGCATGTGTATTTTTTGTAGACACAGGCTCTCACTTTGTTGCACAGGTTGGTCTCAAACTCCTGACCTCAAGCGATCTTCTTACCTTGGCCTCCAAAAGGTCTGAGATTATAGGCTTAAGCTACCACACCCAGCTATAGTGAGGAGAATTGACTTCATTCCGTTGGTAATGGTGAACCATCGAAGGTTTCTGAGCAGAGGAGTGACATCACTTCATTTCCACAAGTCTGGGCACACTACTGTGAGTAATACATGATTAGTTTTATTCTTTTTGTTAACCTTACTCTATGGCTTACACCCCGTCCTGGTCTCAAGGCAGAAGTGTGAACCTGAGCCCTGTAGCCACACATACTTTCCCAGCTGCACAAAGCAGGAAGCAGTGGCCTTTAGCTAGGTAAACTTTGAGCTCATTAAACAGCTTTGCACCTTCTCCACAGAAAAGGAAGTGAGGCTTTCCAGAACGATTTGAGAATAAGTGGCAGGGCACAAAGACGGTACTTAACAAACTTCTGTCACCCAAGCATGGCAAGAATAAGTTGCAGAGAAAATGGGAGTGCAGAAGAAAATGGTGGAGAGATGCAAATGATCTAACTAGCATCATCCAAACTGAACCCTCTCCCAGTATGACTTCTGTAATAACCCACCTCCGCCTCCAGCTAGTGGGAAGGAAGATTCCACAGTCTGACTCACTAGATCAGTTGATGGGGTTTCTAAGCACTCTACACATAGAAGGATCTCTGGGGATAGAGGCTCCCAGGATCCTGCTTAACCATCCAGTGAGGAAGGAGAATGGTGCCCACCCGCTCCTGGGCCACCCCAGCCCGCGAAGGGATGCGAGGCCACTGCTGTCCAGGTGGACACAGCAATGCTGGTTAGTGAGGGCTCCCCCAGAACCTCCACGCCAGCCGAAGTGGGTGCTTGGGTGGAGAGCACAGAAGGGGGTGAAGTTACAGCTGGGTTTCCGAGGAGAAATGCTCCTGGGGTGCTGGCGTGCACCTCCGGGCCTGGCCCAGTGGGGCCTCCGGCACCATTGCTGATGGTCCACAGGCACGGGTAAGGGCTGCAGAGACAGAGAAAGAGGGGAAGGGAACGTTCAATGGCACTCCAAGGAAGGAGTGCCACCTGACAAGCACGTACACAGTGCTGAGAAGGGCATGAGTACAAGAGGGCTTCTGGCCATGGCTTTATTTCTAGCTATGACACAGATTGGTCCTGTTTCTGCAGAAAAGCTAAGAGAAGCAGCAAAGTATGGTGGAATAATGATAAGATTAAGTATTCTGGTACTGGCCCAGCCACCAGTGAATTATTTGGTTTTAGACAGAATTTCATTTATCTAGGCTCCCTTGCAGCCTATGTAAAATTGGCAGGGCAGTAGAAAAAAAGGTATTAAAACTGTATGATTTCTGCATATGATCTCTCCCTGGCCAATGTGGCATAATAACCAGGAAACATCACTGTTAGAAGACTTAAGTTTAAATCCCACCTCTACCCCTTATTAGCTCTGTGGCCTTGGCTAAATAATTTAATATCTCTGAGGGTCAATTTCTCATCTTCAAGATGTGGATTCATAATTTTACCTACCTTACAGAGATTGCTACAAGGATTAAATAAGAGGAGTATATGGTCCTTAGCACGTAGTACTCAGTAAATTGTGGTTGTTATCATTAATTCTTCCATTCCTGGTCTCCACCTGTGAGCTCTGGTGCCTGGCAGAAAGGCTGGGAGCTACAACATTTTCTTTGCCTTCTCTAGTTCTATAGCACTGGTTCACACACTTGGTTGCACATTCGGCACATTGGAATCACTAGGGGGGTTTTCTAAAGTAATATTGGTGCCAGGATCCCACTCTCACCCCACTCCCCTGCCCCAGAGATTCTGATTGAACTGATCTGGCATGCAGCCTGAATATGGGGATTTTTTTAAGTTTCCCAGGTGATTGTAATATACAGCCAAGCTTGCACCTTAATATAGAAGCAATTGGAACAGGTGCAATGAACCCAATGTTTTCAGCCTGTAGTCATCACTATGTTCTTACATTTTAGAGTTTCTGCATTGCCCAACACTGTACTGCTTGAAAATTGGCTTATTATCCAATGGCAATATTGAATACATTTGTTTTGTTTCTAACAAAATATTCATGGAGTCAGGAATGAGTTTAACACACCAACAGGGAAACCAGAGTTGGCAATGCCATCCTTCACCTGGTGCCATTTTTCAATGCTACAGGTCTCCTTGGATCATATGAAACCTGCAGAAGCCCATCCTCTGAGCTCTCTCTGAGCTAGCTCAGCTTATGGGGATTCTGGCCCCAATCTTCAGAAGATGCTATTCTACATTATCTCTTACAGACCCTTTCTGATGCCTCCTGGGCCTGTGGGAGAACCATGGGCTCTGAGCTGTACTGCTTACTGCAGAACCTTCAGGAAGTTTTTAAGGCCTCTGAGCTTCAGTTTCTTCATCAGCAAAACAGGAATTTTAATACCTGCCTTATAGTTGTCTTTGAGTACTATAGATGACTTATATATGGATGACTTATATATATGTAAGTATCTAGTATACAACTTGGCACATGATTGTTTAATATCTTCAGGGAACCTCATCTTCACTCTCTTTCTCACTTCCTACCACAGCCCAAATCAATGCTTTTCCCTCAGGTCCTCTAGATCAGTGTCAAATGCAAATGATCCTCTAGATCAGCATCAAAATGCAAACCATAAATGCCAGCTGCATATGTAAGTTTAAATTTTCTAGTAGTCACATTTAGAAAAAAATTAATTTATTGTTAATATTTTATTTAACAAAAATATTCAAAAATTATCATTTCAACATGCATTTGATGTAAATATATGTATTTATTATATATGTATATATTTACATAATATTTACATAATAACATCTATATTTACATATACTATTATATTTTTATATATTTATATTTTTTTAAATATATATTTTATAGATATTAAAATATATAAATATATTTTTATATAAATTATAAATATATATTAAAATATATATTATCTATTTTATATAAGTCTATATCATATTTTAAAATATAAAAATATATGTAATATAGTAGTATATATATTTTATATATATATATAAAAAAACTGGGATTTTTATTCTTTGTCTCACACTAAATCTTCAAAATCCTATGTGAGTATTACACTCAACTTGGACTAGCTGCATTTCAAGTGTTTGACAACCACAGGTGGCTGGTGGCTGCTGCACTGGACAGCACAGCTCTACACCCCTGTGGGCCACAGCAATATCAGCAACACCCAGGAACTTGGTAGAAATGCAGAATCTCAGGCCCCCACCCAGACCTACCAATCAGATTCTGCATTTTAACAACAACCCCAGGTGATTCTAAGCCACCACATTCTCCTAACCTTTCCTAACTTCTTCTAGACTTACAAATCACAAGTCATCTGATGTCTTCCCAAGTCCCATCCTTTTTTTTTTTTTTTTTGGCGACAGAGTTTCGCTCTTGTTGCCCAGGCTACAGTGCAGTGCCTCAGCTCACTGCAACCTCCGCCTCCTGAGTTCAAGTGATTCTCCTGTCTCAGCTTCCCAAGTAGCTGGGATTGCAGGCATGTACCACCACGCCTGGCTAATTTTTGTATTTTTAGCAGAGACGGGGTTTCACCATGTTGGCCAGGCTGGTCTCAAACTCCCGACCTGAGGGGATCTACCCGCCTCGGCCTCCCAAAGTGCTGGGATTACAGGTGTTAGCCACCGCACCCAGCCAAGTCTCATCTTTTAATTTTGAATCCACTTTGGACCTTCTCAAAATTCTGCATAACCATATTGAACATAATAGCTGACATTTACACGAATGTTACTGCTTACAAAGCATGCTGATGCATTTTCTCATTTCTGCATTTGATGCTCACAGTAACTCTGCAAAGTAGCTCATATTATTTCCATGATACCGATAAGAAAGGTGAGGCTCAGTAAGGCTAAGAAAATTGCCCAAAGCCACAAAGTCACTACTAAGAGGTAGAACTGGGACTCAAACCCCTGCCTGTCAGACTCAAAGGCCTTCTCTTCCCACTTCACCACTCAGATTTCTAGAAGTCAGAACTTAATGCAGGTCGCTAGTGTGAAGATTAAACCATGGGGTCCCCCATGCTACACTTAGCTCTGTTACCAGGGTCGTGAGGCCAGGCATCCACAATATGTCCCCCTTTTAGGATGGGTGACTCATGGGAAAATGGACAATCATAGGTCTTGACTTCTCAGTGTATATTTATACTTTTCCTCTTAAGTATTAAGTATTCTGGTACTGGCCCGGCCACCAGCGAATTATTTGGTTTTAGACAGAATTGCATTTATCTGGGCTCCCTTGCAGCCTTTGCAAAATTGGCAGGGCAGTAGAAAAAAAGGTATTAAAACTGTATGATTTCTGCATATGATCTCTCCCTGGCCAGTGTGGCATAATAACCAGGAAACATCACTGTCAGAAGACTTAAGTTTAAATCCCACCAAATAGATACAGTCAGTATCTATTTGCTACCACCATAGTTTAAAGTATTTCTGACTGGTTTAAGACAAATGATCCCAGGTCATAATGTCTTTATCCTTTTATTTATTTATTTATTTATTTATTTATTTATTGAGACGGAGTTTCACTCTTGTTGCCCAAGCTGGAGTGCAATGGCACAATCTCAGCTCACTGCAACCTCCACCTCCCAGGTTCAAGCGATTCTCCTGCCTCAGCCTCCCGAGTAGCTAGGATTACAGGCATGTGCCACCATGCCCAGCTAATTTTTGTATTTTTAGTAGAGATGGGGTTTCACTGTGTTGGCCAGGCTGGTCTCGGACTTTTGACCCCAGGTGATCTGCCTGCCTCAGCCACCTAAAGTGCTGGGATTACAGATGTGAGCCACTGCACCCGGCCTATCCTTTTAAATAAAAGAAACGGTATATGACTGAGCTGTTTCTCCAGCTATGAAAGAACTCCATCCTGTTGCCACCTTGACTTCTTAGTGTTTCAGAAGTCAGGACAATAGGTTAGACCAAGCCACCCTAGGAAAAAGAATGAACTTGTGGCCCCAGTGCTAAAGTAAACCCCCAAGACGACCAATGAGCGAGTTGATGGTGTTAGTCTTACCTGGGCCCTGGATTGATTGGTCCGTTGGTGTGGG
Organism: Hylobates moloch; assembly: GCF_009828535.3. NCBI lineage: Eukaryota > Metazoa > Chordata > Mammalia > Primates > Hylobatidae > Hylobates > Hylobates moloch. The sequence continues at coordinate 65,604,217 of NW_026652283.1, forward strand.
GTACAGACAGGATGCTGGCATGGGGTGTGGAGGATAAGGAAGTCCAGCTGTCAGGTCCCGAGAAAACTTGCAGATTATTGCTTGAGCTTTCTATCAAATTCACTTGGGGAAATAACAACAGTTGAATTGATAGCAAATGTAGAAGACATAAAGATGGTGACCAGTGACATTATCCTAGGGCAAAATATAACCATGGCTTGCACTACAGGCACCAACAGTTAGTTCTTTCTCAGGGAAATAGAAAATAAAAAGAAATGTAGTTTCTTGAATGTCAACCATATGCCAGGTGTCATTCATAGTTTAATCTTCACACCAGTGACTCCTTAACTCCATCTTACAGATAAGCCTCAGGGTGGTAGAATGATTTGTCCTGGGTAACAACGATCTGTCTAACTCATTTCACCACAGTCACCCTCTTTTAAGAAGGGACCATACCAGCCTCCCCTCAAGCTAAGCCTAAGGGCCACCAGTGCCCCAGATGAGATTTCTGAGGTCCAGGAACTTATTCTTCTCAGCCATCCCTGAGTAGGTTTAAATATCTCAAGCACAGTGCCTTTTGGCCAGGCGTGGTGCTCACCCCTGTAATCCTGGCACTTTGGGACTCCAAGGCAGGGGAATCCTTTGAGCCCAGGAAGTTGAGACCTTTCTGGGCAACACAGAGAGACACCATCTCTACAATTAAAAAAAATAAATAAATAAGAAAAAAAATCATACCTTTTTACAAAAAGAAGTAGATAGTATGATCTCACTTATATGTGGACTTTAAGAAAGTTGAATACATAGAAGCAGAGAGTACAACAGTGGTTACCAGGGGTGGGAAGCTGGGGAAATGAGATATTGGTCAAAGGATATAAAGTTGCACTTATGTAGGATGAATAAGTCTAGAGATCTAACTTACAATCTGAAGACTATAGTTAATAATATTGTACTGTGTACTGGAAATTGGCTAAGAGAATAGATTTCAGGTGCTCTCATCATGAAAAAAAGTAACTATGTGAGGAGATGGACATGTTAATTTGCTTGACAGCAGTAATCACTTCACTATGCATATGTATATCAAAACATCACGTTGTACCTTGAATATACACAGTTTTTATGGGGGTGGGGTAAGAATAATGTCTTCCATTTCTTTGAATCTCTATTTGCATAAATAGTATACAAATAAGAGACAGGAAGAAGGCAGAAGGAGGGAGGAAGGAAGGGAAAAGAGGGAGAAAGGAGAGAGAGAAGGAAGATTCCAACATCTATCTCTGGTGCTATGGTTTGAATGTGTCCCCCAAGGTTCATCTGATGGGAACTTAATTCCCAATGCAAGAGTGTCGAGAGGTGGGGCCTTTAAGAAGTGACTAGGCCATGGGGGCTCTACCCTCATGAATAGGTTAACGTCAATATTACAGGAATGGGTTTCTGATAAAAGGATGGGTTTGGCCTCCTGCCCTCTCCCCCCTTTCCCCCACCATCGGTATGACGCCTTCTGCAATGTTATGATACAGCCAGAAGACCCTTACCATATGCTGGCACCTTAATCTTAAACTCCCCAGCCTCCAGGACTATGAGAAAATAAATTTCTATTGCTTATAAATTACCCAATCTCAAGTATTTTGTTATAGCGCCACAAAGGGGACTAAGACACCTGGCCATGTCTCTTCTTTTTACGATCTGGCACTTCCAAGCTCTCCAGACCTAACTCTTGCATCTTCCATCTGTCCCCACTCCCCCTACACTCTGCTCCAAAGCTGTTCCCAGACAACCTAGGGTCTTTCCCTCTTCTGTATCTTTGCTCAGCTTACTTTCTCTACCTGGAATGCCCTGCACCTCTGCCTGTGGCACATGTCATCCTCCACCTTTTACCCCTGCCCACTCCCACTCTGTCCTTTTCTATTCATTTTTCCAGGCTCCATTTAAATGTTAACCCCTCTGGGCAGCGTTTGCTGCCCCACCAGGCATATCTAGCTGCTCTTTTTCCTTCATTCCCATGGCACCCTGACTTATGTGTTTTACAGACTGTTTCTCAAACTCTAGAGCGCTTATGAATCCCCTGCTGATCTTGTTAAAATGCAGACCCTGACTCAGGAGTAGAGCCTGAAAGTCTACATTTCTAACAAGTTCCCAGGTGATGCTTCTGCATTATATTAGGATTCATTATTTATGTATTTGTGTAACCCCGAGCTCCTCCAGGGAAGAGGCTATATCTTTTTTTTTTTTTTTTTTTTTTTTTGAGATGGTGCCTTGCTCTTGTTGCCCAGGCTAGAGTACAGTGACACAATCTTGGCTCACTGCAGCCTCTGCCTCCCGGATTCAAGCAATTCTCCTGCCTCAGCCTCCCAAGTAGCTGGGATTACAGGCGCCCGCTACCACGCCTGGCTAGTTTTTGTATTTTTAGTAGAGACGGGGTTTCGCCATGTTGGCCAGGCTGCTGTCGAACTCCTGACCTTGTGATCTCCCCGCCTCAGCCTCCCAAAGTGCTGGGATTACAGGCGTGAGCCACCACTCCCGGCCCTGAAGCTATGTCTTAATCACTTTCCTATCCCACTGCCTAGAAGAACATGGTACACAGTAGGTGCTCAGAAGATGTAATTTGATGCTGACTGCAGGAAAGAATGAGGAAGGAGAGCGAGCCACTGCTCAGTTTCTGCTATTGGTAAGCTACATAATCTCCCCTCCTGGCAGGAACTGTTGAGGTTGCCAAGAATAGCAGGCTAAGGGACACAGGGACAGGTAGCTGGTGACCAGGAGGACCCTCTACAAATGCAGAGCTCAGGATGTCACCGAGGAAGGAAGGAGGATGGAATCCAAATACTCTCCACTATCTCCCATGCCGTGAACTTGACTTGTTTTATTGTCAGTCTCTTCATATTAGTATAGAATCTCCATAAGGGCAGGGCATTTGTCCATTTCATTCCTGTGCTTGAAACAGAGCCTAGCATATAGTCGATCCTCAATAAATATCTGTTGCATGAATAATTTAATGAAAAAGTAACCATTGTTTTCATTTCTCCCTTCTTTCTACAAATCTAACAATCAGGCAAGGTCTGGGCCTACATAAGGCAAAGGTGGAAAAGGCAGTAGTCAATGAGAAAAAAGCACACAAACAATACTGCTAACTTAAAAAAAAAAAGTCAGACAGCAAAAATTATTTTAAAATATTAAGGTTGGGTTTACATGTCTCCAACTGAATCAAACTGAACATGCAGGGATCCAGCTCATCAGAGACCTTCCTAATAGTTCCCTAATGCTAGACCCAGTATTCCCTGAACTGAGCCATGAGTGCAACCATAGAAAAGAGCCATGTGAAGGTGATGAGCTGAGTGTTTCAGACCCACACAACTTGACATGGCTTTTAGAGATCTGCCTGGACTGCTCAGAACATCAGTGTCCTGGCCTTTCACGCCCATTAGAAACCAAGAGACTGGGGGTTTCATGAAATAATTAAAAAAAAAAAACTAAGATTGTTATACCTAATTAATCAAATATTTGTACATAAAATAATAAAATAAAACACAAAAACAATAGTATCATAGATGTATATGAGATGACAGGGGTTCCATCTTTAGCTACTCCTTTTCCTAGCTGTTTATCCATTTCTCCTGACTGCCCCCACCCCAGCCCATACCCCAAGGGTTTAATCAGCAGAGTCACAGACCTGAGGGAGAATGGTTTCTGTGCATGTACGCAGAAGGGTAGGGAGCCTGCCGGTGTCCTCGGAGACCCGAATAGTGCTCACAGCCATGGTGGGTGTGGGGAGCAGGCAGAGGCAGAGGAGCGGCATACTGGTAATTGGAGTTTCCTGCTGTGCACACTCCGTCCGGATTGGAAAAGATCCAGCCTCCCACTAAAATGGACAAGAGGAAGACACCAAGACTGAGTCTGTGAACTCCCACACCAAAAACCAGGTGACCAGCTACTTTACACAGCTACAGTTCGTGTAAATGACACTGATGCCAGCCTGTGTGATGGTACCATCCCCCGGCTGCCACTGCCCTTGCCCATGAGCAGCTAACTTGGCTTCTCTGGAAATGCATGACCAGTCCTGAAACTGCCTTTGCAAAAAGTCTATCAGTGAGAAAATTATGGCAGTCGTAGACATCTGATCTACCCAATCTCCCTCTTGCCTTTAGCCTTCAAGCTGCCAAGCTAGCTCTGGGAGACATTTAGCTTATAGTTTAAATAATAGTAACCCTTCTCTAAAACTCAACTGCCTTCGTAAAACTAATGAAAGACTACCAGGCTAGGAGCATAGAGGAGCCTGAATTCTGCTAAGGTGTAGACACAAATGATTGCCAGCCCTTACTCCAGACTTTACAAGATATGCAACTTTCCCAATTACTCCTGCAGATAACATCACTATTGTAGAACCTAAGATAGGCCTTTAGACATATCTTTTCAGGTTTTTGGCATATCTGACACCAGTGGCTCCACCTGGACCCACCAACCCCACCTGTGGCCCCACCCAGAAGTGACTCAGCACCAGAGGACAGCTTCAATTCCCTGTGATTTCATCTCTGATCCAACCAATCAGCAGCAAGCACCTATTGCCTAGCTACCCCCCACTTCTTCCCTAAAATTGCCTCTGAAAAAGGTAACCTAACCTACAAGTTTTTGATGAGATTGATTTGAGTAAGAGCTCTGTCCCCAACATGGCATGGCCAGACTCATGTCTATTAAACTCTTTCTTTATTGCAATGCTATTGTCTTTGTGTCAGAGGTGTTTGAACCAGAGTGACTCCATCTTGAATAGGGGCTGGGTAAAGTGAGGCTAAGACCTACTGGGCTGTATTCCCAGGCGGTTAGGAATTCTTAGTCACAGGATAAGATAGGAGGTGAGCACAACATACAACAAAGACCTTGCTGATAAAACCGTATGCGGTAAATAAGCTAGCCAAAACCCACCAAAACCAAGATGGCAATGAAAGTGACCTCTGGTTATCCTCACTGCTATTTATATGTGAATCATAATGCATTAGAATGCTAAAAGACACTCCTACAAGCACCATGATAGTTTACAAATGCCATGGCAATGTCAGGAAGTTACCCTATATGGTCTAAAAAGGGGAGAAATCAATCCTCAGCTGTGGGAATTGCCCACCCCTTTCCTGAAAAACTCATGAATAATCCACCCCCTGTATAGCATATAATCAAGAAATAACTATAACTATACTCAGTTGAGCAGCCCATGCCTCTGTTCTGCCTATGAAGTAGCCATTCTTTTATTCCTTTACTTTCTTAATAAACTTGCTTTCACTTTACTCTGTGGACTCGCCCCGAATTCTTTCTTGCATGAGGTCCAAGAACTCTCTGTTGGGGTCTGGATCAGGACCCCTTCCCAGTAACATCTTTTTGTGCAACCAGCAGGAAGAACCTATCAGATGGTTACAGTCCTATCAGAGTCTATCAAAGGGTGGAAAACCTCTAAAGCAACACTGGAATATAACAATATGAAATACAATGAGTTCATGTCCTTTGTGGGGACATGGATGAAGCTGGAAACCATCATTCTCAGCAAACTATCACAAGGACAAAAAACCAAACACCCGCATGTTCTCACTCATAGGTGGGAACTGAACAATGAGAACACTTGGACACAGGAAAGGGAACATCACACACCGGGGCCTGTCGTGGGGTAGGGGGAGCGGGGACGGATAGCATTAGGAGATAGACCTAATGCTAAATGACGAGTTAATGGTTGCAGCACACCAACATGGCACATGTATACATATGTAACAAACCTGCATATTGTGAACATGTACCCTAGAACTTAAAGTATAACAAAAAAAAGAAAAAAGAAATAAATAAAAAGAAATACGATCTGAATGCAGAAGTTAATAGAAATGCAAAGTTAAGGTGCTTCTGGCTTAATTAAAATAAAAGTCAGTCTAGGAGGCATTACACATATATGTAACTCATGGACCTTCAGCTACCGGGGAGGTAGAGAATGATTAATGTGGTTACGCAGGAAGAGTGAAAGCCTATTTCTGCCGAGTGGGAAGGTGCCTTCAGTTCTTACTCTAAGCAAGAGATATCATGATGCCTTCCAACCCCACCCCACAAAGAGAATTCTGACAGCACTGAAAGGGGGAGCTGGCCTAGCACACCTTGACAGCAAGCATTTTGGTTTGCATTTTGGTTTTTGGGTTTTTTTCCTTTTTTCTTCTTTTTCATTCCACTTATTTACTGGCAGGCAGCAAGCATTTCGCGGAATATTTTGGACGAATGCAAAATGTTTTGTAGAAAGATTCTGAACAGAAGACTATTTCGAGTGAGTTCACGGGCAAAGACTGAGACTTAGTACTGCAGGCCCCAAAACAAGAAGCTTGTTCTCCCGCTGACCATGCCTCAGCTAAGGGATCAGTGGATGGGGATTCAGATAGGAATAGAGCTGTTCCTTAAGAACATTGACTAAGGATTGTCACCTGGGCTTCGGCAATGAGGAAATGGAGCCTGATATTAGAACCCACTGCCTTTGCTTAATACTTTTTAAGTACAAGTAAGCAAATTGTACAAAGTTCATATTACAATCATTCTCAACAAATCCTCTTGTCATCTTCATTTTCCCAGAGTTGCACAAACTTATGGCCCAAGGGGTCCCTATCTGACTAACAGAATCAAGATTCAGGCACCCAGCGGGCAAAACCAGGCAAGTGGCCCCTCGGAACCAGACTTTGCCACATATAATGTACACACCTCAAGAAGTTTGCTGAGAAGACTGCAACATATGAACTTTGAACTCCTATGGTTCTGCACATGGCCCTAACCTACACAACGAGGTTTTTATTCCAGTTCATTCCACCTAAAGGAAAAAACTGAGGGGTAAATGATAAAAGAAAAAATAGCTCAGAATAGTCTGAGTTATGTGAGGCATGCAAAATTTATCAGGCCCAGAGGGATGAGTGTGAGGAGCACCTTCAGTCAAGGGCACCCCCTGCACCCATGCCCGGGTGCAATTGTTTAAAGGCATTTTTGTTCCTGACTAGCTGCCTCACCCATTATCTTCACGTTCCTGGAATATGTGATACAAAGAACAATATATAACCAATCAATAGCTCATGTTACAGTAAACAGTTTATGAATCGCCTCTTCTTTTTCCCTTTAAAAATCCACTTGTAACTGCTGCTAACCCAAGTATATATTCAGGGGAACTTGAATCTATGCTCCCAAGTTGTAGTCCTCAAACTTGGCCCAAATAAACTTTCTACTTACATTAATGTTGCCTCAGTTTTTTCATTTAGGTTGACAGTCATTTTTAGAGTGCTTTTCAGCCGGGCACAATGGCTCACGCCTGTAATCCCAGCACTTTGGGAGGCCTAGGCAGGCGGATCACAAGGTCAGGAGTTCAAGACCAGCCTGGCCTATATGGTGAAACCCCCCGTCTCTACCAAAAATACAAAAATTAGCCGGGCATGGGGGCGCACGCCTGTGGGCCCAGCTGCTCGAGAGGCTGAGGCAGAGGAGTCACTTGAACCCGGGAGGTTGCAGTGAGCCGAGATTGGGCCATTGCACTCCAGCCTGGGTGACAGAGCAAGACTCTGTCTCAAAAAAAAAAAAAAAAAAGAGTGCTTTTCTGAGAGCTGCTTCTCTTTATGCGGCTATACTCCCGGGTCTGGTATGGAAGGTGCATTAAGATTGAAGGGAAGGAAGAAGTAAAGAACTCTGCAGCTGGCAAACTGCATAAGGGATATTTGCAAGCCAATATAATCCAAATTAAAGAGGGTTTCAGACATCAGGGTTAACTTTCCTACTCTGATGTCACTAATCGTGGGTTGCATTGCAGCTGCAGAGGATTCCCTCCACCATCCTGGGACATGGACAAGGTAACATCCTGATGGGAACATCCAACACTACCTTCAGAATCCCAGCTATATTACTCCACCTCTTCCTACAGCCTTCCAGCCCACAAATAAAGACTCTTCCCCATGGAGGCTATGGCCTGCATGACACATTGCTATGAGGACCAACTCCAAAATTAGCAAACACTAAGAACAGGAGAACTCCAAAACAGAGAGACCAGAGTGGCGAGCATAAAGTTAGGAGGCAAGCCGAGAACACACTGTTGAGGGCTCAGTGCCTTACTGACACGAAAACCAGAGTCTAAGAAATTCATCATTTTCATTCTTATCTCTTGCCTAAGATTTTTTTAAGCCTCTTAAGCCTAGGACCACTGGCTCTCTGGAAATTCTGGAAAGGGCACAAATTTGTCCTTAATAGAATAAACAGTATGTTGGGTTTTGATTTGGAAGTCGTTAAGCAGTCCTGACAGGCAAAGAGTCTGAGTGTGGAGGGAGTTGGCTCCAAGTACAGCCCCACGCACCTCCCGCCTCGTGTACACCCAACTCACAGTGAGAATAGGTCACGTGCTGGCTTTCAGAGATAGCCTCCGGTACATCTCTTAGGTGATTTCTGAAAGGGTAGAGAAAATGCACCATGGCTGTCCAACTTTTTATGTATGTCCACTATAAAGCATACCCAAAATTCTCCTTGAAGAGCGATCAATTTCTTAGAATAAGAAAACCAAACACCTTTTTTCCTAAGCTCTTGTCCTTCCCCATTCTCCTTCCTTCGGGGTGCTGTCTCTACTTGTGCAATTGCTCTTGGAGTTGCAGTTTTACTGTTTACCCCTCTTTACCACATTTACAGCTATCCGTGTTTATTTTGATCTGAATAATTTGGGGATATTGCTCCTGACTGACAAGATTCAAGCAATAATAACAGCACAATTCCAGGGCACAATTACAAATGTGATATGCTAGATCCACCAATGACCCTGTGAGGGAAATATTAGCATATTTTTCTAATTTTGTAGATTAGAAAAGTGGATCTCGAGGAAGTAAACTGACTTATGCAAGAACAAACAGCCAGTAAATTACAGAGCAAGGATTCAGTCAGGATCTCTTACTCAAAGTCCTAAATTCTTTGTATTATACCATGCTACTGTCACTTTGAATCTAGATTCTGTCATCTCACATATCAGTTTATCCTTTAGGCCTTCTGTTAACTGAAAATGTTATAAGTGTGTCTTGTATATCATCATAATTTATTCCAATATTGGAGCTAGGCACAGTAGCTCACTCCTGCAATCTCAGCAACTAAGGAGGCGGAGGCAGGAGGATCACTTGAGGCCAGGAGTTTGAGACTGTTTGGGCAACATACTGAGACCCCCTGTCTCTTTAAAAAAAAACACATAGCCAGGCATGGTGGCACATGCCTGTAGTCCCCACTACTTGGGAGGCTGAAGCAGGAGGATAGCTTGAGCCCAGGAATTTAAGGCTGTAGTGAGCTATATCACACCACTGTACTCCAGCCTGCGTGATAGAGCAAGACCCCACCTCTAAAATAATAATAATAATATATTCAAATATTGGACAGGACAGGGTTGTGTGATGCATCATTATGAACATCTGTCCATTAATCTAGAGCCTTATCAGAGCCTTTAAGGTGAACAGGAAAGATTAGAGAGTTACAAAAACTATTTAAAAGACTTGAAACTCAAGCAATAAAATCTGAACATTAAAAAGATAATCATATTATACTGTAGGCTTTGTCAATTAAAAAGTCAGTGATAAGCACCATCATCTTCTTTTTCCTGGAATGAAAAAGACATAGAGGCTGGGCACGATGGCTCAAGTCTGCCATCTCAGCAATTTGGGAGGCCGAGGTGGGTGGATCACCTGACGTCAGGAGTTCAAGACCAGCCTGGCCAACATGGCAAAACCCTGTCTCCACTAAAAATAAAAAATAAAAAATTAGCTGAGCATGGTGGTGGGCACCTGTAATCCCAGCTACTAGGGAGGCTGAGACATGAGAATCGCTTGCACCCAGGAAGCAGAAGTTGCAGTGAGCCAAGATAGTGCCACTGCACTCCAGCGTGACTCTGTCTCAAAAAAGAAAGAAGGAAGGAAGGAAGGAAAGAAGGAAGGAAGGAAGGAAGAAAGGAAGGAAGGAAGGAAGGAAGGAAGGAAGGAAGGAAGGAAGGAAGGAAGGAAGGAAGGAGAGGGAGGCAAAGCAAGGCAAGGCAGGAAGCAAAGGAAGGAAGGAAAGGAAGGAAGGAAAAGAAAGAAAGGGAAAGAAAGAAAGGAAAAAAGAGAGAAAGGAAGGAAGAAAGAAAAGATATAGAGATGGCAGGTCGCTGCCCCAAAGTACCAGAATCATCACTCATACCCCCAGAAGTCTCCAACTTCTTTTCTCAGCAGAGGAAATGTGAACCTCTCTCCATTTTTCGCTTTTCCTAGGCTAAGTATAGTTTTTAAAAAGCAATTTATTAAAGCCATGCTACTCAGAAGTAATTAGGAAAAAGGCAGAGTGAATTATTATAAATCTAAATCATTTAATTTTTTTAATGTCACTGTGCTACTTTCAAGAATTCATAGTAAAACAGGTCTTTAAAAAAAAACACTGTTAGTTAACAGTTCTCCTGGATCCCTATTATAAGGAATAGATAATTATGATTTGAATCTTCTAGATGTTATTGAATATTGAATTGAATATTGAAAGCCTATTTCTTTTTTTTTTTTTTTTTGAGATGGAGTCTTGCTCTGTCGCCCAGGCTAGAGTGCAGTGGCGCCATCTCGGCTCACTGCAAGCTCTGCCTCCTGGGTTCATGCCATTCTCCTGCCTCAGCCTCCTGAGTAGCTGCGACTACAGGTGCCCGCCACCACACTCGGCTAATTTTTTGCATTTTTTAGTAGAGACGGGGTTTCACCATGTTAGCCAGGATGGTCTCGATCTCCTGACCTTGTGATCTGCCCGCCTCGGCCTCCCAAAGTGCTGGGATTACAGGCATGAGCCACCACGCCTGGCCGAAAGCCTATCTCTATAAAAGGTAATGAAAGTGCTACTAGTCTAGTTCCTTTCAAGATAATCATAAATTGCACATTTGTATTTGCATAAATCATTCATTAGAAGATTTCACTAAAATTTCTTTACTTACCTTTCCTTGGCATCCAAGAAGGCTTTGGCAAAAGGATTGTACTTGATTTTGAGAGCTGTTATCTTGCATTTACAAGACAAGAAGTGTTAGTAAAAGTAGGATACACATAGGCAAACAGAACCCTTTGTCTTCTATAAAACCAGTTTAATTCCCTCTCTTTTCCTTCCCTTTCCTGCCAGGCATGGTGGCCTATGCCTGTCATCCCAGCACTCTGAGAGGCAGAGGCCCTTTCCATCTTTGCTTACTCCAGCACTTAATCACCACTGAGCGCAATGTCTCTGGCAAAGGACATTTTATCATTGCATGTGGTGAAAATGCTAATGCCATGTAAAGTGAGAAAAGAAAGGGCAAAACACTGGAAATGAGCAAAGTCCTGATGTGCGAAGCCTAGCATTCATTGTTTTTACTCATGTATTTATTTTTTTCAACAATCCTTGATCCCCTACTACATGTGATTTACTTTTCTAGTCACTTGGTACACAGTGGAGAGCAGCACAGGTGTGAACCTGCCCCTCTGGGAGAGTCCCTCATTCATAAATAATCACTTACACATGGGGCCATGTCAATGCAAAAAGCAAACTATCACTCCCATTCACTGTCACTCTCTTTATCTGCCTTAGCCTGAGCCTGCTTCATTTCTCATTAGAGACATCTGATATATAGATAGATAGTGATCGTGACAGAGATAAAAGAGATAGAGACAAAGAAATATTTATTTTTCATCTCTCCCCACTGGGATGTAAGTGCCTTGAAGACAGGGTATTCATCTGTTTTATTCATTGCAGTATTTTCAGCATCTAGAACAATATCCAGCATGTAGTAATGCCCAGCAAATATTTGTTGAGTAAATAAACATTTACAGAATAAATAAATATATATATATATTTTAGAAGGGAGTCTTACTCCCAGGCTGGAGTGCAGTAGCTCAATCTTGGCTCACTTCAACCTCCGCCACCTGGGTTCAAGCAATTTTCCTGCCTCAGCCTCCTGAGTAGGTGGGATTAGAGGTGCCTGCCACCACGCCCAGCTGATTTTTATATTTTTAGTAGAGACAGAGTTTCGCCATGTTGGCCATGTTGGTCTAGAACTCCTGACCTCAGGCGATCCACCTGCCTCAGCTTCCCAAAGTGCTGGGATTACAGGCATGAGCCACCACACCCAGCTCACAGAATATTTATGTCAGCAAGGATCTGAGACTTGATGGAAGAAGGAAAGCAAAATAAGACCCAGATATGGTTTGGCTATGTCCCCACCCAAATTTCATCTTGAATTGTAGCTCCCATAATTCCCACGTGTTGTGGGATGGACCTGGTGGGAGATAACTGAATCATGATGGCAGTTTCCCCCATACTGTTCTCGTGGTAGTTGAATAAGTCTCACGAGATCTGATGGTTTTATAAGGGGTTTCCCCTTTCTCTTGGCTCTCATTCTCTTTGCCTGTCACCATGTAAAATGTGTCTTTTGCCTTCCACCATGATTGTGAGACTTCCCCAGCCATGTGGAACTTAGAGTCCATTAAACCTCTTTTTCTTTATAAATTACCCAGTCTCAGGTATGTCTTTATTAGCAGCGTGAAAATGGACTTATATAGAACCCAACTCCTTCTGGCCAAGAACTTGTGAGAAGAAATCAGGAGAAAGAGGAAAAAGAGGTGTGGGGTCAGATAGGTACAACCTGGTCTTTCTCTTGGCTTAAACCTGGAGAGGTAGAAAAGCATACAAGAAGCTAGCAGGGGGTGCAAACGAGACATTGGCCTCCTTCACCCACCCCCACGCCCACTCGCCACTCGGGGTGCATCTGCATGGACTTGGCAGGGAAGCTTTGTTGGCAGAGGGAGACACTGGGGCTAGGCTTTCCAGAGCTTGATTGCCGTGGAGCATGTTCAAGACCCAGGAGTAGCGGGTCAGGCTGGGAGATTGCTGGATGGGTCAAAAACGACCAGTCAGGTGGTTCAAAGAGAACTGTCCAGCACCTGCAGCCAGGAAAAGCTTCTGAGGGTTTACCAAGTCAGCAGCCAAATGACAAGTTCCACACACCACCAACTAAACCAACAGCACACAAGTGGGCAGGGGCCTTGCCTGGAGACCAGAGGAGGTTAGGACATGGTCTCCAATTCCATATGCACCCCCCACCACCCCACTTCCCAGAGTTACAAAGGCCATACCTCCCCTCATAGACCCAGACTCCAGCCCAGGGAGAAAAGCTGGGAGAGAGGGCTATCTGCAAAATGGAATTACTTTGTCATTGAAAGACTGGCCACCAGCTGAGGGACTGTTTACATTATTAGCTAGTTCATTTCTGTTCCCATTGGCCAGCTGCAGGGGCTCTGCCAAGAGGCCAGTTTACTTATAGAAATGACATTTTCTCTGCACATCTGTGATGTGAGTTAAATCTGCAACTTGCATTTCACCTGTAGGCACTAAGACAGTAGTTTCCAAACCTGGATGATCAATAGAATCCTCTGGGGAGACTTTAAAATCTACAGATTCTGAGCATCATCCTTGGAGATTCTGACTCAGTTGGCTGAGTGGCAGCCCAAAATCTATCTTTAAAGCTTCCAAATAAATATAGATGGAAGAAACAACAAGATCTTTTTTTTTTTTTTTCTGAGACGGAGTCTTGCTCTGTCACCCAGGATGGAGTGCAATAGCACAATCTCGGCTCACTGCAACCTCCGCCTCCCAGGTTCAAGCAATTCTCCTGCCTCAGCCTCCCGAGTAGCTGGGATTACAGGCACCCGCCACTGCACCCAGCTAATTTTTGTATTTTTAGTGGAGACGGGGTTTCACCAGGTTGGCCAGGCTGGTCTGGAACTCCTGACCTCATGATCTGCCTGCCTTGGCCTCCCAAAGTGCTGGGATTACAGACGTGAGCTACCACGCCCAGCCAAGATCTTATTTTTTTAACCTATTAGAGTGTCAAAGATGACAAAGATTGATAATAGTGTTGATCATGGTGTGGGGGCTACAAATAGAGATGCTATTTTGAGGGAAGCAATTTGGCCATGTCTATCCATTTCTAGGTGTTCACCCATGCAAGCAAATGACAGATGCACCAGGATATTCATTGCAGCATTATCTATAATAGAAAATAAAGGGCCGGGCATGGTGGTTCACACCTGTAATCCCAACACTTTGGGAAGCCAAGGTGGACAGATCACCTGAGGTCAGGAGTTCGAGACCTGCCTGGCCAATATAGTGAAACCCCATCTCTACCAAAAATACAAAAATTACCCAGGAGTGGTGGCGCATGCCTGTAGTCCCAGCTACTTGGGAGGCTGAGACAGGAGAATCGCTTGAACCTGGGAGGCGGAGGTTGCAGTGAGCTGAGATCACACCACTGCACTCCAACCTGGGTGACAGAGCGAGACTCTATCTCAAAAAAAAAAAAATTAGCCAGGCATAGTGGCAGGTGCCTGTAATCCTAGTTACTCGGGAGGCTGAGGCAGGAGAATAGCTTGAACCCAGGAGGCAGAGGTTGCAGTGAGCCGAGATCACACCATTGCACTCCAGCCTGCATAACAAGAGTAAAACTCTGTCTCAAAAAAAAAAAAAAAGAAAAAGAAAACGGTTAGAAACAACTTAAATGTCCATTGGTGGGGGGCTGATTATGTGAAATAGTGTATTCATACAATGAAATATTCTGCAGGCACTACAGAAAAGGAGATATACCCAGGTATAATTACATAGAAAGGTAATCATAATACACTGTTAAACTGAGGAAAAAGAAATTTGCAGATTAATAATATATACAACATGAGCCAATTTATGTGAGGAAATCTACATTCACATATATATTTACATACACTTAGAAAATTTGTCAAAAAAACACACTGTAAGTTATTTTTCATCGTGTCCATGGGGAGTGAGTTTCCAAAAGCAGAAGAAACGAGTACAGCTTTCCCTTGTAGTCTTCATGTCTACTTTATATACTTCTGTACTGTCAGTTTATTATGTATTTTTAAATAAATAAATATTGTCTTTAAAAATTTTTTTTTAAGTTTAATCAAAAAGAATTCAACCTTCCCTGGGTTCTTCTGATTATCAGCAGATCATGTGAACGGACCCAAAGCAGCTCACAGACAGGCCAGGCGCTAACCACTCAGCCCTCACAGCCAGGCAGCTCAAGTCACTTGGCAGCAGCAGACTAACTGTGCTCAGATATTGAACATTAACAAGCAGGACTGATAGCATAATGAAACCCAAGGGAGGGTGCACGTTTGGATCACTTGCTACAGACTTGCTTCTAGAGCAGGAGACCCGACAGCTCCTGCCCAATTGTACCCACTCAAGACACACTCAGCTCTGAGCAGGCCAAGGACACATAGGGTCCTGACAACAAAGACTCCAGAGTTTCAACAGAACTCAGGAGTTTCATGACAATGCACAGCTGTGCCTTGTTGGCACCAGGAGAGCACATGCTGGTGAGCCTTTAGCAAACAGGCAAGAGGGAGGGAGAGCAGCTACTCCATTGTTTAACTTCATGTCTGCTGAGTGTATCCAAATCCTGGAAAACCTACCTTCCATCTAAAAGGACCCCCACTCCCATCCTGCCATGATCTCCCAGGTGACAGTTACACACACACACACACACACACTCTTACCTCCTCATTCTGATAGGCAGTCACGGCTATGAACTGGGTTTCAGGGAAGGAGCAGTTTGTTACCATTCGATGGGCACTTCCAACACGCACTATGTGAACCTGGGGTTCATATTTATGCAGAGAATTCAACATTATCTGTCGAGGCAGGAGAAGAGAAAGAGAAGAAAAGCAAAGCCCCGTGTATCACAGGTGATAAACGAGCCAGCATCTCCAGTTGGTCCCAAGCTCAGCACCACCCCGGTTAGGGACACACATTTCAAATCCTAGGCCACCTGAGCTGCCACCACACCTCTAAGAAACAAATGAAGGGAATTTTCCAGAAGCTCCAGGAATCATAACATTGAAGCCTTTACAAGGGTGAGGGGTGGGTTGTCAGAGAGGAGTCTTTTTTTTCTCTTTTTTTTTTTTTTT